>NC_140571.1:43054655-43564655 GCF_057381845.1 Rhamphochromis longiceps | reverse complement strand
CACCGCCCTCAACTCTGCCCACCGCTGTTCTTCGTTTGACTCAGTCGTTAACGTTTGTTCAGCAGAGATCCAAACACTCCCTTGCTACAGATTACACAGGTTTCACAATAAAAGCATGCAATAAACTATAAGAACTAAAAACACACTTAGAAGATAATCAAAAGATTAAAACTTATAAAACACTGCGACTCATGCAAAGGGAGTGAACCTCAAACAAACCTCTCTTCCTCAGGATGACATTTATGTTCACTATCTTGCCAAAACTCTTCACTCACCCATCCAAATCATCAGATTCAGGTGTTCCAAGCACTTACGTGGCCTGCAGGCATGCAAGCTGCTTCTATAAACATTTGTGAAAGAACGGATCGCTCGCAGGAGCTCAATTAATTCCAGCATAGCGCCGTGATAGGATTACAGGACTTGCACAAGTCCAATCGCGAAATTTCATCAGTAGTAACAGGCAGCTATTAGTGATATCATTACAAAGTGGAAGCGACTGGAAATGCCAGGAACTCAGGAGGTAGGCATATAAAATCAAAGCATCAGCTGAGCCGTTCTGTGGCACATGGGTCGCAAAGGTCACCGAGTTTCTGCAGAGTCGATCGCAACAGACCTCCAAACTTAGTGTGGCCTTCAGATTAGCTGAAGAACAGCGTGTGGAGAGATTCATGGGATGGGATTGGCCAAGCAGCTGTATCCAAGCCTTCCATCAACAAGTGCAATACAGAGCATAAGATGCACTGTTGAACAGCAGACTGCTGCTGGACACTAGAGCAGCACAGAGGTGTCCTCTGGAGTTACGGATCACAGACTCCCTCTTGAAGGTTTTTGGCAATCCAATAGAAAAATCGTTTTGGTGATTGCCAGGAGGACGGTACTTGTCCAATTGCATTGTGCCAAGTGTAATGTTTGATAGAAGGGGCATTATGATGTGGGATTGTTGTTAGGAGTTGGCAGTGTTGGGGAGTAACAGAGTACATGTACCGCTGTTACGTATTTAAAATACAAAATATGAGTGATTGTATTCTGTTACAGTCGGCTATGAGCCCGACACGAACCCGACGTATTAGCCAGAGGTCCCTTTACTACGGTGAAGGCAGACGTGTCAATGCTTTGAACAATCTGGTTTATTTTATACACATTTCTATGACCCTGCATGTTTTTGTCTTTCACTTGTGTTGTTTCAGTGAAGTGAGTCTCTGCGCACGGCTGCACTGACTTAAACTGTGACTTCAAAGTGGTCTGTTTGTCCAGCTCCCATCAAGACTCCACGCAGATATTTCAAGGTCATTTCACTGCTTTAGACACATCACATTACCTGATCATAGCTAATGTTTCACTCCAGATGTTGAATCATTAGGTGATGGACTAGTATCAGAGTCCTGACCACTTCCACCATCAACCCAAATATCGGATCCCAAATGCAGGTTTGTACTGTTCTCTCTACAGGGACAAATTAGTTACAAAAATACACACATGCACTACTTTACCCCCGCTTCAGTGTTTGTGTGTTTTCTGTTTGGCTCAGCTTATATTTGGATGCGCTGCCTCAGGCCACTCAGTAGTTTGTCAGGTTATTAATAATATATCAGACATTCATTTAAGACAAAGCACGAGCTTGCAGTGCATGCTTATAGATGCACAAACCTGGAGCTATTCACAGCACAAAGAACAAGGACGCAGTTTGAAATATCACTGCCAGCCTCGCTGTCTGTAACTGAATGAGAGGCTGAGTTCTGTCGCTGATACAAATTAAAGTCACTCATTTAATTAATGGAATTAATTTTTACACATCAGTCTGAGAAGCTGTTAAAACTTTTTAAAAACCTACATGTTCTTGTATTTAACATCTTTCTTTGACAAGTGAAAGATGTGACATCTTCAAGCACTGTCCATCCATCCATCCGCTTCTCCTTTTCAGGGTGGCGGGAGCCTATCCCAGCTGTGTTAGGGCGAGAGGCGGGCTACACCCTGGACAGGTCGCCAGTCCGTCACAGGGGTAACATACACACAGACACAACCATTCACGTGTTTCCAATTAACCTATCCCCACTAACTGCATGACTGTGGGAGGAAGCCGGAGTACCCGGGGAGAACTCACACAAACTCCACCAGTGTTGGTCAAGTTACTTGAAAAAAGTAATCAGTAACTAATTACCGATTACTTCCCCAAAAAAGTAATCCCGTTACTTTACTGATTACTTATTTTCAAAAGTAATTAATTACTTAGTTACTTAGTTACTTTTTAAAAACACGATTTACAACCTGAAGAGGTGATAAAGCGATAGATCTTTCAGCCCAATTCTACTTTTTCTGCATAATCCATCATACAAAATGTAATCAAATGGAAAAGTCTCTTTTTTTTAACTTGTTTTATTAGTTTTAATCTTTTAACTTTATGCATCAAGCAAACATTTAATTATCTGCAACATTCTCTGAGTTGAATAAATTAGTTTAACATGTAAACCTATTTTCTGCACATTCCAGCACATAAAATAAAATATTTTTTGTGTTTACACTCAGTCTTTCAAATAGATGCAAGTAAAACACAGCAGAAAATAAATAAAGTCAAAGACTCAGCGGTCCTGTTGCTCTATTTTCACCTGTAAAGCAGGAGTGGGGTAGGCGGAGGTTTACCCTGGTGCAGGTGTGCCGCAGCAGTCAGTGGAAGAATCCGCGAGTTTCTCTGTGAGTTTCCCATTACGTGGTAGCTACTCGGTGCTTGTTTGGAAGTTTAGGGGTTTTTTCGCTGTAAAAAGAAGTTTTCTTCCCACGCACAGCGGACACTAATGTTTTTGTCACTTTTTATGGAATCAAACTCAAAGTAAGGTCAGTGCTTCCACGCTTTAAACGCTGCACGCTCATACTCTCTCTGCACTCGATATGTGATCCATTGTTGATCTGCACACAGCTGTTGTCACGAACGTCGCACTCGCTTACGTCACTGTCGTGAGACATTCTCGCAAAAAATCACGGTTTTAGTAACGCAGTAATGCAGCGTTCCTACGGGAAAGTAACGGTAATCTAATTACCGTTTTTGCAATAGTAATCCCTTACTTTACTCGTTACTCGAAAAAGTAATCGGATTACCCATCTCTGGATATAATCACAGTCTGCATTTTCACCAAGTTGTGTTGCTAGACTTTTGACTTTTTTTAAGAGCCTTTGTTTTTCTATGGTCCCGGGTCATTTGACCCAAATTACATTTTCCAAACTCCCACTGTAAATATGTTCCTGCGTGAAACTGTTCACATTTACACGCTGCATAATCTTGTGGTATAAAATGGTGTTACATTAAGCTCTCATCCCTCTGCAGTTAATATCTCTTTATAACAACACTGACATAAGAACATAAACATAATAAGTAACAGTTTCTTTGCTTTCTGCTTATGGCTTTGAGTTCATTTGGAAAAGTTTTAAACATTTTTCTAAAGTTCTAACTCGTATTTACAAAAAATATTCATAAGATAAAGATCAGACTTGAACATTAAAGAGGTCAGAAGCGTTGTTATGCAGTTGCTAGTTAGTAAAACATTTTGACCAATCACTGACCAGAGGGAGACTTAAACTGAACCACCTGATTAATGTAGAAATATATAAACTGAATAAAGAAATAAAAAAACTTGTAGTGCAGTTTCTACTTCAGTTTTAGCTCCATCCAACCTCCACCTACACTCTGCTTCCTCATCCAACACAAACAAACAGAAACAGTCTTGTGTCTCGTATCGCACCACAAATTAATTATCTCCGGGCACATATGCGCTCTCATATATACATCAATACACTGCTGTGTGTATACTGGTAAAGGCAGACATGTTCACACACATCCTCTCATTACCTCGGAGGTTTGTGCTGATGCTTGTCTGTTCCAGCTATTACACCTCGGTGTTAATTTCTTCAGGTGTTTGACAAGCCTCGGAGCTACAGCTTGCTCTTTGTGTAAGTGCTTTTTCTGAACTTCTCCCTATCTCTGCAGATTAGTCAGGGAGCAAATTACCTGCCTGGACAAAAAAAGCGCAGTCCTACACATTTTGCTGTGCTTGGTGCACAGATCTCCCTTTGAAGACGGGCCATGTTATTTCCCATCTCCCTGCAGCAGTCCTGGCATGCAAATCATCACAAAATTACATTAAAAAAAACCTGCGCATGTACTGCGGGTGCTCTTATCAGCGTCTGCACAAACTGCATACAAATCAGGCCAGAATCACACACCACAGCAAAGGTCTCCACTTAAAAGGCTGGCTAATTGCTAATTGAGTAGCAAGGTCTAAAGTGGGCTTGCCTAACAAGAATTAAAATGCGGGGGCGCCTCATGCCTGTGAAGTGTCTCCGGCTTCCTGGTGACATGCCCCAGAGCACAAACACACTGACAAATGCCACTGCCGCAGCAGTAGAGGCTGACGCTTCTTTAGAGCTGTTTAAAAACATTGCCTATATATCACATAATGGATAAAACAGGTGAAATGATTTCTGCTTTGCAGCGACGCTGGCACGCAGTCGTTTCACTGTGGTGTGCATGGACAGGCGCATTTATTGTTAGCTGCATTTACACAACCATGTTTACAACAGACATTTCTTTTCCTACATGAAGCCCCCACCCGTCTACATCTTGGAATTAAGCATCTGTTTTATATCCAACTGCTTTAGCACAGGGCGAGATAATGAGACAGTGGGCCCCTGGGCACAGAGATGTAAAACACACCAATCCGCTCCACTTGCAGCTGTTACATGACTTTTTGTCCCTACTATAATAAAATTACTGAATTATGCAGAATATGCAAAGTAAAACAATAAAGACCTCTGCGATATTTCTTGCAATATTTAATCAAAATTTAATTATGTTTTCACAATAATAAATTGGGGTGTTTTAAAGTGCTGTGAAAAAGTATTTGCTCCTTTTGAATATTTGTCCCACTGACATGTTTCAGATAATCAAGCAAATTTTAATATTAAACAAGATAACCTGAGTAAATACAGAAAAGACGTTTTTAAATGAAAGCGATTAAAACCTACACTGCCCTAAAAGGAATTGCCCCCTAAACCCAGTAACTGGTTGAGCCACCTTTGATGGCATTAACTGCCAGTGAGTCTTCCAGACCTCCTTTGTGTTAATTCAGCAGATGCTGTGGGTTTCCAAGTTTAAGGTCATGCTAAATCATCTAAATTGGATTCGAGACTAGGCCATCCTAAAACCTTAAGTTTGCTTGTTGAGCCAATCAGAGGACTTGCTGGTATGTTTTAGGACATGGCCTTGCTGCATCACTCAAGTGCACTTGAGCATCAGTTCACCCAGCTGAATATTAGCAGCTGAATATTTTCCTTCTGGATTTTCTGGTACAGAGATTTCGTAGTTCCATCAATTATGTCAAATCGTTCAGGTCCTGAAGAAGTCAAACAGGCCATCACACTGCCACATGTCTCACTGCTGGTATGATGTTCTTTTTATGAAGTGCTGCTTTCATTTTATGCCCGATGTAAACTTGTTGCTGTTGTCTCATTAGTCCCCAAAAGTCTTGGGGATCATCAAGATGTTTTTTGCATTTGTGAGACGAGCCTTTGTGCTCTTTGTGTCCAGCAGGGTTTTCTCCTTGGAACACTTTAGTGAATGCTGATCGTCTTTCTTGTTGTTGAATCATGAACACTGATCATAACTGAAGAGAGTGAGGGCTGCAGCTCATGAGATCATTTCTGGCTTCTTTTTGTGACTTCCTGGATGCGTTGTTGAAGCCTCATTCTAAATGAAATCCTCTCCAGACCGAAATATCTCAATGACTGTTTCTTGAGTTTCTTTGGGTCCTGATGAGATTTGTTGGTTTATTAAACCTATTTAGGCATCTTTACTTTGTCTGACAGACAGTAACGGGTCTGGCAGTGGCCTGAGTGTGGCTACTGAAACTAAACTTGGCTTTCCAACAAAATGTGATCACAGTTGAGTTAACAAGAGAGGGCCACTACTGTTCTACTCATGTACGTTTTAGCTTTCTTCACTTAATACATTAAATCATCATTTCAAAAGCACATTTTATATTTACTCAATTTAACTTGTATAATATAATAATAGGAATCTGATATATCTGCTTTTTTGTTTGTTCTTTTAATTTGTTACTTAATAACAATAAGTATCTGATTAACAATAATTATCAACTAACAGACAAGAATGAGTTTGTGTAAAGTTTATAACTAGCTAGCATTAGTAGCATTAGCACTTCACTAAAAAAAATAATTGTCATTAAAGATTGTCATTATTATTGATACACAATCTATTTCCAAATGCAAGAATGCTAACTGCTGAATTTAAAAGGCTGACAATTAGGGAGCTGATTATTTAGGCCTAGAGACCAGTTCCTAAACGGTTTGTGGCATTAGCTGGGAAATCAATTGCTAAACCCCAAATTAAACAAACCTAGAGACTGCTCAGTGACCACCTGACGATGGGGAAAAGTGTGCACACTTTTGGAGAGTGGTTGCTGGAGATTGCCAGCAGTTGCTAGCTTGAAATTGGTTGCAAAGATAAATATACAGTGCGGCACCCAAAATCTCTTTGGAACTGATCAGATCATTAGCAGGTTTTTGTATTTATCCAGTGGAAGTGTAAGAAGTACGACCCAAACCAGAAGCACAGAGTGTTTGGCCTTAAAGTAAAAACAGCGTCTTTTGAAATGTGTTGGTTACAGAACAACATTTACGTAGAAGGCCAGTGTTCTCAGTTTGCGGTTTATGTCACACGAGTTTCATTACCGATTGAAGAGCAAATGGCAAGTGTTTGCAGACAAGTTGGAGGCTTTCATCCAAATAACAGGCAACTGCAGCAACCACATCAGCCTCTTTGCAACTGATATCACCTGGTGACAGCCAGCAACCACTTGCCAATCAGTCAGGGACAACATGATTTATCCTGCTAAATGAGCTGTCTCTTCATTTCAAAGACTGTGATGTTGTGAGTAGTTGTAGGGAAACAGTTATTTCAACGGTAGCTTGTGTGAGTTGTGTGGTTTATGGTAATCCCACACACCGCACGATTAAGTTGAATTATACATTGTAAAGTCCACTCACTGGAGTTCACAGTGAGTGGACTTTACAATGATTTGTTGATTAAAAATGAAGCGCTTTGTTTGCGTGGTCGATGTGCAGTTGTGTTTTGTAATATTGTTGACACACATTTTCATGGGAATTTGAATGAATTCAAAGTTTTGTTTTTTCGATTACACTCTAAAGAATATTTTATGATCGCCGCCACTCTTTCTGTCACAGGAGCAGCAAGCTCTGTAGTTTAATATGAGATAATAATTTGATGTAATCCCAACAGTAATGAGAGCAGTACATGGGGTGCAGACTGTATATCAAGGTCATGTTTGCCCAGGGGAGGAACCAGTGCTCTTAGCTCGGAGCAGGCATAGAGCATGATGGGATGCTATATTAAGAAGCTGCTAAAATAACTGCTAACATAACTGTGCATCAGAAAGGGAGTCTGAGACGAAAAGATCAATGCTGCATTCTTCCATCAACGAGCCCAGAAAAAATGCAAATAAACAAGCAGAGCGATGGTAGGTGTGTGGTAGGGTTACTATGACTGCAAACTAAAGCAATTTCACCTAAATCCTTTTGGGTCAAATGGTTCATAATGATAAGTGGGACATGTTAAAGTGCAAATGCATTAATTCAGTACAATACTTCCTTTTAGGTTGGGGGACTTCAAGGTTACCTCTGGCTCTTGGTACTGACATTTAATGCACTTAATGGCTTAATTTATAAAATGTACGTTAACATGTTGCAACAATAAGAAATGTAAAAGAGCTGCATTAACACACAGACAGCGAAAAACCACCACTTTTACCCAGAAGACAGATTTCAGGGACCGCTACTTGTATTTTTATATTTTACTTTTATTTTCAGCCTCTGTGTTGGTTTGGCTGTTGGTTAGGTTTAAGAATATATCCTCACCTCAGCACCTGTGTCGGCTGATTTGCTGAAACAGGCCGCCATCACATTAAAGGACAATATGTTGTAGAGTTGTGCATGCATGCAGTGCATCAATTCTTCTAACTGTGAGGAAGAGGAGGAGGTAACTCTCATTTAAAAAAAACTACAGACGCCTTGCATTGTAATATAATGGGGTTGCCTTGTCATGGTCCTGCGCCACGTTGGCCCAGTATTCTTAGTTTTCGTGTGTTTTGTATTTTGTTCTTTATTTATGCCGTGGTTCCTGGGTTCTGTTAAGATGCTCCTTATTTGATTACCCTCTGTGTATCTGTGAGCCCTCGTCTCTCCTTGAGTTTTATTCCATGTGTTCCCCAGCCCATTATGTCTGTGCTCTCTCTCTCTCCTCCTGTCTGAACCTCTGTGTACTTCCTGTTTTACTTTGACAGTCTCCCGTCAGTGTTGCGTTACTCCTGCCGTGTCTTGTTATGATTATCTGTGTCAGCTGTGTTCCCCGTGTGCTCCCACTTCCCTCGTTAACCCTCTGTGTATTTATGTCTGCGTCTCCCTCAGTTCTGTGTCGTGTTCTCCCGCATTCATGGCCGTGTGTTTCTCTGTGCAATATGTTATAGTTTCCGGTTTAGTTTGTATGGTTTTTCTGTCCAGCAATAAAGCTGTGTTTTGAGTTCAATCCTGCCTCCGTGAGCGCTGCGTTTGGGTCCTCATCCTGCCTGCACACAGCCACAACCATGACATGCCTTCACCCAACAAAAGAGTCAAATTGTATAAAAGTATGAGAAAATGATCCTACTGCTCACTTCATTTGTGACCTCAATAAACACTTTCCTGATGAGTTTATGGCCTCAATATTTTCAAGTCATTTTGAATACATGTTTATTTTGTCAATTTTATACACGTTTGTCACGTCACTACCACACTGAGCACGCAGCGTCCCTCAGTTTCTGAAGCATATGTCCAGAGTTTCTAAGCTCACCTTGAGGTTTCACAAACAGGATTTTTCTTTCAGTCTGTGTTCGATCAACATCGTTTTAAAATATGAACATGACTTTAACAGTAGCAGCAACACAGCCTGTAATCCATACAGTTTGCAACCACTGAACATAATGATATGAATGAAAGGCCCAAAGGTCCAGGTGCTTCTCTTTTAGATCCGAATGTCCCTCAACAATTACCAATGTTGTTCATGCAAAAAGCACAAAAATCCCAGTGCACATATTCAAGAAATGCTCAGATCAGTTTGATTTATTAGCTCAGTTCTACAGTTTCTGTGGCTTAAAGATGGGTCTCTGTATTGTTGTTGATAAATTTGCTGCTCCGTTCTCCTGTTTGTACTGCTTCCTATCCCTTGTGTTGATGCCACTTTATTACAATCACAGTAACAGTAATTTTATTTTTCAGCAGTTGAAATGATAAGCTTAGGCAACCCCATTATATTACAATGCAAGGCTTCTGTAGTTGAAATGATAAACTTTAGGGGTGAAAGTTCCCTAAAATACAAAACATAAACAACATGGGCTTTTCCAACTACTGCTGATGTCCACTTTCCCCACGTGAGTCATGTGCCACGTTTTCTAAATTGTGATTACCTCTGATTGAATATTTTGACACCCATCTGCGTGCATCGCCCCTTCCTGCCTTAATGTTGCGTGCATTGGTGGTCCAAAGCAAGAAAGAGACTCTGACCTTTCATGTCACAGATATACCTGGATGTTCTCTACATTGCAACAATAAAAATACACAAATGATATTGAATTTTCACTGAGCTGCAGTTCTGGGTTTCTTTTTAACCGTGTTAACTCCACTGGACTACATCATGTGCATTTTTGCTTGTTTCACGTGCTTGTATCACGACCTTACTTTCTTTTTATAAGGCACCAACTGGACTCTGTGACTGGTGCAGCAAACACACGAGCACCTAAGCTATCCACGCGTGTACGTAACTAAAACAAGCTGCGTGATATTTATTGTTGCTTTTCTTTCATTCTTGGCTGCCTTCCGTTAATTTTCCGGTTAAGTATCAAACTGCTTCTAAAGTAAAAAGATATTTGGATACTGGCGGTGGCACTACTGCAGTCTTGCCATTTTCCTCATCAGTGCTCGTGCTGCTGGTCCAATATTCAGTCCAATACTGCAGCCTTTCTGGCAGGGAGCGCGCCTCCAAATTTACCCTCCCGCTGCGCTCGCTCCCCGTACCTTAAAAAACGCGTGCACGGCTGAAGGTCACTTAAACACAAAAGGCTTTCAGCGCTGCGGTCCAATATAGCGCATGCGCGCTGCCGGAGGACTGCTTCACAGACCGCAATATGGCGAGAATGCCTGGCAGCGGAGACACGGAGCAGGAGCAGATGAGCTGCCCCGAGAGGAGCAGGGATGAGGAGGAGGAGGAGGAGGAGGAAGATGAAGATGAGATTCAGGAGGTCCAGATCACCGGGGAGGAGGAGGACGAGGAGTCCGACAGAGATGGAGTGGAGTGGGAGTCAGGGAGCACAGTGCTGGACTCCAGCGGTTCCGCCGCGCAGACACAAGCGGTCGTTATGCGGAGTATGGACCGAAGGGAGGAGGGGGAGGCGGACCCACTCGGCAGCAGCATCCCCTCCGGGCGCGAGTCTCACCCGGAGGGAGAACTTCAGCGGTCAGAGCGAAACAAGCTGAGCGAGAACACCCGCCTGGCCACCAGGTACGCCGTGAGGATCTTCAGGGAGTACCTCAGCGAGAAAACCCAAAGTCCAGACTTTGAAACTCTGGACAAGGATGCGCTCTGCGCTGTGCTGCGCTCCTTTTACGCCGAGGCGCGCTCCAAAAGTGGACAACTGTACAGCAAGTCCTCCCTCATCAGCATCCGGAGCTCTCTCAATCGGTACTTGAACGAGCCGCCCTACTGCCGCACCTTGGACCTCACCAAGGACCCAGAGCTGCGCAGCGCCAACCTGACCCTGGCCGCGGTCATACGGAGGCTGGAGGAGCAGGGTGCCGGTCCGGTGGTGCAGAAACAAGCCATCACGCGCTCGGACCTGCGGAAACTGTACGAGTCCTCTGTGTTCAACACCGACACCCCGTTTGGGCTTCTGAACAAAGTCTGGTTTGAGACCTGCATGTATTTCTGCACCAGGGGAAGAGAGAACCAGCGGGAGCTGGAGGAGGACTCGTTCGGCCTGGCCGTGGACGAGGACGGAAGAAAGTTTGTGTATTTTAAAGCTCTCGGACCCTATCACAAGTCCCGCTCCGCCGCCTGGACCAAGAAGCGCCCGGACGCAGACGAGGACACGCTGCCGCGCATGTACGAGACGGGCACGGAGCAGTGTCCGTACGCCAGCTTCGTCCGGTACGTGTCCAAACGGAACCCGCTGTGCAGGGCGTTCTTCCAGCGGCCCCGGGACCACTGCTGCGCGAGCGACGTGACGTGGTACGAGAACAAAGCCATCGGGAAGAACCTGTTGGGCACGAGAATGCAGATGTTGTCGCGCGCTGCCAAGCTCTCGAAAACCTACACCAACCACTGCATCGGTGCCGTCTCCATAGCAACCCTCAACAGCATCGTGGGGGCCGCGGGCTTCAAGCCCTCGACGACGCTTTACGTTGCCTCGGAAACGGTCAATGGTCACGCGCAGTCCCACCTCCAGCTCGTGATCCCGTACCTGCGCAGGGTCAGCGACGCTGCGGATCTGAATCAGCAGCAAAGCACAGAAGCAGAGACGTCGAACACATCGCCTACATCAGCAGCAGCAGCAGCAGCGAGGAGGGAGAGCAACGAGGACGACCCGGGAGCTCCCTCTGCCAAGAAGCGCTGTGTGCGCCCCGGGACGCGCGCCGAGTCGCCCGCGGAGCCGAATGAGAGAGAGTCGGTGCCTGCCACAGCCACGGAGTCCCGTCTCGCACAGTCCGGCGCCCGGTCCCCTGTGCCCACAGAGGTAACCCGGAACATGTTGGTCCGTTTTCATCTGTTGGAGCTTCAAGCCTCCCGTGTTAAACCCGACAGCCAGTCAGTCCCGTACCGATGTGACGCCCATCTTTAGGAGGAGAGTTAGTTAAGAGCGCAATAAAATATTAAACTAGTAGGTGTTTAAGGTGGGCTGTAATCTATGAAAAACTTTATTTGAACTGCTTTATTAGGGGCTTAAAGTAAAATTAAAATAAACAGACGCTCAGGAAAAGCATACCTATTCGAGTTGGCTACCTTAGTAAGCACTCTGACTTTATTTCTCTTCTCGGGCAAATACAACGTGATGCCTTTAAGAAGTACATCAGTATCAGGGTGAACTTCCTGTTACAGGGACATCTGGGATCAGATCAGCCTAATAAATACAGAGAAATAAATAAAAACAAAATACAGTTGCCGAACCATTGCACCCTTCATTTACAAAGCAATTCATCACTTTTGTGTTATTTTCACGTCGTATAATCTTGAACATGACATAAAACATCTGTAATCATGTAGTTTACTTCAGTGGTGCCACAGTGTGAAAATCGATGCACATAAAGACCTACAAACACTAACCTGGAAGCCTAATTAAGCGTTCAGTTCTTTAGATCTAGGTTGTAATTGGATACCAAAACATTACACGTGCTCAGTTTTTCAGTGAAATAATGAAAGTAGAATTTAGCTTAAAGTCCTGTACCAGAGTTTGTGCACCCTTTATTCTGAATTACAAACATATAAAACCATCTGCACAACATCAGCTCTAGTGCTTGGTACGAGGGAAAATCATTACTTTGTAGTCACAAATGTTTATCACTAAGGGCTGCACAGAAATATGTACATGCATTTGTCTATGAAGGTTCTCAGTCATGCAGGTCATCGTAGTCTAAGGAGCTTGGAAAGAAAAGCGTCTGGACTCGTTTAAGTTGCTTGAAGATGTTTCTCCTCTCACCCAAAAAGCTTCTTCAGTTCAGTTCCCCCAGATGTACATGCATTTGTTTGTTTTTAAATCAGTAGTAAGTGGGTAAAAAATGATCTGATTGTACATTTTTATATTTTTGTTACTTAAGTTGCTCTGACGTAAACATAATGCAGAATTACAGAATCTCACCCTGTAGGAAACTGTGTTGTCCATGTGGCCCAATCATGTGAGGAGAAGCAGTGATTTGTCTTTGGGAGTGTCCCTCTGTTGCCAAGGGTAACTATACCTGCTGATGAATTTATCCACCATGCATTAGTGCCATAGCTGCAGGGTACAGACTGCTTGTTGGGCAGTCACAACACGCACACACACGCACACGCACGCACACACACGCACACGCACACACACACACGCACACACACGCACACATGGATTATATAGATGTGATAATCTGTACCTGCTATACATCGTGTGAGGCCGGTGTCTCAGCTGTTTGTTTGCCCTTCATGGTGCTTACTCTGATATTTATTCATATGTAATTTGATCATATGTCATATGTACATACAAGCAAAGAATTAAGCAAAATGTTAAAATTATGAATTAGACAGTTGAACTGTTTGCGCTCTCTGAGGTTATAAAATTAAGGTCAAGGGAGACGAGGCAGGAATGTGAAAGGTCACAGCAGAAATCCTTTAACGGCACCGAGTCATTCAGGAGGAGCTCGGAGTAGAGAGACTCGTCCTCCACATTAAAAACTACCAGCTGAGGTGTTTTGGGGATTTATCTAAGATGCCTCTTGGATGCCGTCTAGATGAGGTGGTTCCTGTATGCTCTTCTGTAAGGAGACCCTGGGAAAGCCCCAGAACAAGCCAGAGAAGAGTTTGTCTACTGTCTGGCTTGGAAACACCTCAGTGTCCTCTTCAGAGAGCTGGAAGCACTGGCAGGAAGAGGAAGGTCTGCTTATCTCTGCTTAAACCGCTGCTTACACTCTTACACTGCTGTTTTCTTTAGCAGTGCCGGTCGTTGATTACTTAGCAAGTTAATCCCTTACATATTCATCTGTAGCCCTTATTGTAGAATTGCTCCATATTATCATAACATATAAACTGGCACAGTGCTACAGCTTATGTAGCCAGTAACAGCAAATGTTCAGGGCATATCCTCACTGCAGACCATTCACATTTAGTGTTCAGTGTAGTTGAACTGACATGAACACCATCGTTTGGAGCAGAACAGGTTTGAAAGGAGCCGTTGGAACAGAATGAAAGGAAACGGCGGATCAGTCTAGAAGAGCAGAGTGAAAGCCCAGAGGACGTGTGTTCCCAGCCTGTCAGCCACTGGCCTCCTACCAGGCTGCCAATTGTTTCTTTCAGAGCTTAATGATTTGTTTCGTGCCAGACACCTGGCACTATAACGTAGCCTACAAGGCAGTCAGGAATAGCTCTGACCGAGCCGTATCTGTGAGCCTGACAGGATGTCCTTGTGCTTCTTAGCTTCCTGTCAGGCTCCTGGCTTTACCTGACAGTCCCGAGTCTGCCTGGCAGGAACTGTTCTAAGCAACCAGCTCCTCTGTAAAACTGTTCAGGTCAGGTTTGCCAGCCTGCTTGCAGGTTTTTATACAAACATCGACGAGACCCAGTTTGGCTTCAAGCGCAAAACATCTTTCAGGAGCTGCAGATAGATGCATTTATTATGGAGCATGACTTCATGACAACACGCAGAGATTTCTCTAGTTTAACCTGCAGCAACCAGCTGTTCACATAAAGGTTGAGGGTGCTGCACTTTGGGTTGCAGAGGTGGTTGTGCAGTTCGCCTTGTTGTCTCCAGCCTGTCCAGCTCGGTGGCAGAGAGAGGTTTGCAAATAATTGCTGCATAATTTATAAACACAGATTGCCAACATGTTGCAATCAGTTACATTTGCTCTGCAAGCGGTCGCAAGTTAATACATAACTCGTGGGCGGCGATGAAAATGAGTGTGCTGAAGGGGACAAATCTCCCCTCTTTGCTATATTTCCTGCCTCTCCTCAATCATTTTGATTTATCACAGATTGCACGTAAGCGAAAACTTGATCCAAACTGATAGCAGGCTGCCTTGTTGCTGCCTTGTTGCTAAATTGTTGTTTAAACAGACACATAGCAGTTCCATGACTTGGTGATAAATATGTTCCAATGTATTAACTGTAAAGATAACCTATGTCCATGGATGTGGAGATATTCATGGCTATGTTTGGTCTTTTTTTCATATACTGGCACCACCATCACTGCAGCGTGTATTTGTGTCCCAGGACAGACGTAGCAGCGGCAGCTGCAGCAGCATGTCGAGTCAGAAGCTGGCTTCTTGGTCTCCGATGTCTCCCCCGTGTACCACGGGAATCCCAGCACCAGCTCAGCTCACCAAAACCAACGCACCAGTTCACATTGATGTAGGAGGACACATGTACACCAGCAGCCTGCCCACACTCACCAGGTACCCCGAGTCAAGGTGAGGCACACATCCAAGCTTTTAAAGTACATTCCCCCCATTAAAATACACAGGATGGCTGGTGGACGTATGAGTAAAGCTAAGGCTGTAATCCACCTCAACACCTCAATATCAAAAGCTCTTAATCAACAAATTAGTTCAACATTACTGATTATTTTGAATATCTGCTACCTTAATTATCACATTTCAATACAAATGGATATTTTTCCTATGATTCAGGAAACAGAATTTTAGTATATTGAGTTGGTTTTAATGGCTTCTCTGCAAAATATAGAAAGAGTTTGCTTTTCAGTTATTTGTTCAGAAAGTTTAAATCTGTGAATAGTTTAACAGGCAGCGGTGATCTACTTCCTGCTTCATGGGGAAAAGGTGGCCTGCTGTCCACACATTAAGGAAAATGCAGATATCTCAACTCATCAAACAGCGAAGATTTGATTAAAAAAGCCTCATAATCTCGATCACTGTACACTGTTACAATAAACTTGATCATCTTTGAACCTACTTTTTAAAATTAACTTAGCATTTACCCTTCAGTGAGCTAGGAAATGATTTAGCTGCAACATGTACATTTAAATTTAGCCACAGCTGAGTGTAGAAACCTGTTTCCTTCTCTTTGGGCAGAATCGGGCGTCTGTTCGACGGCACAGAGCCCATCGTGTTGGACAGTCTAAAGCAGCACTACTTCATCGATCGGGACGGGGACATGTTCCGCTACATACTCAACTTCCTGCGAACCTCCAAGCTCCTCCTGCCTGATGACTTCAAAGTGAGTGCCTGATCAGGTACTTCCACAGTTCACCGCTGCTGCTGCGTGACCTAAAGCAGGGAAACAAATGTCAAAAGAAAGACTTGAACCCCTGTCAGAGTCTCACACGAGCCTGTCGCTTACAGTACTGAGACTTCTTTGAGTGACTCTGTTGCCCTTTTCTGTATTTTCTGTCATATTCTCTCAAACATCATAAAAATGACCAATAGATAAACTGCAGTAAAATAAATGAGTATTTGTTCCATTACTCTAGGAAGGCAACATGTTATGGCAGCAAAATGACCCCAGATCTCAAAACTGATTAATGCATGGAAGGATTTATAGTAGCAGTGGCTTAATGTTTGCATCAGGGAAATTACCTGTTATCAACATTGTGAGACTTCAGGCGAGAAACAGGCAGCAAGTCCGTGCCAAAGACACATTCATTCTCTTCATTAATTCTTCATCACAATTATGACAGCCCAAACAGAAACTGCCTGCAGCCAGCGTGTGCAAACTTCTTCATTGGCTTGTAGCAGCTTTCAAATGAATCAGAAGGTTTTGTATGTGATTTGTTTATAGAATAAATGAAAACGAGAGTCTTCCTTCGGTTAGTGTGTTAGCAGCAGAGCAGCTGCTACCAAGGCTTTAGTACACCTTTAGTACTAAAGTACTGAACGAGCGTTTATATGTGTTAATGCATTTTTTAAACTTTGTTTTTTGCAAGAAAACGTGGAGTTTTCTGCATTTTTTGGTGGGTGTTGTGTACTCATCTGCATGTGTGTGTATTTGTGTGCATTGTGCGTGTTCTTTTGGCCTGTGTAAGTCTGCACTTATGCTTCTGAGAGTGTTTTCTTGTTTCTGCTGTGTGTGTGTTTGCAGGAGTACTCCCTGCTCTACGAAGAGGCTACTTTCTTCCAGCTGGCACCTCTAAAGACCGAGCTGGAGCGCTGGAGGGCTGAGCAGGAGCGCCGGGACGTTTCTCGAGACTGTGAGTGCGTCGTGGTCCGCGTGACGCCGGAGCTCGGTGAGAGGATCAGTGTGAGTGCATCCCGGGCGCTGATGGAGGAGATTTTCCCTGAGGTGACTGATATCGTCTACAGTTCTATGAACGCCAGCTGGAACCAGGACCCCACACACGTGCTCCGCTTCCCGCTCAACGGCTACTGCCACCTCACCTCAGTTCAGGTACATAACATCCTCTGAGCCACACTGGTTTATATTCTCTCAACATGTCAGATGCTGGAGTGAGCAACTCAAAGCATTTAAGTATGTAGACACAGTCAAGACAGCCTGCAGAAGTTCACAGAGTATCGTGGTTGTTGGTGGCAGACGGGCAGCTCAGAGTGTTCCAGAAACTGCTCATCTTACATGGAATGGTTGGAAAAGTCAAAAATATCCAGTTTTTGAGCCAAAATGCCTCGTTAATACCAGACCACAGCTGACAGGAAGAAAACAGGGACTCGAATAACAGCTTGTTACAACCAAAGTGTGCAGGAGAGTGTTTCTGAATGCACAACATGTCAGACCTCGAAGCGGATGGGCTACAGCAGCAAGAGCCCACAGCTGCTGCTGTCAGCTAAAAACAGGAAACTGGTGGTACAGCTCACCTACTTTAGACAATGGGAGACTGAAAAACATCGCCTGCTCTGATGAGCCTTGATTTCTGCTGCAATGTCGGATGGAAGGTCATAATTTGACGTAATCAACATGAAAGCTTATATTCATCCTGTCATAGGTTGTTTATACACCACAGCGTCTGGACTGTTGCTTCTGTCCATCCTTCATAAAGATGGACGTGTTACACGGGACCTGGAATTTAGAAGTTCACCGTCCAGACACCCAGTGTGAGAGAGTCAAGCTAAACAGCCGCCGCTGTGATAGCTGTGTTCAATGCACCGTCTCAAGCTGCAGCTTAACTAAAGGAGTCAAGATGATATCTGGGACTCTAAAATGTGCCGTCGCCTGTTATCTGTCAGCTCCGTCTTTGGCAGATGCCACCCTTCCACCATCCATCAAAGCCTGATGTGTTTTTATGTGATGTTAGCATACTCTGAATGCTGACAGTCGGTTTGTAACAGCGCTGTGTTGAGGCGGGTGACACATTTCATCACCTGAAGGTCTGCCTTTGTCTCCCGGGGGAGATCTCAGTAAGACAGACCAGCAGCACAGAGAGCAGAAGCCTCCAGAGGGCAAACTGAGATAATGTCACCGCGTTCACCTCAGGAGGAAACGCTCAGAGAGGGGAACTAATGGACTACTTCTGAAGTGTTTGTGTTTCAGGCCAGATAGGCTGATGGGTTTCTTGAGATGGAGAGTGACCCTGGGTCCTGAGGCTCACATGTTGTTAGCAACACATTTAAACGCAAACACAAAAGAAGTGCAGAGAATAACCGTAAATCAGAAAGACACAGATTCGCTGCTTGCTTTCCTTTGTTGTCATACTTACTGAACACAAAAACATCTGGTTTGTGTCAAACACTCTTTCTAATGAAAATGCAATGATTTGACCATTTCATAATAAGTCAGGGGAAAGAACAAAAACAGAGCTCAGAAATTAAGTGTTTACGGGAGGTTTATAAAGTAAAGTTAGCCATCATGACTGACCTGAAAACAGTTGGATTGAGGTACTTCACGTGGTCTGGTAAAGGCCTAACAATAATAGAGCAAAAACCCTAACAATCAGATGACCCCGTATGAGCAAGCGCTTGGTGACACTGGCAGGATGAACTTCTGTGGAACAACCAGGCTCAGGGAGGGGCAGCCATCTCCAGAAACTGTACTGAAGAGAGCCAGAGTTTAAAAACAGCTAATAATTAAATGCAGTGTTGGTTATAAACGCATAGAGAGTAAATCCAAACTGGGAGTTGGTACCACAGGAAAGATTGGATTCTGGATTTACCATTGTGTAAAGCACAGTGGCTCCAGCACACAGCCCTGTGGAGCGCCATATTAGCCTTAGTGTGTGAAGAAGACTCCCCATTTACACGAACTGAGTTTATTAGATATTATTCAAACCCCTGTAGAGCTGTACTGTTAACACTACTAGTGTGTTCTGATATCTACAGTAAGTTACTGTGATTATCATAATTAGGGTTGAAGCACTAATTAATAGCTGAACTTCGCCCCAGCCTGCAGGTTTCTTCCACAGGAATGTGTCTTTCTGTGGCAGCAAGCATCTGTAACCCAGTGGGCTATTTATCCCCTTTTACCTACTTTTCCACATAGAGACTTGATGCTTTGATTAAATACTGACTATATCTACAATATCTAACGAGCTGCCCAAGGAAATCAGGTCAGATGAGTTGAAGGCAGCTTACACTGCCTCGTAAACCATACTTTACTGCAGAGGCTTCAATTTCAGAGTCTATTTCTAAACTGTTTAAATGCCTTTGTGTATTGGGGTGGTTATTATGTGCTCTGGTGCGTAAGTATTGATACCAGGGAGTATTTGGTAAAGGTGTGATAAAGTTATTGGTATGCATGATGGTGAAAATGAGTGTTTTTAATGCATGCACTTCACAGGTTCAACTCTTGTAGCGAACAACCGGGTGGAAACGCCATCAAATGCTGAACAAGTCCCACCTTCCTTCAGTATTCCTGACTCCAGCGAGACAGAGATCACGTCTAAATGTTTTGCTCTGGATCTTCTCGTTATGCCTCATTCTTTGTTGCTGTTATTTGGTTTGTGTCTGACTGCAGGTGCTGGAACGGCTACAGCAGAAAGGTTTCTTTATCACAGGGTCGTGTGGCGGCGGAGTGGATTCCTCCCTGTTTAGTGAATACGTCCTGCGACAGGAGATCCAAGGCAGACGCCCCCTGATCCTCAAAGCAATAAAACAGGAACTCCTGCATTAAATTCAGAAGACCTGATTGCACATCTGTTCTGTGCAAGTGCGTGGACAGTTTGTCACATGACACAGACTCCCTCACTGCAGCAGAACAGTGAAACAAAGCGGGACGTGCAAAACGTGGTCTAATCTTCAAACGTGAACGTAAGGTAGCACCTGAATTAAAAGACAACACGGCCATCCTTTCACCAATTTATTTCATCACATTGATGCAAGATATGTTTTCCTTCCTGTGATCCCCAAAATTGTCCACATTAACTGTCAGTCTGTGTCACGCTACCAGAGTGAAATCCAGCCATTACAGTAAATAAAGCTTTTTCAAAGAATAAATGTTTTTAATAAGTTGTGATGAAATAAAAACACGTAAGAGTTGTTTTTTTTTAGATTTGTTGGAAATCAAGAACTCGATTCTCGCCTTTAAAGGTATTCAGACCTTTAACTCTGCGCTTTGTGAATGCGTCTTTGGCAGCAGTGACAGCCTCAGGTCTTCCTGTCTGCTCTTCTCGAGCTTAGATTGGATGAAGGCATCAGTTCTGTAGTCCCGCACACGCGTGCGTTATATGTAACCAATGCTCATTTTCTCCTTTAATGCACACATATGTAACCATGTGGGCCTCACATCAAATCTGTACACAAACATTTGCATTTCAGATGTGAGTCAGTGGCCCACAGATCGTCAGAAACAGGTTTTCACAGCTGATGCTGGTTTCTGTGCTTTCAACAGTTGCATTGAACAGTGTAAATATGAAGGCATGAGCCTTGCCTGCATAAACCTTTACATTCATATTTAATACTTGCGAAGACCATCAGTTACTTTTACCTGATGCAAGCGTGACAGGTTTATTTTTGGTACGGCAAAAACACAAAAACGTGTAACAAACCGAGCTTCTCAGTTATATTTTTAAGCCTTAATTTCATTTATGGCATGCAACGTTTTTACTGTAGAAGCACAATTTTTCTCCTCATGCTTTGAGAACTTACAAGAATCTACAAAAAAGAAATGAATGCATTTTGTATTTGGTTTTTCAAACGTGTTTTAAGGGACAGCGAATCAGTCCCACATTGTATATTCACGTCATCTTTTGTTTTGCATAATTACCTGTAAGATCATTTTATGAATGAAGAACTGAGACTCTTTAAAAGGCTAAATGCACAAATCTGTCATGAATTTTATTTTGAAGGCAAAACTTTGATTCTTCATTTGTTAGTGGCATCGTGCACTTTGAACAGCTCAGACATTTGGAAAATGTGCTTGTCTGACATTAAGAGGACAGATCGACCTCATATTCATGTACAAAGGTGAACAAACGATAAATAGAAATCTCCTGCCGCTGTGCAAACGGTTAACTAACACGAGTAGCCATCAATCAGATCACAACAAGAAAACAAAGGAGCACATTTTCCAAACGTTGAGCTAATCATGTAAAAATATTAGGAAAACTGGTTTGATGCTGCTTTCTGGCACTTCCATGATGACACCGGAGGGCAGGGAGGCTTCACGCCAAACAATTATGTAAGAAACCACAAAATGCTCGAGAGGACCTGGTTCAATAAAAGACATTTGCCACATTTCATGTTACTCTTTATTACCTGCTGTGCTTTAACTCTAACAGCGTCTGATGTTGGGATGTTAAGTTCAGCTAAACCAGAGTTTGCAGTTTTACATTTAACCGACCCAACACTGCGTGTGTGTAAATGACATCCTTAAACATGCGTCCACAGCTATAATCACTGCTTCTCCATAATCGACTGCAGTGTTGATCTGTGGTCATGGGCACAGCTGCCTCGTGTGCCACATGTTGGCCTTCAACTAATATTACTGAGAGAAAACGTTGAAACAGATCTATAAAAACAAAGCAGTGGGATTTAAATATGTCATTCTTCATCCATCAGACATGTTTATAACCCTACTTGTCTTTTCTTGTTAGTCACAGCATAGATCTAAAATGGAGTAAGAGCGGGGCGATCGTGGCTCAAGAGTTGGGAGTTCGCCTTGTAATCGGAAGGTTGCCGGTTCGAGCCCCGGCTTGGACAGTCTCGGTCGTTGTGTCCTTGGGCAAGACACTTCACCCGTTGCCTACTGGTGGTGGTCAGAGGGCCCGGTGGCGCCAGTGTCCATCTGTCAGTGCGCCCCAGGGTGGCTGTGGCTACACTGTAGCTGCCATCACCAGTGTGTGGCTGTGCGTGTGAAGGATGACTGGATATGTAAAGTGCCTTGGGGTCCTCAGGGACTAGTAAAGCACTATATAAATACAGGCCATTTACCATATAAGAGGTGTCAGAAGGAAAACTAAAAGACTCGACGCCAACAAAGAGCAAAGAAATCCCTGCTGTTAGGCTGCTGATGATCCGAGATGTGATTCCAGGTTTATGTGAACCAGAGAACATTTTCACATTTGTCCTTCACTCTGGGCTCATGTACAAACACCTGTAAGCACTGAACTGGACTCTGCAGTGTAACAAGCAGCAGGATCAGTGCTGGGATCAGCTGTACGTGAAAATAGCCCCGCTGCTTGATCCATTAATCTCAGTCAATGCTTTTGTGATGGAGTTTATGGTCTTTTTAATCTTACAGACCTATTTGTTGCACAACTTTGTTCACTTTCTCAGTTATGGTCTCGTTAGCGTCATAATGGAGACGAGTCGACCGTGGCCACGGTGACACTCGTGTGGTAAAATTCATCTTTTATAGAGTCTATTGTTGTCTTACTGCGGAGGCTGCAGTTAAATATTGACAAGTCATTAGCTAATGAACGTTACGTAGTGTGTTTCTGAGTAGGGCTGCCACAAACGATTATTTTGATAGTCGACTAGTCACCGATTATTTTTGCGATTAGTCGACTAATCAGATCATCATCCATTAGACGTAAAACGTACAGCTTATTGCACCAGCAGCATCTGCTCTTATATAACTATCATTAGCTTACAGCTTTAAGTGTTTAAGGTCTGTGCTAACTAAAAATAAAGACAAGATGATAGTTTATTGAATTTTAATGAAATTTGCAGATTGTTTCGGTGAAGTTTAATAAACTCCTTGCTATCTAAAATATAACAGGACACTGGAGTATATTCTGGAGCATCTCACACTTCTGATAATCAGCTGTCTGCTTGACGTTTATTCAGCTGTGTAAAAACAATAACATTTTAAGTTATCTAAGTGACTCATATATATTTAACCTGAGTAGCGAAAGACGGCAGTGGGTTTGAAAACGATTTGCGGGGAGTCCGGTGTTCTCACCGCGCTAGTGACCTAGCCCCCGGCTCGCTAACGAGCTAGTGGGTAACAGATGTCTCCGAAAACGTCGGAGCGCTTTTGAAAATATGTGGTGTCCTGATAAACTGAGCAGATATTTGAGGTTTACACAGCTACATTCTCGCCTGAAAATATGTTAAACGTTTATTTTGTGACCCAGAAAGAAGAATAAGAGTAACATTAAAACTAACTAGCTGCCGCCATTGTTGGAAACTGCGCTGGGCCGCGCTATGAATTCTGGGACACAGCTGCTTCTTCTTCTTCTTCGGGGTTTAACGGTAGCTGACATCCTTGTACATGCAGTGCTGCCATCTTCTGTTTCAGTCCGTTATTACACTCTTAAATCCTGCCACTTATTCCTGCGTCTTTTGTGATCTTACAAAGCTTCAAACGACGCGTCGACTATTAAATCAGTCGTCGACGATTTTGATAGTCGACGTAATCGTGACTAGTCGACAAATCGTGGCAGCCCTATTTCTGAGTCTAATGGAGATTCTGTTTGACAAAAACTTAAAGTTGTATTCAGTGACTGAGCATACAAAGTCATTAGGAGCCAATCGCAGGAAAGCTCAGATTTTTGGCATCTGACTTAATTTTCTGAAGTTTTGTAAGACTAGAAATGTCAGGTTTGTGGGCGCTTCCAGCGGGCTGGTGCTTCTTCATGCTACCTGAAAACATCTTGCTAAGGTTATTTAAGATTGTTCCCTGGCTGTTGGTGTGGATGCAAGCGACAGGCCAGAACTGCACAGCATCACTGAGTTAAGCTACGCTTAATTACAGCAATGAGCTATCCGACTGACAGCATCGTGCCAACAGCCCATATTACAAATCAAGTCTTTAAGTAATTGTAGCACTGACCAGCTACACTTACCCTCACATCAAGCAGTCACACAGCTGATCACCTACTCAACTCAGGGTTTCCCAGTTTAGCCAGGTTCATGGACAGGTATCCTGGCAGTAGATCGTATATTTTACAAACTATGAGAAAAATCATGTCATGGTCTCACAACTTGCAGCGAAGAAGAGAAAAAAGTAAGAAGTGAAGAATGTCCTTAATTTCTTTCCTTAATAAGTGCAAGTGAATATTTAGTTGGGCTGCTTCAAGCTACTGACTCCGGGGTCCAGAGTCAGCCTGAGACTCAGATTTATTATTTTTTTGAACCTTCATGACCCTAAAAACTCAGAGGTAAAACTACAGTTTCCTGGTTAAGCAACAAAACTTCCTTTGCACTACAGTCTTCTGTCGCAGAGGAAAGAATCTGCAACTGTAGGTAAGAAACAAAGACACAGTGAGATGTGCAATTTCAACATGTTTTTAATCGTGGAAAAAACCCAACAATCCAGCAGGAAACCACAGTCACTTTACTTTTTCCACACAGCTCACGGACACACAGCTGTGCTCACTTTCACATTTAGTTTTTCCAACAGAACAACAGCAAAACCAAAACTGACTGCGATTCAAATGCAGCTGAACCCGACCGTGACAAAAAGCAAAACAGAATATCACAAAACGAGGACTCCAACAAATTATTTTAGATCAACTGCAGGAAGACAATCAGCTGATCAAAGCATGGCTTTGTAGAGGGTGAGAGAGTGACGCAGAAAGGGTTCCTCCTCCATACACACCAGCAGATCCTTCAGGATCAGCCGGGTCACTCTGTGAACACCTGGTCTGGGCAGCACACACACCTGACACACAGACACAGTTTCTGTGTTACCCTCCCTGCATGAACCTGCTGGAGCATAAACACATGCTCCTGCTCTTCAGCTCGCTTGGCTGCTACAGATTTAATTTAATCTGATCTCTTAAAACAAAGCAGCCCAGAGGTGATGATCCATCCACCAGCAAGAGTACGGAGAGGACGTCTCCCTCGTTCAGTTTTATGCTCGTAATTATCCTGACATAATAAAAATAATCTCATTGGCAGGTTTTAAAACAGCATCTTTCCTGTTAGGTAGCTAATATGTTGCTTTGCCTTTGTAACAAGGTTTCAAATATTCTCCGCGATCACACTTAAATCAGTCTCATTTCAAACCATGTCTAAAACATTTTAAAATGAAGGGGAAAGGCTTCTTCTGGTTACTGATAACATAACTGATGTGTGATCTGAGCACTAACTCGATATTGAAAAAGAACATCTGTGCAAAGATGGCGCTCTCTCCATCACTACTCCATGCTTCCTGTCAATGTTTGCTGAACTAGCTGAGGTAAAGTCTGTACAGACGTGGAGGAAGGCCTGCAGCAGCGAGAGGAAACAGAGGCGGCACGCAGTCTTTTCCTCTGGGTAATGGAGTTCAAAGGCAGCGGGTAGAGTGTGCAGCTAACAGAGCGTCCCCATCTATAAACCTACAGCCTGAAGCGCTGCGACTTAAACACACAAAGAATTAAAGACTCAATGAGCTAAACTAACAGTCTTATACAGGCTAACTGCAGCAGGTTCTAGATTTGCTGTGTCTTCATCAGCTGAGGAGGGCAGCAGTTTTACAGCAGCAGGTTAAACATTCACAGATATCAAATTAGAAAAGATGTTTCTGAAATGATCCATTCAGACCACAAAAGAATAGAAAACAAAACTTTGTGCACCCACCTGGCTGTCGGCCTGATCCAGGGGTCTCTTCCTGCGAGGGCCAATGGCAGCCAGAGCAGCGAGGTTGGCCTCCCTCTGCTGCAGCTGAGCTTCCTCTATTTGTTGCAACTGAAAAGAGAAGACAACGAATTTGTAAACATTTATGTTTTCACACATATTTTCTGTATGCATACGTGGACACACTGTCATTGTTTTATACATGCAATATATAAGCCAGGGTTTAGAGGCAAATGCACTTTGCTTGATGAGGCAGCTGTAGCTAAATATATATGACAAATTATGGCAAAGATTTGTTAATCAAATCCACACCAACTTTGTTAAGTGCGTGTCACTAAAGGCACGATATTCACCAGTGGGAATCCTTTCAGTTTGTACCTACTCATACTCTCAGTACTTGTGTAGGTACAGACTTGGCAAAGTGCTAGCTTGTGTGCAGTGCAGAGGTTGAGTGTGTGTGTGGGGGTGGGAGGGCATGTAAATGAACAGATTGTGTTGCTGTGGAGAAGCCTCTGGGGGCGTGATGGCTGCGAGCTACACAGCTACAGCTAAACACGCCATGTGTGGCGTTTCCGCCTCCTTAAATAGCCGCAGTGCTACCGCTGCCTTTCATCTTCCTCACACTACTCCGTCTCCTGCCAGCCAAAAACATCACACACACCATCGTATTATTAAACGAACAATTAGCATGAAAAGTAGCAGGGACTTACAGAGTTTGACTTCCTGATGCTGAAATGAAGCCAGCGATAAAATACGAACTGCCGTTCCCACAATGACCCAGATTTCCAGCAGAATAGAGAAGCTTATGGCCTGGAACATGAATGACTGTGGGCTGCATCTCTCCTTCACTACAACTGACAGACTAAATCTTATCAAGGCTTCAGAATTAACAGAGGTGTGGCTACTTCGACTGACACAGGCCTGCTCGAGTCTTCTAGACTTCATCTCCGTGATGATGGGACGGGAACAGCAGGTCACCTCGGCCACTCTTACTGCTGTTACTTCGCCTGTCCTTCCCTTTCAGCTGATCTGTATTCAGCCCACATGTAGCATTGTTCAGTTAAGGTTTACAATCCCTCCCTCTGTGAAGTCAAACAGTCTATGGACGATGCGTACTAACCAGTAGTGTTACCTGACACCCTCCTGATAATTTTAAGTTGACTTTTATCTGAAAAGTGGTCACATGTGGCTCAAAAAACAATCAAGCCTTTAAATTTGGACTTATAGTGGCAATGTTCATGTTACATACATGTTCTTTCTTCACAGTTCCAACCTGCAGTCAGAACAACAGTTTCTGCCTCCCAGAGTAAACAGAGCTCACAAACACCAACATAAACGGGGGCAGGTGGAAGAATGACTCCTGTGGAGGTTTTAGAGAAGGAAACGCACCTCTTTGGCTTTTTGCTTGAGCTGCTGATACTCTGGATCTTCAGTGTGAGAGCGACTCTGTGATCACAACCAGACATGTAATCCAGGATTTAATGCACAAACTCTTCTCAGTAGTTGTTTTCAAAGACACATTGAATCTAAAAACACTAATCGTGTTGCAGCCTTATTCTGGCTTCACCTACTCTGGCAAAACGCAGCAATCTCTCCCTCTCCTCCTCATCTCTCTTCTTCTTCTGCAAGGTCTCAATTTCCTCCAGGAAGCGAAGCTGAGAACGAACGTCACTGACTTGCGTGTGCCACGAGTTCTGCTGTTGAAAGACAAATTTAACACAAAGGGACCACATGTTGCATTAGTTTGCCACAGGTTCACGGTCCTTTGCAGGCCATGTCTCCATATAAAGTATATGATAGTGCTTCAAAATAACATCTTGTTAACAACATCTTAACAAGTGCCAAGCACCAGGAATGCCACAGTAAACTAGATGGACATTACCTCAGCTGGGTTTTTCAGATGAGCGGCTGATGCATGTATTAACACCTCGTGGCGTTAGTAGATGCATCCCTGCTCGGGTCTTATTCATGCCTGTGTTTTACATCTTTACCTTCAGGGCTGTCTTGCGGTGTTCTGCCATTACAGTGAGTTTCTCCAGCAGCCCACGAAGAAACTCCTGAGTAGCATGAGAAACCAAAGCAACCACATCTGGACCAACATCGGTTACTCCCAGAGCCTGTCCTAACAGAGGGTGCATGACAATATCACATCCTGGGAGTCTCAGAGACTAGTCTGAGACAGTGTCTGTAATAAACATGTGTCTCAGTGTGGATCTTGTACCTGTGTGAAGGATTCTGCTGAGCACCGGGTGAGTGGACAGGAACAGCTGATCCTGACACGACTGCACCACAGCACCAACCGTGCTGGTCAAGATCTGTGCGTTCTCCTCTCTCAGGTTGACTCCAGCCATGGAGGTGACGTCATTAATATCATCATCTTCTCTGGGACACAACACACATTTGTGCTGAGGACGTTTGTGATTAAATGTTGCTGCTGCAGTTAGACTGCTGCTTAATATTCTCTCATCATGCAACATTAGGTGACTGTTGGATCTCAGATGTCACACAACCACCTGCCACAGATGAAGACACCCCCTCTCTGTGACGGCGGATTGTGCATATGAAGGGTGCGAGCTGTGTGAACCAGCACAGCTCCACTTTGAAGGACAAACAGCTGGATGTAGGGCTGCTTTTACACACTTCCTTTCATCCACCCCATAGTGCACCGATTCCAACCACCACAAAATTCCTATTAAAGTCTCAAATGTGTGAACTTTATATCTTACTTGTAAGATCCTGAACTGTCTCTGAATGCAAATTTGGTAGAATTAGGTGGCTCACGAGGGAAGGGCTGCTTTACCGAAAAACCTCCTATAAAACAGCAAAATGCATAAAGAGTGAGAGCACGCCAGGGTCATGCAAGCGTCTCTTGGTGTCATATGGTCTGTACATGTAATTCCACTACACTTTTGAATTTTTAAAGCCTAAAAAACACATTTAGGTCTCCTGAAACATTGTGAGGACACACTGAAGCACCCTGACTGTGTACAATTATTAAAAAAACAAAACAACACCCTCACAATGAAATAAACAACTAGAGGAACAAAAATGAGCTGATTGATCAGTTCTGTGTTCACCTCGACGTGGCTCCAAATCTAAATTTTAACAAAGTTTACCTGAGAAGTTTTTTCCCGAGTATCCCACTATGGGCAGAGTGGTGGGTTTCTTAGATATGCAATTTCTGGACTGGACTAATGTCGTCAGGCCAGGTCTCAGAGCCACTCCTCGAGGCTGGAAAACCTGCATTTTAAAAAAAGGTCATCATCATAAATCCAACACTATGATCATAAAAATGACTCCAGCTGTAAGTTTCTATGCCATCTAAATATCTCATACACATTTGTATAAATATAATAAAAAAGGCTCTTAATATCTTAACTATAATTTCAAATGTTGGACAACAACACCTCTGATTTTTTGTGTGTTTTTCTTTTGTGTGTTTTTGTATAGTAAGATACAACCTGGTTCTCAATTTTTCTAGTAGAACAAGGACAAGGTGTATTTTCATAGTGAGACCTTAGCCGCCACAGGGAAGATAGAGTGGTGATGCCGAAGTCTTTGCAGGGGAACGTTTACACCCTGCTGTGCAGTGGACACTTGCAAGTTTTGTTTTCAGGGGTTTCCAGGTCCAGTTTATGTCGTTCCATGTGTATTTGTATTGTCCGGTGTAGGGATGGGTACCGGTATCCGGTGCCATGACGGCACCGGTTCTGACATAAACGGTAGTAACCAGACCGAAAAGCAGCGCACATTTCGGTGCTTTTTTTTTCACTTCTAGCCAATCATTTTACGTTTCCGAGGATAGTAGGCGGGGCCAGGTACGTATGTTCTGTTAGAGCAGAGCTACAGATTAAAAATGCCCAAGGCGAAGCGGTCAAAGTCTGGCTGTACTTCACAGCAAAAGATGCAAACTCAGCAGCAACAAGTGCTTTAAGCTGATACTGTGATACTGTCAAAGGAGGTAACTCCTCGAATCTGATGAAACACCTGGCGACGCATAGCGTTTTTTTTAAAAGCCGAGAAATGCGCCGTATTTGATAGCTTGCTGCGAGACCTCACACCGAGCACATCTACTGCGGGTGTGGTGCCTGTTATCGGAGTTAGCAACATCCCCCAAAAACACGAAGAGGAGAGTCCTGGCCCCTAGCCCTGCCAGTGTAGCAGAAATGATGAGGATGATGATGCAGCAGCAGCCGTTCTTCTCTGCGTGAGTAGCTTCATGTTGTTCGTGTGTAATTTACGTTGAGTAGGCTAACCACGTTATTACATTAATGCATGTAAGGTGACCTAGCAAACATCATCATAGCTACATGCGGCTGTCCTCTTGTTTGATGGCAGATGCTCCCTTCACCCTGGCCAAAAAGGCTAAAATGACCAAAGAAAAAGTGGAAAACAGCTAAACATGAGAGGTTTTTGGACCAATTTTGTGTTCTCCATTCTTTAAGCACCGGTTTGAGCACCGTTTGAGCACCGGCACCGGTATCGGATAAAACCTAAACGATACCCATCCCTAGTCCGGTGTTTTGTTTTTTTTCCTTCCTGTTCACAGTCTATTACCTCAAGTACAGACAGCAGTCTTCCCTCGGCCACTGTCAACTTAGCCAAGTCAACAAATCATAGACCCGTCTGACTACAGTAAGGTATGTTGAACACAATCAGTGGTCTTAGAATCGTCTCCTGGGATGTGAGGGGTGCAGGAAATGCAACCAAAACTAACAAAGTCATGGCGCATTTACAGCAGTTGAAAGGAGATGTGGTTTTTCTTCAAGAGGCGCGTCTCTGCAACAAAGAAGTGAGGCGACTCAAGAGAAACTGGATCGGGACTTATATATCACTCCAAATTTAACGGCAAGGCTAGAGGGACAGCCATACTTATTCGTAATAATATTCTGTTTGAGCAACATAAAGTTAATGCGGACCCAGATTTGTGTCAGGAAACTCGCAGGGCTCACTTGTGTTACTGGCAGCGTGTACGGGCCGACTGGGACGATGAATCTTTTATAGCTAAACTTTTCTCTTCACTCCCAAACTTGGAAAACTATCATCTCATTACTGGAGGTGAGTTTAACTTGGTTCAGGACGCTCTGCTGGATAGATCGTCAACTAAGGTCTGTTCCCTGAGTAAATCTGCTGAAACCCCAGAATCTGTCAAAACTCAGCTGTGGATCCATGGCGACATGCGAATCCTAAGACAAAGGCATTTTCCCATTTCTCTCATCCCCACCACACATATACACGCATAGACTTTTCCTTATCAATATTAGGTTTCTCTGTAAAATTAGCCACTGGGAGTATCGTGCTATCCCCATTTCAGATCACTCACCAGTTTCTTTTGATGCGTTATTAGCGACCCCGTCTCGACCCATTAAACACTGGAGATTCAACTCTAGCCTGTTGATAAGGGATGACTACACAAAATGTTTCAGATCACAGCCTGAGGTTGGGAAGAGTCCCACAGCTCTGGAAAACCTCCTGTGTTGTACCAGTGCCAAAGACTTCACGCCCCAAGGACCTCAACAGCTACAGGCCGGTGGCTCTGACATCCCACCTGATGAAGACCCTGGAGCGGTTGGTCCTGGCTCAGCTTCGGCGCCTTATAAGCTCATCACTGGACCCACTTCAGTTTGCCTACCAGCCTGGCATTGGAGCGGATGATGCCGTCATTCACCTCCTACATCGTTCCCTCGCTCACCTGGAGACCGCTGGAAGCACTGTGAGAATCATGTTCTTTGATTTCTCCAGTGCCTTCAACACCATTCTTCCCTCGGTTCTGAAGGACAAGCTGGAGAACTCTGGAGTGGACCATCACATCACTACCTGGATCCTGGACTACCTCACCGACCGACCACAGTATGTGAGGACTCAGGGCTGTGTGTCGGACAGGGTCGTCTGCAGTACGGGGGCCCCACAGGGAACGGTTCTGGCTCCGTTCCTCTTCACCATCTACACTGCAGACTTCTCCCACAATTCCACCCAGTGCTTCCTGCAGAAGTTCTCTGATGACTCTGCAATAGTCGGCCTCATCACTGATGGGGACGACAAGGAGTACAGAGGTCTGACCCAAGACTTTGTGGACTGGTGCCAGCTGAACTACCTCCAGATCAACGCCAGTAAAACCAAGGAACTGGTGGTAGACTTCCGCAGGCACAAGCATTCTCCACTGCAACCACTGAACATCCAAGGTATGGACATTGAGGCTGTGGACAGCTACAGGTACCTTGGTGTTCATCTGAACAATAGACTGGACTGGACTCATAACTCAGACGCCCTCTACAGGAAAGGGCAGAGCAGGCTGTACCTGCTGCGGAGACTCAGGTCGTTTGGAGTGAAGGGCCCACTCCTGAAGACCTTCTATGACTCTGTTGTGGCTTCTGCTATCTTTTATGGCGTGGTCTGCTGGGGCAGCAGCATCTCTGCTGGGGACAGGAAGAGACTGAACAGGGTGATCCGAAGGGCCAGCTCTGTTCTAGGATGCCCTCTGGACCCAGTGGAGGTGGTGAGTGACAGGAGAACGGCGGCTAAGCTGTCATCCCTGATGGACAACATCTCCCACCCCATGCATGAGACTCTGACAGCACTGAGCAGCTCCTTCAGTGGGAGACTGCGGCACCCACGGTGTGGGACGGAGAGATTTCGCAGGTCTTTCCTCCCCACTGCTGTCAGACTCCATAATAAAGACTTTAACTGATCAAGCACACACATCCATACATATGCAATAACACTAAGTGCAATAATCCTTTCTGTCATCGTTGTATTTTTACTCAGTTGTATATAGTATTTGTATTTGTATTCTATTTTTATCTTATTGTATATTTATTTTATTTTATTCTACTGTATATAGTATTTTATTTTATTCTATTCTGTACAGTTGTGTACTGTATTTATTCTTATTGTATTCTAATTTTTGCCTCATAACTTTTGCACTGTCCACTTCCTGCTGTGACAAAACAAATTTCCCACGTGTGGGACTAATAAAGGTTATCTTATCTTATCTTTCACGTTTCCTTGAATTGAATGATTCCACTGAAGTGTCGAGAGGTGTACTATGAGAAACGGCAGGTAGCTCCATGCCCTCCTGGGTTTTAAATGCACCTTAGAACACACATGCATCAACACTACAATGAGCGGGTGGAGGGAGGTTTGGAGTCTTCTCCCACCCCCGTTCTCTGCGGCCTGCTGGAGCGGGAGGGCTAGGAGGAGGAGTTGGCCGTCCGACTGCGGTCTGGGGTGTGGGGCCTCCCTGCTGCTACGGAGTCGGGGCGGTCTGCCTCCCCCCACCGCAGGGAAAAGGGTAACACCACCTGGGTCTGGGTGCAGTTCCCCCTCCAGGGGCAAGGGTACCTAGACCCGGTTTGTAGAGTACGCTTGGGGAGTGTGATTGTGTGTACAGCGTCTCTTTATGTCTGTCTCCACGTTGGTTGAGTGTGGAGTAAGTGTATATGAGAGCATTGGGGGGGGGGGGGAATGGATGTTTGTGTCTGTGTGTGCCTGTATGTCTGTGTCTATATGTCAGGTTGGGTATCAGACGCCACCTCTCTGGGGACATCTCAGGCCCTCCAAGGTTTGGAGGCCTATCTCCACTAGGGCTGAACGATATATCGCATTTGCGATAATATCGCGACATGATCAAGTGCAATTTTCTAACCGCAAAGGCTGCGATTATACTCTGGACATGTCCAAATTCATGGGCTGCATCCTCCTGAGGCCGCATTTGTAGACCGATTACGTCACAGCGACGCGCCGAAGGCTGTCCAAATTACTACCATATCCCAGAATTCATAGCGCGGCCCAGCCAAAATCCAGTTTCCAGCAATGGCAGCCGCTACTAAGTTTTAAAATTACTCATACTAATCTTTCTGGGTCACAAAATAAACTTTTAAAATATTTTCAGGCGAGAAAGTAGCTGTGTAAACATCGAATATCTGCTCGGTTTATCAAGATATCCCATATTTGCAAAAGTGCTTCGACGTTTTCAGAGGCGTCTGCTACCCACCAGCTCGACAGCTAGCCGGGACCTCGAGGGTTACTGATGCGGCCGAGAACGGCACAACTCCCGGCACATCATTTTCAGATCACCGCGGAGTTTCGCTGCTCGGGTTAAACGTGATATATAAGTCACTTAGACAACCTAAAAATGTTATTGTTGGGCTTTTTTCAGTGTTTTGTTTGTTCGTGAGTAAATCGGTTTGGCTGAGATTAAAGTTATTAGATTGGATAAAATAAAACTTTATTAATCCCCCGGGTGGGTTCCTCCTTGGTTTTCACACAGCTGACTAAACGTCAAACAGAAAACTTATTAAACAGAAGTATGAGACAGTCGAGAATTTACACCAGTGTCTGGTTATATTTTAGATAGCAAGAAGCAGACGGCCGAGTTTATTAAACTCCACCGAGACAGCGGTGACGCTAATCAGAACTAGACCGTCCAATTTCACGCCTTTAAATTTTAAAGGCGTGTTTGTGTGTGTGTTTATACAATTGCTATTATGTTTGCACTTTATGTGTAATGTTACTGACTGCAGAGATCAGTAAGATGTGTGTATTTTTTATTTATTAGTTTTATTTATTTAATATTATTTTTTAATTGAATGACTGTCTAGTAGTTCACAGATGTCGAAAAACTGAGTGTGGTAAAGCCACTGATTTTGTTTATGTATATTTCTGCAATCTGCACATTGCACTGACTTTCATTTTAATGTTTACACCAGGGTTCCTTGTCAGCACTTTATGCTCAGATGTTTGTAAGCTAAAAATAAACTATTGTGTATGTTCAAATATACTGTTGTGATTGAAGAAGTTAAATAAAAATGTCAGTCATCAATTCATGCATCACCTCATGTCATCATAACAGAGGTCTGTCTTCCAGGAAAGAACAGTTTAAAATTAATGTAATATAGTATTGGCCATACTATATGATGTATTGCTTGTCTTTGTTTAATAATACAGAAGACAAAGACCTTAAAAAATAATCGCATATCGCATCGCAATCGCAATATTGGGGCAAAAAATCGCAATTAGATTATTTTCCATAATCGTTCAGCCCTAATCTCCACCTACCACCACTTCCCCTGCCAGTGGCGGACTCCCTCAGACATCGGTGCGTTGGTGGTTCTTTGTGTCTGGGGGTGGGCGTCCAGGTACACACCGGCTCACTCCTTGGCGGCCGCTTATCGGGGCCTGGAGCCTGGGGCTCGCTCGGGCCACTTCGGAGGTGGGGTGCCCCCGGCCTCTCGGCCTGGGGCTCGGTCACTCAGGCACAGCTGGGGGCCGGCGGAGCTCACGGGCGCGTCACTGCAACTCCCCCTGGCTTCTGCTCCGCGGCTGCTGAGTGAGCCCTCATCTGGGACTCTCCTCAGCTCTTTCTGGGACAGTGGCGCAGCTGCCCCTCTGTTGGTCTTCCTTGGTCTCTTGTGTTCTGGGGGCCTCTGGACGTCTGGAGTTTTGATCTCCTCCATACCCGCTTCACACCCCGGAGGACGGGGCTGTGGCCCCCCCACACTCCCTAGCAGATCGTTACATGGAGAAACCTTTGGAATACAAGCATGCTGATCCACACAGGTATGCACACAGGTGATCACTGCTCGTAGACCCAAATTACACCTTTCTTGGCTGCTACTTCGAAGCACATCTGTCCTGCGTGCTGCACAACAACATTGAATATTTAGTATTTACTGCTGTTTACACTTAGCTAGATTAATGCGATGGTGTTGTGTTTAGTATGTTGCTTTGGTTTTTTTCTGCTTGTTTTCTATTCTTCTCTCAACAGGTGATCCAGGAGATTTTTATTTTTTTTTCTCCCCCCCTTTCTCACTGTCCCTCTCCCCTTCTGCTTTTCCTTCCTCTTTCTTTCTCCCTTTCCTATCTCTTACTCATGTCTGTCCCGTCTGTAACATCTGAAAATAAAATATAATAAATAATAAAAACAAAGATCGACCAAATGGACCAATACGGCAATGCCACGATGATCCATTTGGCAAAATAAATCCATTGGGTATCCTTGTTGGTCTTCAGACAACAATTCTGACGGCTAAAGAACCAAATGGGACAGGCAAAAAAAAAAAAAGAGAAACGTCGAAAGCCTACATGAGAGGCCAGCTTATAGCTTTGTTTCAGCTTTCTTACACGCCCAGTGTATTGAATAAGATCAAAGATCTAGACGGCAGATATGCATCGAACCCAGATCCTAACCTCTATACAGAACGTGTGAAACTTCAAGCCAGGCTCAATTTAACCACCACCGCAACAGCTATGGTTCAATTAATTAAGACAAAGCAACGCTTTTTTGAATCCGGTGATAAGGCAGGGAAACGTCTGGCTCCGACATAATATCGGACCCAGAGGGAATTAATGAAGTATTTGTTTGTTTCTATTTTGATCTGTACACTTCAAGCTCTCCACCTCTATCAGAAGAAACTCTCCAAAATATACATTTTCCAAGAATAGATAGAGATCTGACGAAGGGCTTAGGGGGACCAATTACTGTAGCAGAGGTGCAAGAAGCCATTAAATCCTCAAACACGGGTAAATCGCTGGGCCCTGACGGCTACTCTGCAGAATACTATGAAGCCAATGCTGATCTTATGGCACCATTGTTGAAAGATATGTATAATGAAGCCTTTTCAAAATGTCAATTACCCAAGACTTTGTCCGAAGCTACTATTTGTTTAATCTTGAGAAAAGACAAGGATCCTCTGTTGTGCAGCAGTTATGGACCAATTCCTCTTTTAAATATTGATTTTAAAATACTTTCTAAATTCTCGCACTTTGGCTACAACGTGTTCTGCCACAAATCATCTCCTTCGATCAGACGGGGTTCACGGCCGGCAGGCACTCATATCATTATTCAAGACGCCTCTTGAATATTATCCAGACATCGTGCAATTCAATTCCAGAGGTTGTGGTATCTCATGACTCAGAGAAAGCTTTCGACCGCGTCGAGTGGAGCCTCCTCTACGAGGTGATGGATAGCTTTGGCTTGGGGGCTGACTTTATTCTCTGGGTTAAGTTACTGTTACTTATTATCTGCCGTTACTCATCATCATCAATACTCAGCTCACCACTCCCTTTCTCTCCGACCCTTGTTGGGGAGAATCCAATAGCTAAGGAAACGGTAACTATTTGGCGACAGTTCAGAAAATACGTTGGGCTACGTGGGCCGTCTTTGCTAACACCTTTACTAAAGAATTGCAATTTTGCACCTTCAAACACTGATGCGGCCTTTAGCAGTTGGAAAGATAAATGACAGGGCTGTTAAGGACTTGTACAGTCAGGACACCTTTCTATCTTTTGCTGACCTATCGTCTAAATACAATCTGCCTGATTCCAACTTTTTCGTTATCTTCAGGCTAGATTTTGTAAAAAAGCAGTTCCCTCACTTTCTCCAATCGGCCTCCAGAAACAAATCTGGATATGATCCTGCAGACGAACCCTCATCAAAACAGACTGATACCAGCCTTGTATAAAATACTAGATGCTTTGGTCCCCAAACCAATTTCTCCTACTAAGCTGAGATGGGAGGAAGAGCTGCCAGAACAGCAGTGGGATTCTGCTTTGAAACTCATTCACTCATCCTCAGTTTGTGCCCGTCATGCTTTGATTCAGTGCAAGGTGGTCTGTAAAGCACATTATACAAACACAAAATTATCTAAGATCTATCCAACCATTACTGATGCCTGTAGCAGATCACCTGCCAACCATGTCCACGTGTTTTGGTCTTGTTCTAAACCGAGTGCATTTTGGAGGACTGTCCCTCCTAACCCACTCTCCGCAATGTTTGGCATCCCCCCCAGTTTACAGTAATCTGGCCCCCTTAAAAAGGCCTTAGCCTTTACCACTTTACTGGCTCGGAGGCTTATTCTGTTGAAGTGGAAGCTTCCCCATCCCCAACTCATGACCATTGGGTGAGGGACGTACTCTTTAACTTAAAGTTAGAAAAACTTAGATTCTCTCTAAAAGGTTCAATTAGGAAATTTAACAAAACCTGGAAATCATTTCTCTTACTGGTGGACACTATTACTTTACTTCCTGAGACTGAAGTGAACTGAGCGAGGCGACATTATGAAGTTTCTGGTTTTTTTGGTTATGCTTGTTACTCACTTTCTTTTGTGTGTGTGGGTGTGTGACTGGGTGATGTGGCTTGAGATATTTTTATGTGTGGAGACTGGATCTCTGCCGTGTCTTGTTTAGTGTGGACCTGGAAGAGGAAGAATCCAGGATTGGGGGGTGTTGGAGGGTATAATGGACATACATTGTTCTGAAATCAAAATCGACTTTGCTGTTGCTAACTGTGTGTGTCATGGCTGAAATCAATAAAACAAAGGTGGAATAATTTCAAATGTCTTACTTCAGGTTGCATCATGTTAAGTTCTTCAGTGTAATCAGGTAATTGGAGCACACACACACACACACACACACACACACACACACCTCATTAATGTTAATCCACTTTCACAGCAACGTGAAAAGCTGTGGGATGCTTAATGTAACATGAGGATGTTCCTAAGAAGAAATATTTTTACTGTCAGTCCTGCAAATACAAGACGACCAAAGTCAGGTCCACATTTTAATGCATTTAAAACAGCACGATTCCTCCTCAGTATACCATCTCTGATTTCTGTTTTGACTATATATTCTTGTGCCGACTGCACAGCTGGATTTTTCTTTTTGCATTTCAAGTCAGTGAATTTCACTTTTGTTAAACTGTGAACCTCCATGGATGCTGCAAATACAACAGTGCTGCTCAGCAATGCCTTTAATCACGTCAACATCCATGAATAAGATCACAGATCAGACATGGTTTATGTTTGGTACAATTAATGTCAAATTCCCCCCCATAAAATATTGCATCTGGTTACCTGCTGCCTGTTCTGGAGGGTTTTTCCTATCTCAGTGTTGGACTGCTTTATGCTGGAGGACGGTGTTGAGGGAGGGGGTGTGGAAGCTGAAGCTTTCTGGATGAATAACTGGGGGTCTGCAGTAAGGCAACGCACCGCAGGAAGACTTTTCTGGTGGCAATGAGGAAACAGAAATGTCATCAGCTAAATATGTAACAGTCTAGCTATGATCAATGTGATTCACATCCTTTCAGCAAAGTGTAACGCAGTCTACACAAATGCAAAAAGGTTTTTATTTTTAAATCAATCACAGACATCTGGAGATGAGGAAGCAACAGGCTTTACTTCTCAATACCTTGAGAAAAGGCACCAAGCAGGGTTGTGGAGTCGACTTCAACGTGTCATAGAGCTGCTCCGTAAACGCTTCTGCTTCCAGTTTTCCTTCCTGCAGGTAAAAAAATTCATCAATTAACAAATAAATAAATAAATAAGCTGGTAATTTAATAATGAACTTCATGATAAGAATTAAAAATTACAAACGTGTAGCACAAGAATACAACAACTTATTAACTCTTACCAACAAGCCTCTTTCAGTCTGCCTAGTAACAATACTTTTTGTAAACAAGGTTAAAAACAACAGGAGAAACAAAGTGTCTTCAGAGATGTACCAGCAGACTCCTGACCAGCGCTTGGACATTGTTAGCCACGTTCACAGATCTGGAGTCACTGGAGGCCAGCTTGATCAGCGTTACCAAGAAGTTCTTGCACTTCTTCACACTTTCCAGCGTCTCCTGTTGGTGAAATATTTAGTAATCACATCTCATCTGTTATCTCAGCTGTTATCATCTACTCTAAAAACTCAATTTGTGGCTGCTTTTTGTCGTGTGTTTCGTGAGAGGATATCCCTCATATGGATTCCTGCACTCCTAACTCAAACTCTGTTCTGACTGGCTGTCCCTGACAAAGTTGGTTTAAAGAGGAAGAACTCAGCAGCTACACCAGTATAAGATTACAAAAATTAGTCTGAACTGGAAACTGTGTGAAAAGATTTCCTCTTTGACAGTACAACAAATCCTTGGATTTTATAAACAGTATCAGTAAAAATCTAAATAAAAACTCATTTGATGGCTTCTTGCTGAGCCAGGTCAAGCTGAGTGTGCAGGTGGGAGCTGGGCCTGGTCGCACTCACCTTGCTAAACGTGGGCGCTGATTCCTTTTTAGCGCCTGCTGCCTGAGTGCCAGCATGGCTGCCTCGCTCAGACACCACGTTCACCGTGTGGACAAGAGCTGGTTTGGGGGCAACACCAATGACCTGAACACAAAGTCACCAAAAACTAAAACCAGGAACAGCAAAGAAAAGCCAGCATCACAGCAGCAGGAGCCTCTCTGGTGTTTGTTGCTCATTATTTTTTATGTTTCATTGGAGAGCTCTGCTTTTACTCAACTCGGGATCCTATCAAACTGCAACTTTCCAGCATCATTCTGTTTTCATTAGTGTTACTGATTAAAGATGACGTATTGTTATTAACACAAAGTTCAAGCACCGTCACTAAATGACATTTTTTATACTTCAAATGAAAACAAATGTGTCCATCAGTCGTGTAATTATTGCATCGATTTTTTGGATTTTCTTTCTATACCTAAAAGAACAAACTAACTGTCAGAGGTGCACACAGTCATACACTGCATAACATGCAATCAGTGACTGTGAGCTGCAAACAGACTCCTGTAATTTTACCACAGCAGTCTTCTGGACTGGTGCTGCTTGCTGGAAACTGGAAGTAGGCGTCATCTTGATCACTGTTACATTCTCATTCCTTTTACTTTCAGCTGCTGCACACACCTGAACAGCAGACATGCAGCTGACATCACAGGTGCAATCACACATCTGTCATTATTAAATAACATAGAAAAGCAGCCACGCACATGCACCCACCTGCGGTGCAAGTATCCTGGTGGGTTGACCACTGATAAGTCTTTGTCCCTGCTGAGCCTGAACCAAAGCCTGCTGAGATACTAGCATCAGCTGCCCACTGTCACTGCGGATCAGCATCATACCTGCCATAAATGGGTCCCAAACACTACAATAAACTGATGAATTATCCTTACAGGTGACACGTCTAACTGAAGTGTTTATTAGCAAATTATAGACAGCACATGTCCAACAAGGTTTTGGAATATAATAAAGGAGGATCTGTAATGGGATTACAGTGTAGACTACAGTCAGCGGGTTGTGCAGCTCACCTGGAGGTATCTGGATATTGGCTGGGAGATGTGGGGAGGTGGCCTGTGGCAGTCGAGGAGTGACTGGCTGTGCAGTTGCTGATCTGGGAACAGTTATCAACACCGTCCTTCCTGTGGTTGTAACCTGTTTCACGGAGGCCACCTGGTTCTGAGGCTGTTTCGTTGTCTGTTGGTTACCTGCACTCACGCCTGCATTTGCAACCACCACAACAGGAGGTGAGGTGCGAGGCCCTGACACTGCACAGGTTGAAGGCTGGCCACTCGGGACGACTTTAGGCGGGGCTGAGACAGAGTCACTCTGTGACATGCTTGCAGCTGTGACAGCGACTTGTATCCTGACTTGAACAGAAGCGTCTCCATCCCCGGGTGCTGCCTGGGGTTCCAGCCTGTTAGCTTCAGTAACCACGTTGTTTGTGGCCATGACTGCAGCTGAACGAAAGAAGGGTTCAGCTGCAAAGCAAAAGCATAGTTAAATACAACAAAGGAGTTTTTCAAACGCGCCGTGGTTTGCTAGACTCAATGTCACCCGCATCGTGCCAAAGTGTGTCTAATATCTCAACCTGTTAGCAAACACCTGTCTCGACGTGGAGTAGCTAAAGTTTCATGTATTTGCAAACAAATATGAAACCGGCTCATGTTAACCACAGATCTTACCTGAGACACAACCAACCCCCCCACTCGAAAAACAATTAACACGAAAAGAAGGACACCGGAAGTGCGAAAGTACTCGTTTATTCCAGGTTTTAGGACATTTCTGTGAATTTCTATTTCAGCTGGATCTGACCCATGTATGCTTCGGAAAATTAAGACTCCTTGGGCCTGAATCCAAGATCATTTCGGCCAGTTTTGGTGAAAGATTTCTGAATCCAATCAAGCGAAACTGGGAGCCAACCGGTGAAAATGGCGGCTGTGGCAAAATGTAATGCTAATAATTACAAGACGATTTTATCATTTTCAGCTATAATAAATTCAGGACAGCTACATGTAGAACGGTTTCGTTTTTAAAATGTATGCATGTGTTAAACACCAGGAGCATCCGAGGGTAAACCCCGTTTCCTGCCGGGCTCACATACAGGCTGCGCTAAAGGTTTAAAGCGGGAAAAGGTTTATTTGGTCCTACACGTTTCCCCATCCAAGTCATGCTTACCTAACAGTGAGACAAAGCGTTACCTGTGTGCTAAATCTCCCACACACCGAGGTTCAGTCACATAAACCAAAGGGTCCAATTCCATTTCTGAGAGCTGCTGTCCTGCAGCTTTTACATGCATCCTTGTTCCGACACAGCTGAACCAAATGAATGGCTTGTTACCAGGCTTCTGCCAAACTCGGTTTCATGCTAAAGAGGTCATCTAACCATTAGATTAACGCTGTGTTGGAGTAAAGATGCATCTAAAAGCTGCAGGACAGCAGCTCTCGAGGACGAGTTGGACACTCGTGACATAAACGTTGGAGGAACGAGGCCTGGCGCACGAGCTCACCTGTGGTAGCTTCGAGAACGGTGTGACGTTCACGGGCTGTCCTATGCTGCATTCAAGGGCTGCAGCTAAGATGACCCAGCCCGAACTTTATTAATAAATCACCGCGAGTTATTTCTTATCGATCTATTCTGAATTTCACTTTAAAGGTAAAATAGATGTACTCTTTGGTTTCTGTTTTATGTAGATTTAGGGCCGTGCAGTATTTAGAGCACTTGCCCTCCTTCTCCATAAAAGAAACAGGTAATTAGGGGTCGATCTTCTAAATTTTATCCCCAAAATATAATTTTAAAGTATTTCATTACTCGAAGCTTTTCAACACAGTCCTCTCTGGTGACATCTGGAGGCCAAAAATATGAAGAGCAGCTTGAATCCACAAAATAAAACCAACTGCTTCATAATGATTGCCCACTCGACAGAGTGGAATTCTGTCTGATATTGGGCCGCCGTTGTGTTGCTTTGAACGTGTATTTTTGGGGGGTTAAAAAATGTGGTTTATTTGTTTAATAAACTCTCCTTGTTTAAACATGCACCGTTGTGTGGTCTTCCTTTGCTTGTGACTTCTTGATGTTGGTAAATAGAATAATTGAAAAATACCACATTACATATAATAAATACATATAATAATGTACAACACATTATGGAGTAGGCTTCTGCTCTGAGGTCCTGCCTCCATGCACTTATGCAATTAACCGCTAGACAGGTATATTTATAAATAATATTACATTAGGGAAATTTTCCCAGACATATTTTTGACCTGGGGGTTAGAACTGATTGTGAACTGGAAAGAGAAAATGCTTATGAACTTGCAAATTAAAAATATGTATTTAAGGTAACCCTTTTTCATTTTTATTTAAAAAGAAAATGTATTCCACTGTGCGATGGCCGAACCTGTTCCTTTTCGTGGAGATAATTTCTCCTGCCTTAAGGGAAATCCCTTCACATGGAACAGAGGAGGCTGCAGTGCAGAGAAACTGGTAGAGATGCAGTTATACAGTCTACCACACAAACTATCAGCTAAAGAGAATAAATACATTCAACTGCTGCACATTTGGCAGACTAACATTTTCAGATTAATTAAACAATAAAATATATATTTTTACAACATTACATGTAAAGAATCAAGTGGAAGTTTTTCTAAAGTTATTTAATGATATTTATATTATGGAAGCAGATTATTGACATTTTTCCCTTTTCCTGTTTTCAGATATAATAAACACGCACAAACAAAATCAAAGGGCCAGAACACAAAGCTGGAAAACCCACCCGATCGACCAAAATCAACTCAAAATTCTCCCACACAACAGAACCTCCTCTCTTCCTCGCTGCCTCCAAATCTCCCAGTGGAATGATCACTGGTTCGCTATCTGTCACCATCAAAACGCGAATGATTCACCTGCTTATAAACCAGGGAATCAGACACCGAAGCAGTTAGGCTCTAAATGAAGCTTCGGACGTCACTGATCACGTGACTCTGGCCAAACAAATCAAGCTTCGACACAGTGCTTCTGAAGCACCGGAGCGTCAGCTTCAAGCGGGCCGTCACTACCTTACAGTATAAAGTGCATCAATGCAACTAAAGTTGTGATTTGGCAGTATTTGAATAAAATGTAAATGTATTCAGCAGACCTCAGCGATCTAGATGTATGGTTGTAGTAACTCACTGATGCTGCTATTCATACTGTCATTATATTAATGCTGCTATCCTGTATATATGTACATACATGTTTGAGTACTTACGATTGTTTTTTTTGTACTTTTTATATTTTACATTTATATTTATTATTGAAACTTGCACCAAGGGAGTGGCACTCCAATTTCATTGTACTCTGTACAATGACAATAAAGGCTATTCTATTCTATTCTGATGTCATTGGGTGAGAACATGGATTGTCATTTTCAAAGGTGATAGTTTCAGGTTAACAAAGAAATAAAATTAATCCACAAATTTGTTCAGAAACTTTTACACATACCAACCCTTCTGAAAGCAGCTGGCTTCCTTTTGTCCTCAGGTGTGTGTTTGGAAAGGCCCGAGACTGGGGGTAACAAGACCTTGATTATACTTCCCTAACCTTTCCCTTCGGTTTGCTCCAGGAGCTCCTTTTACTTTCACACATGGTAAGGAGAAGACAACTAGGTGAATATTGCTAATGTCTAAATTAACATCCACTCACAGTAAACTAAAAACATTTAGGTTTATAAGATAAATAAATATAAGTTGTTAACAGTTCTAAGGTTTTATTTCCAACACAGGCTGGCCCGTCCTCCTCTGTTTCTTCACCTTCAGCATAAACTGTCAGCTAAATATTACTCTGTAAACTCAGTAAAGGCTCCTTAAACAATAGTTTGTGCTGTTTCATTTAGCGTACAACATTAATCACTCAAACTGTTAAAATATAGGTTAAGCATCATAAATATAATTAAAATCACCCCCAGCTGCAACATTAAAGACTCAATAATTACGATTAAATATGACATGTATGATTCTCCATAATAGGTACATATGAGTTAAATACATTGTCAAGTGTTTAAACATGTAGAAATTCAGATGTTATTTTAGAGCAGTCAAACCAAATTATTGCATGTTGATAGAATAAAATAAAAGACGATTGCTTCATATTTGAATAAGAATCTGAAAGGATTTTTGAGTCTATTGCATGAATTGCTTTGTACGGGGAAATGTAGTGGAACAAAGCTAATTTGTTTTAAATCTACATTTGCACTTTTCCAATTAAGTCTCTTTTGTTCTTGCTCTGCATCACCCGGCCTCATTCTCAACACATAACAGCCCAAACACGTGCATAACCAAGGAGCTGCCGATCACTGAGATGAGCAGCTACTGGGTCACTTTAGCTCCACCTGCTGGACACATGTTGGACATGCAGGGTGTAGCGTCGCATCTGTGGAGCAAAATAAGTGGGAAATCTCAATGTAAATCAATCTGACTGTAATCCTGACATTCTTAATTTTTCACAGAAGTACATGTTTGTGAAAAACAGGCACACACCGAGAGAAGCACTTCAGCTGACTTTAGAGCAGGCTGATCCATCCAGGTCACTAGAATTCACTTGAAATTCCTGGAAATTTACCCCTAAAGTCCTTAAAGTTCAAACCAATGACAAGAAAACTTCAATGATTACAAATATTTTAATAGCATAACTCAATAATCAGACAAGTCAAAGTTGTGACTCTCAGACATGAAATTATATTCATGGATCAAGAAGAAGAAGAAGAAGAAGAGGCCACGATTCCAGGGGTGAGCCAGGGAGCCACAGGGAACATCGGTGCATTAACTAAGCTGTTTAGTCCTTTTGGAGAAACACAGCTCCCCATGGATGCCAACCAGGCACCGCTTGTCCTCATCAGCAGCTCTGGCATCGTGGAGCTAACCTGTTCACATTTAACAGTGGACAGTGATTGAAAACGATCACCCCTCAGATACTAATGTGGGCATCAGAAAACAACTTCCTGTTTGGTTTTCAGTTGAAAAGTCACAGACTACCTTCCAGAAACGGTTTTATCCCACTATGAGTGCAATAACACAATGACCTAGTCTTAACCTCAGCAGCCTAATGGCCATTTTAGCCACTTGGGGAAAAGTAGAACTGATTTCAAATCCACAACAGTTTAAACATAATACATGTAAAATAAAGATGCACTCATTGTCCCTCTGCAGGACCTTCAGTAATGTTGCTGTCTCAAGCTTTATTGAGACTGACCAACCCCGAGCTCGTGTTTAAAGTCTGAAAGTCTGCATTACAAACTGGAATTGACTGTTTTACAGAGAAAGTTACACATTAATGGCACACCGCCATCTTTCTTCTGTTTTGAACAGCTGGGTCACAACTTCTGCCTCAAAGTGAGCTTTTATTTTTTGCTAATGTGCTCTAACATGACTGACTGGTGCTTCACTCTAGGAGCATGTTTGGCTCGTCTCTTTGCTATGACTCTGTTCTTGTGTAAGCCAATCAGGACGGGGCAACATTTAGCAGTGTTTCTTTCACACCCAATGGGATCAGTCCTGATAACGTTTGATGGCAGTTTCTGATTCGAAGCCTCTGGACTGAACAGTCACCTGCACGTCTGCACTGCAGAGTAAAACACTGGTCAGATTGAAGCTGCTGCAACAGCTTGAGTACTCCTCATTAGAACTGACGGAACCGTTCTGTTCTCTTTGGGTCATCTACCTTCGCCCACCCAGCAACTGTAAGACTAACTCCTCATCCTCTGCCAAAGAGAGACCAGTGTCCAGAGCTGTGTGCTCATCATCTTCATCGCTCACTTTCCTCCTCTTTCCTGCTGTATGCTTCTCATCCTCCTCTTCGCTGTCCTCCTCCTCTTCCTCTTCACTGCTGTGCTGCCGTTTAGACGACCCCATTTCCATCTCGTCCTCCTCATCCTCTGACGACGAAGAAGACGACGAGTGCACTTTGTCGGGATCTGGCAGGGCACTGGGGTCAAACTCGTCTTCGCTGTCATTGGCCAGGTAGGCCACGACCTCGTCCTCCTCGTCCTGGTCCCGCTTGCTTGCCTCCTTCCTGGCAGCCCTCTCCTTCAGCCGCTTCTCTCGGTGTTTGGCTTTCACCTTGCGGCTGTACTCCTGCTTATCAAACTCTTGATCTTCCCGCTTCAGCCTCTCCCGAGCCTTTTCCACATTGATTCCCGAAACGTCCTCCTCTTCTTGCTCCCCCTCATCCTCAGCAGTCACTGCTTGCTGGACTGGTGGCCAAAGCTGCACAGCCTCACCTTCTTCATTGAAAGTCACTTTGGTGTTTACCTGAAACTTTCTCTTGAGGATCTTTTTAGCTTCTTTGTACTTTGTCTCTTTCTCAGTTTTCTTTTCTGGGTCATTTTCAGGATCCTCTGGACTCTGCTGATCCTCCGTCAGATTAAAGACATCCTTTCGTTTGACTGTCAGCAGGTCCAAGTCTCGTAGATCATCATCATCATCGTCATCAGCGTCACCTGCACTCGGGGTTAATGTCTTGGACGTATCCAAACCTCCTTCATCACCACCGTCCTCATCCTCACTGGACTCGTCTGACTCCGAGTTTTGCCGCTCCTCACGAGAAACCTCTCCTTTCAGCTGGGCCTTAAATCTCCTCAGCTCTTCTTCTTCCTCAGACTCCTCCTCCTGCACTTCTTTCTCTACTTTCTGTGCCTGAGCTTTACTTAGGAACCGAACCCTTGGGGCCACAGCGAGGCCGAGGGACAAAGCGTACTCGTGAAGCTTGATCTTAAAGGCATCAAACACCTCTTTGTTCTTCATGAGGTACACCGAGCGCAGGTAGGAAACAAAACACCTCTGGGCTCGCTCCTTCTGCTCCTTCTCCTGAGCGAGGAAGGCCTCCAGCTTCTGCTGCACGTTCTGCAGTTTGTCTGGGTTCACCTGGAAGTAGCCAAACAATTAAGTTAATCAGATCTTATGTAATGTTTTGTGACTACACTTAAATCTGCCTGTTTGAAACCACATATAAATGTATATTAAATAAATGAACTATAATAAATATATTCTGAGGAGGTTTCTAAGACTAGTACAGCTCTGGGTGACGAGATGTGCGGACATAAAGGTTTTTTATTTTGCAATATTTGAAATATAAGTACCACATTAAGCTGTATCAGCAGTATTGGGTTTAGCATAATCATATTATATCTGCCTGTACTTGTTCCTAAATTTGAGTTGCTGTCACCACTGTGAGTCTTTTCACCAACTTTTCTGTCAGATTTGTAGTGATACTTAAAAAGTTATTTGACGTGTGCACACCTCGTTAGGACGGCAGTTTGTGCAGATATTAACAGTGTTATACTAACGTGTAGTGCCTACACTACTAAGCTGTAGTGCCTCTTCACCTCACTGTACAATACCTTGTGCAATACTTTTTGTAAATAGTCAACAGTGCAATAGACTCAATACTTGAAATGTGCAATTCACTTGTATTTTTATTTTTTATTCCTATTTATTCTATTTATCCCCTTTGTATATTTTATTTATATTTGTCTCTGTATTTATATATGTGTGTGTGTGTGTGTGTGTGTGTGTGTGTGTGTGTGTGTGTGTGTGTGTGTATATATATATAACAATTCTGTAACTGTAACTTCGGTCGTTGCTGTGCTTTTTTTTGGAAGTCGAATTTCCCAGAGGAACCCACCCGAGGGATTAATAAAGTTCTATCTTATCTTATCTTAATTCCTGGGGAGTAATGCAAAGTACTGTACCGAGGGTTTGAAATATCTCCTTCTAAATGGAGTAAAAACATCAAACAGTTATTTTACTGTTTTACATAAACCTACTGAACAGTGTGTGTGTGTGTGTGTGTGTGTGTGTGTGTAATGGGTAGATGATGTCTCACTTGTATCTTGTTGATGGGAACTTTCTTCTCCTCCAGCTGCTTCACCATGCCTTTCTCCTCCGAGGGCAGCAGCAGCAGCAGGGCCTCTCCACCCTCCTTGTACCTGGCCGTCCGGCCCACCCTGTGGATGTATGTGTCGGCGTCCTCTGGACAGTCAAACTGCAGCACCCAGTGGACGGCAGGGAAGTCCAGGCCTCTGGCAGCTATGTCGGTGGCAAAAAGCACAGCGTTTTGCTTCTTGAGGAAGTCGTTGTACACCTCCACCCTCTTCATTTGCTGCTGTTTTCCATGCAGAGCCAGGATGGGCATGCCTGGCCGGAGACGGCAGAAAGCTCGGAACAGGTACTGCACCTCCTTGCAGCAGGCGAAGAAGACTATGATCTTCTTCTTTAGGTGGCTCCTAATGAATGAGTAGAGCATGTTGACCTTCTGGTGGAGCTCACACACGATGTAGTTCTGCTCCAGCGTGGCTGGCGTGCTGAACTTGGCTTTTTCGTGCACCCACACATACTCCGGATCTTTGAGACTGAGCCGGCCCAGGTCTTTGACTGATTTGGTTTGCGTGGCAGAAAACAGCAGAGTCTGCCGGGACTTGGGGAGATTCTCCACGATGGCATTGAGCGTATCTGCAAAGCCCATGTCCAGAATGCGGTCTGCCTCATCCAGGACCAGCATGTGGAGGTCGGACGCGTGGAAGGTGGCCGTTTCATCCATGTGCTGGAGGAGTCGGCCCGGGGTGCAGATGACAATGTTGGTACGGTGAATCCTCTCACACTCGCTTTTCAGGTCTTTTCCGCCGATGATGAGCCCTGCAGAAAACTCGTGGTTCCTGCCCACCTTGCGCAGGACTTCAAAGGTCTGGTAGGCGAGCTCTCGGGTGGGAGAGATGATGAGAGCACCGAGGCCGTCCATGGAGCTCCATTGCTGGCGGTAGAGACACTCCAGGACCGGTATGAGAAAGGCTAAAGTCTTACCGGAGCCAGTTTTAGCCGCACCGAGAACATCTTTCCCCTGCAGAGCGAAGCCGATGGTCTGCCGCTGGATCTCCGTAGGCTGCCGATACTGAGCCTCCTGCAGGCCCAGCAAGGTCTTCTTAGAAATGGGGAAGTCGGAGAACTTGACAACCTCCTTGAGGTTGATTTCTCCATACCTGCTCACCAGCTTATCGATGTACTCTCGTTCTACCTGCCACTCGGGCTTCTTCTTCTGCGCCCTCTCTTGCTTCACTCGTGCTTTGGTCCGGTTGTACTTTTTCTTCCATTTCTCGAAGTTTCTGACGGGGTCGACGCTCGCTTTCATCTTTTGGGGTTTCGGTTTTTTCCCAACAGGATTTGGGCCTTTTTTCTCCATGACTAAAGACGAGAATCGCAGCAAGATCGAGTCAAAAACACACACGCTGGACTCTAGATAAACAGCATGGAGAAGCCTGCTCGCCGTCGCGTGTTGAATGACGTAGTCATCCCGCGACTCAAATCTTTAACATGGGGAAGCTTTGCCCTGAACTTCATTTGACAGGCAGAACTGCAAAATATTTATTTATGTATTTAAATGTATTCACAGCGCTGTGTAAAGACAACGGGCGAATAACAAAGACAGAAGTGGGTGCAAAGGTCAGCATAATTCCGCAGTGTTGAATATTTTTACCGTCAAAGGTGGCAGCTGCCTTGGCCAGCTTCAGCCATCCTTCAGAAAACGTGTAAAAACAACAGTTATGGTTGTCATTCTCACAGAGGACATATATTTCAGTGATTTGACTGCTGCAAATCAGAATTCCCACTATATGTCTAAAAAAATCCCCTAACCTTCGCATTTGACCAGGTCCTCACCTTTCGCTATAGAAATATTGTTTGTAGCACAACACATGGAGTTTGCGTGTTTTCCACATATTTTCCTAGGTCCTCCCACAGATATGCGTGATTGACTCTATAGTCTTGAATGGTAGTATATCTCTATGTTTAAGACCCATGACAGTTGGCAGCCTTTCCAGGGTTTACCTTCTCTCTCACTCTATGATATCTTGTTACCCTTCAGCCCACCAGCTACCCTGAACTGGACAAGTGGAAGAAAGTGGATGGACAGAAAGATAGCCCAATTTAAAATCAAAATGTTTAATAAAGCAGGGTATGGTGTAGGGTAGGTCTGCCTTGGGACCGTAGTTGCTGTTGTATGGGTGTGCAGTGGTTCTTGGTGTCACAATTACATGAACTTATTATGTCAGTGTTTGTGTCACTGAAGTAGCATCAAAACTCTGAGTCTTCACAGCAGGACCTCACCTGAGTGCATCACAGTGACTCTGTGGTTTAGCCCTGTGGCAGACTGGCAACCTGTACAGGGTGTATTCTGCCACTTGCCCTGTGGGATCTGGGATAATGTTCAATGTTCACAGCTAGAGTGGAAAAAACAACTCAAAGAGTGCGAGAAGCAGAAAATATTGTCTTCAATCCATCATTTGTTTTCAACAGACATGATATACAACAGACCTAACGAGCACTAACAGTCTGCTTCTCTATTCACATTTCAAAAACTCCTTCAAAAACTTTTTTGCGTATAAGTATCAACTGCTTTTTATTCAGCTTTCACAGCCATCTTATCCACCTCCAATTATTCATAAAGAGCATGCCACAGGCAAAATATGGCAGCAGTAACAGTTCCGCTATAATTTCTTTATTAAAATCATGAAAATCAATTCTGTGTCAGAGAAAATCTAAGAATGATGTTATTGCTGGAGATAGTCCTCGTTTATAAAGTTTGTAAAATGCCCCATTAGCGCTGTGCCATACTGCAGATTTTATTTGGTATCACTCTGATACCAAGCAGGGCCAGTATTGCTGATACCAGTACAGATAGTGGTACTTTGAACTTATAAAGGCAGCTCGTGTTGTGGAGAACAGTTTGTGAGCTTTTTATGTATTTTCAAACTTCTATGAAGACCTGCAATGTAAATGTGCCTGTCTTTAAAGGACTTTGTGTTTGTAGCCTGTAGCACATTTATAAGACAGAAGTCTTATAAAGGTGCTACAGGCTACAAACAGCATAGACCTGAGAGTCAAAAAAACATCATATGTCACAGTGCATGTTTGATGTTTATTTTTTTAATTTCTAAAAAATAATTCATTTAACACATGTAAATATTTATATGTATAAATCTTATCCCTCTTTCTAGTATTGATCCGATACCAACACCAGCATCGACACTATCGTTTCGACCCGGTCACCTGTAGGTCCCGCTACAGCCCAGCAGGTGGCGGTAAGACCGCAGAGTTTGGACGTCAACTGCGCGAAAACAAGAAGACGAAGAAGAACATGTCGACGCTGGTACCGCTCTACAAGCACCTGATCAGAAGAGAAGACAGATGATAAACAAGTACTAATACAGACCACTTTGCACAACACAGAGTGGATATCCGTCGGCCGAGCCTCGCCGACACCCTGCAGCTCTTATGCTAAACACGGCATGGCAGAGAGACCGGACAATGAGGTAACAGTCAGGGTAGCACTGGTTAGTAAAACATGCCACATTTTAACTTCGTGCTCTTAACACCCAGAAGTCGTTAAAGTCCCTTTTAAAGTGAAGCATGAATTTAAATAATCCACAACAGAGAGGCAGAGCTGTTACGTGACGTCTGCAGACGAGGAGAAACTTGTGATAGCTGCACAGCTACACGACTACAGGAAGCTAGCAGCAACTGACAAACTGGAAGTAAACACGAGTCACATTAGTCAGAAGGTTTAAGTTAATTTTGCTGAGTTTCTGGCCTGTTAGCAACTCGGCGATACGTGCCTGCAGATTACAGAGCCAAATAAAACTTTCCTTCAGCATTAAAATAGGCAAAAGGGTTAACGCTCCGCGTGTGTTCGTTAGGAAACAGCTAAAAACATTTAGCCCACATTATGTATTTACAATAAATACAAATGCAGTTTTATGAAGTGAAATTTTAACATGAAAGTCCAGTATCTCAAAATACCAGCTAGCTAAAAGATTGACTATTATATGTTATTTAAAGGCAAGCTGTACATTTGTACTGTTGGACTCTGCAGGAGGAAAGGTGGAGAAGAGCCTGCAGGCAGAGTGCAGCGGGTGGGGACGAGTGTCACGGGTGATTTTTGACAGATGGATAGCAGCAAGAGATAAAGGGAAGATTCCTAAGATGTTAGTTAGACCTGCTATTATGCACTGACAGAAAGACGTGAGGCCGACCTGGAGGTGGCAGAGCTGAAGATGCTACTGAAGATTTTTGTTGGGAGCGACCAGAATGGACACAGAATGGACACAGGGACAGCTCATGAGTGGTTTGGAGTAAAGTTAATGAGGCAGAGCTGAGATGGTGCAGAGGAGGGAGAGTGCATGTGGAAGGATGTTGAAGATGCAGCTGCCAGGCAGGAGGAAAACCAGAGATGATTCATTGACGTAGTGAAGGAGGATATGCAGAGGACTGGTGTGACTGAAGACGATGCTGTTGAATTATAATTACTTCTTATTTTATTTGTATATAAGTAATGTGGAAGCTACAGCTAATGTTGATCAATATACTGCTGAGTGTTGTAATCTATAACTATGTGTAATGATGCACAAATATGTAGGCTAACATTGTTATTCTTAGATATGGACCCTGCTGACTGCCAGTCAGCAAAAAAGCTCACACTTACTCTGGCCTATGTTTAGCTGTTACATCAGTTTAGCATTGGCAAAATGTTGAATTGTGGTGTAATAAAAACCTGAAGCAGAACAAAAGAACATCAGCACAAAACGTGGTATCAGCCAGATGGTGTTTTAAACAAAGGTAATGATTTCAAACTTGGTGAAGCTTTTATTTGGATTATTTAAATGATAATACTAAAGGTTTTACGGTACATTGAAGCACAACAAAACTGATGAAAATGATGCACAACAGCCAGAAAAGCAAATAGGAAAAATGACATATCAAATTAAATGCAAAATTAAAATATAGTTAAAAATGAGAGTCGGTGCTGTTCACAGAATCACACCTGTTAACAATTAAAGCTAAAACTGAAAAGGTGAGTTTTTAGTTTCGATTTGAAATCTGTTGCTCTGGAGTTTCTGCGCTGGGACCTCTGAAACATGGAGTGAAAGTTGTGACCCTACTGCTCTCCTGAACTGTGATATTGGTATTATATTACCTTTATAGCCACTCTTGCTAGTTTAAATAGAATAGATCACATAGATCTGTTCTACATGGACATGCTTATATTAGAAAATATGGTCTTTATTATTCCTGAATAATGCTGCCATCCAGTGGGGTTGGGCATCCTCAAACCCTCTCTCGCTCATACAGATGTGTGAACATCCCACATTTATGATTGTGCATGTTGTTGTTAAGGTGGAGGAGGCTGACCACATCTACCTGCTCATGAAAGAGGACTACCGGATCTCTAGGAATGTGCGACTGGCGTGGTTTCTTAGTAAACTTAACCAAATCATCTGTCCGGCTTCAAAGCCTGAAGTGGTGAGTTTCCTCTCCTGTCCTCATGATGGCCCAGCAGCACCAAGATCAAGATTGGCACCCTTCTATTATTATCCTTGTATATGCCACCGATGATTAGATGGTGGCTGCACTGTGACAAATTAAAGGAAAAATGGAGAGCTATTTTAACATTGTAACTGCTGTTCTGATTGGTCTCTAAAAGCTACTGCAAATCATATTTCCTCCCACTTCCTGTTGTAGCTGCACTCTGAAAATGAACTGGACCTGCTTAGCATCTTACCTAAAGGATGGCAGCCAGATATCTCCCCAACTTCACACCCATGCATACTGATGCCTTCCACCCGGGCCACCTTCCTGGCCCGGAGGTACCGCTTCATCATCGAGCTGGACCTGAGTCCCTCCACAGGGATTGTGGTAAGTCTTAAATGCACTGTCTCCTGAATGAGTTCAAACAATATTAAAAAGTGCTTAGTGCAAGAATAGATGTAATATTTAAGTTTGTTATGATTATTTGCTGTGTAAATTATTCATAGTGGACAATCCATTTGTCTGCTTGTCTTATATCAAGTACATCACGTCTCTTTCTGGCTCCTGAGTGTCTCAGTGTGTTTCCATTTGTAGTCAAGAAGGCTTTTAATTTATTCAGACGCTGTTAGAAGAGCAAAGAAATTTAAATTTTGTGAATGAATTTTGCAAATGGTAAATATTTGATCGCTTAAAGTGCTTTTTCTTACTCCAGCTGCCTCTTTATTTAACATTGGGGACAACCTGGGGTTCAGTATGTTGCTCAAGGATACTGCAGATGACCCGCTCAGTGGGATGTTGCTACTCCGTACTGAAACCTCTCACAGAAAACTGGATGCATGGCCATCCATGCATGTGAAGCAGCACTGCATGGTGATCCAATGAACTCTTACCAAGTGCAATCACAAGGATAGAATTAAAGTCTGAAAGCACAGAACTGAGACTGTTGTTGTGCTGCTGAATGTGTTCCTCAGTCTTCACATTTGACCCTTTTTATATGAGACAGCACAGAGTATTCTGTAAATGCACACGCTGCACTGTTGAACCATATCGTTGCATAAGAGAAGGAGCTCATGCAGTTCAGAGGTTTCAGGTCCGCTTCTCTCAGCATGTCTGGTAACATATGGACAACGGATGGACTTATTTGCTTCTTTGTTAGCATGAAGCCCATATCTGGAAAACTGTTAAGCAGTTACCTACAGATAAGAGATATCCTTATATGGTGTAAAATAAGAACTTATTTTTAAGTGCCTTAAACCTGCACGACTTCAAATTGGAACCTCGGGTTGCAAAAAGTATTAATTCCTTTAAATTACAACCTCAGTAAGAGATTTTTCATAAATTTATGTAGTTTATAAATTCACCTAATGTTAAAGGTCCCTATTCCCATGTTGACGTCCAACATAACAGTTTGTCAAATCAAAGTTGCAGACCTGTCTGCTGTGGTGAACCCTGCTGATTAAGAGCAGCTAGAAGAAGCTTTAGGGGCCGTGTGTGTTCTCTTTGGGGATTGTGGCTTCATCCAACAGTCCAAAGACATGCGTAGGGTTAAATTAAATGGGTTGAATGTAAGTGTGACTGGTGGTCTGTCTCTATATGTTAGTCCTGTGACAGACTGACAACCTGTGCAGGGTCATGACAGCTAGGATAGCCTCCAACATCCACTACTCTCAGCTGGATAAGCAAGTGAGTAAGTAAGTAGATGGATGGATCTTCTAGAGTCAGAAAGCTGAATAAAGGAGGGTTTGCTTTAGTGTGGGCGTGGCTTGTGACTGAAGTTGTATGAGTGCCATGTTTCTTTGTTTCACAGTTACATCAGTGCTGTTTGTTACGTCAGCAGTTTGCTAAAGTAGTGCCAACACAGATGTTCCAGTCTTCACAGCACAATGTCATCTAACATGTGAGTGACATCACAGTGAAGTCATCACAGTGAAGTCATCACAGTGAAGTCATCACAGTGATGTCACTCACATGTTGCCTTTAAAAAACAGTTAAGATAAGGCCTTCCTGCAAAGCCTCATCCTGAACTTCCACATCAGCCTGATGTTAATGTTAAAACTGTTATTCTCAGTGTGGTGAAAATCCATCAGACCGGCTCTTCAGTCTGCACAGCAGAGCTTCTGTGCACAGAGCACCACTGGTTGAGTCAGCTCCACTAGTAACAGACTTTAATTCAAGTTTAACGTTTTTTTGACGTAGACCTGGGCTCTCACAGTGGCTCCATTGATGCATGTAAAGAACATGTGTTCAGTTCAATATAAAACCTCTGCCTAAACTGGGCAGGTATGAATGTCATAGACTGAGGGAAACAGCTCACACTGAGTCCTGCCTCTGGTGTACAATATGCCAGATCATTTGGTGTCTCTGTGTTACACGTTGGTTTTGTGTCCTGCAGGATGACAGCACAGGCGAGATGATCTTTGATGAGGTCTTCCACGCCTTGTCCAGGTGTCTGGCTGGTCTGGTTCAACCATTCAGAGTCCCTGGAACAGATCGATTTTTCAAGCCTAAGATCTTCATCACCATCCTTGCATATTCCTCCATCATTGGCCTCCCTTCACATCAGGTAATGACTGTAATTTACTTTAGTCATAAAAATGAATGAAACAAATGTCTTCGAGAGTAACTTAACGCCAAGAAAAGCAGAGTTTCTCTCTCCAGCACGTGTTTATTGCCCAGCCCACATTGGTGTGGAGTGCTTCACGCTTACTTTAATCTCTGTCTTTACTATGTTTGACTACATTTCAGCCACCAAAGCACACGTTGGGTTAGTTTCTGTGGGAGATGTTAGGCTGCTGTAGATGTTTGTGCAGTTCTCTGACGGTCTTTAATCTTTTGTTCCCTGCAGGTTTTGGTCCAAGGATGCCAGCTTGATAAAACAGACCTGGATGAGTTCTTGCATCACATCTACCAGCAGCTCAGAGCGTTGGAGAGTAGCATCGCAGAAGTCCTGCATCAGCAGCACGAACAGGCAAGTGCACACTAGCAGAAATGACACTGTGCTAGCAAGAATGCTGTAACTATTAGAGAAACACTGCAAGTGTAAAAGCTCTCACCAGCACCCTGTAAAGCTCCACCGTGCCTTACAAGCAAAAATAAAACAACATCCTACTTTATCAGACTAGATTAGCATCGCTCTTCAGTTTGACCCCGAACATCCTCTCCACGATTGGCTTCCAACCACAAGCACCTGTTGTATCCATGGTTACCAAAAACAGCATGGGTGTGATACTTTAGCCAACTGCGGCAGGTTTGTTACGCCCATGGGATTCACTTGTGACTAGGGATGGGTATCGTTTAGGTTTTATCCGATACCGGTGCCAAATCGGTACTTTTGAAACGGTGCCGGTGCTTAAACGGTGCTCAAACGGTGCTTAAAGAATGGAGAACACAAAATTGGTTCAAAAACCTCTCATGTTCAGCTGTTTTTTTGTAAAAAGATAACAATGTTAGCCTTTTCTGCAGCTATGGGGCATATATGGTATCACTCTTGGCTGGAAGCAGTGCTTAAACAATGGAAAAAACAAACTTTGTCCAAAAACCTCTCATGTTTAGTAGGGCTGAACGATTATGGAAAATAATCTAATTGCGATTTTTTTGCCCCAATATTGCGATTGCGATGCGATATGCGATTATTTTTTAAGGTCTTTGTCTTCTGTATTATTAAACAAAGACAAGCAATACATCATATAGTATGGCCAATACTATATTACATTAATTTTAAACTGTTCTTTCCTGGAAGACAGACCTCTGTTATGATGACATGAGGTGATGCATGAATTGATGACTGACATTTTTATTTAACTTCTTCAATCACAACAGTATATTTGAACATACACAATAGTTTATTTTTAGCTTACAAACATCTGAGCATAAAGTGCTGACAAGGAACCCTGGTGTAAACATTAAAATGAAAGTCAGTACAATGTGCAGATTGCAGAAATATACATAAACAAAATCAGTGGCTTTACCACACTCAGTTTTTCGACATCTGTGAACTACTAGACAGTCATTCAATTAAAAAATAATATTAAATAAATAAAACTAATAAATAAAAAATACACACATCTTACTGATCTCTGCAGTCAGTAACATTACACATAAAGTGCAAACATAATAGCAATTGTATAAACACACACACAAACACGCCTTTAAAGTTTAAAGGCGTGAAATTGGACGGTCTAGTTCTGATTAGCGTCACCGCTGTCTCGGTGGAGTTTAATAAACTCGGCCGTCTGCTTCTTGCTATCTAAAATATAACCAGACACTGGTGTAAATTCTCGACTGTCTCATACTTCTGTTTAATCAGTTTTCTGTTTGACGTTTAGTCAGCTGTGTGAAAACCAAGGAGGAACCCACCCGGGGGATTAATAAAGTTTTATTTTATCTAATCTAATAACTTTAATCTCAGCCAAACCGATTTACTCACGAACAAACAAAACACTGAAAAAAGCCCAACAATAACATTTTTAGGTTGTCTAAGTGACTTATATATCACGTTTAACCCGAGCAGCGAAACTCCGCGGGGATCTGAAAATGATGTGCCGGGAGTTGTGCCGTTCTCGGCCGCATCAGTAACCCTCGAGCTCCCGGCTAGCTGTCGAGCTGGTGGGTAGCAGACGCCTCTGAAAACGTCGAAGCACTTTTGCAAATATGGGATATCTTGATAAACCAAGCAGATATTTGATGTTTACACAGCTACTTTCTCGCCTGAAAATATTTTAAAAGTTTATTTTGTGACCCAGAAAGATTAGTATGAGTAATTTTAAAACTTAGTAGCGGCCGCCATTGTTGGAAACTGGAGTTTGGCTGGGCCGCGCTATGAATTCTGGGATATGGTAGTAATTTGGACAGCCTTCGGCGCGTCGCTGTGACGTAATCGGTCTACAAATGCGGCCTCAGGAGGATGCAGCCCATGAATTTGGACATGTCCAGAGTATAATCGCAGCCTTTGCGGTTAGAAAATTGCACTTGATCATGTCGCGATATTATCGCAAATGCGATATATCGTTCAGCCCTAATGTTTAGCTGTTTCCCACTTTTTCTTTGGTCATTTTAGCCTTTTTGGCCAGGGTGAAGGGAGTATCTGCCATCAAACAAGAAGACAGCTGCATGTAGCTATGATGATGTTTGCTAGTTCACCTTACGTGCATTAATGTAATAACGTGGTTAGCCTACTCAACGTAAATTACACACGAACAACATGAAGCTCCTCACGCAGAGAAGAACGGCTGCTGCTGCATCATCATCCTCATCATTTCTGCTACACTGGCAGGGCTAGGGGCCAGGACTCTCCTCTTCGGGTTTTTGGGGGATGTTGCTAACTCCGGGTCGATAACAGGCACCACCACCCGCAGTAGATGTGCTCGGTGTGAGGTCTCGCAGCAAGCTATCAAATACGGCGCATTTCTTGGCTTTTAAAAAAAACGCTATGCGTCGCCAGGTGTTTCATCAGATTGGAGGTGTTACCTCCTTTGACAGTATCACAGTATCAGCTTAAAGCACTTGTTGCTGCTGAGTTTGCATCTTTTGCTGTGAAGTACAGCCAGACTTTGACCGCTTCGCCTTGGGCATTTTTAATCTGTAGCTCTGCTCTAAAAGAACCTACGTACCTGGACCCGCCTACTATCCTCGGAAACGTAAAATGATTGGCTAGAAGTGAAAAAAAAGCACCGAAATAAAGCACCGAAATGTGCGCTGCTTTTCGGTCTGGTTACTACTGTTTATGTCAGAACCGGTGCCATCATGGGACCGGACACCGGTACCCATCCCTACTTGTGACCCCTGTTTGTAGCAGGTCATTGTTTTTAAGAAAAAGATCTTCTGTCAAAGATCTTTATTGAATGGTTCATTTTGGGAAGAAGGGCCAGACTTTAAACAGCTATGTCTGAGTCTTTTTGTGGGTCGACTGATTATGCAGGTCAGTAAAATATCGTCTCTCATCACACGGCTGATGATCCCAGGGGAGCGAGTAGCTGATATCCTGATATGTTAACAAACACACAATTCCCTGCTGACATTATTCACTGTTATTTGCTAGAAAACAAACAGGGGCAGACTTTGCACTGCATTCAGTGCGTCACCTTGTCCACCTATGAAAGCACATGTTGTAACTGCCCTCAGCAAAGTGAACTAAAAGCTCCTCCACCTGGGGGCAGCTTGTGAGTCTACATCAAAGCGTGTCACAGTTTAATGCTGCTTTATAAAGAATGAGTGTGGCATTAAATCCTGCCTTCTATGTTGTGCATTAAATGTGTCCTAACACATTTATATTTCCTTTGCTTCTTAGTGCGTGGAGCCGTCACAGAACTCAAGTGACCAGAGCAGCGGCTTGGACGAGCACCCCCACCGGACGCAAAGTGTTTCCATGGTGTCAGCTGAAATGGGGCTGGTCAGCATGGTACGCCAGGGCATCCTGGCCCTTCAGCTGCTGCCTCCCAACTCCAGTGCAGGTTGGTGAAGTTACACTTCAAGTATCAGAGGTGTTATTTAGCAGTTTCTCTTTCGTTGTCGTGCCTTATTTAAAAAACGTCTCTTCTAAGAACAAATCTGTTTTTATGCAGATGATTTTGCACTTGACATCCACAGATCAAGAGAACTGTTTCCTCAGAGCCCAAAAGGTTGATTCTGTTCATCTGGACGTTTTCAGTGGGGGAGGAGTTTCGTCACTAATCTCAGCTGACTGCAGGTTTCAACCTTATAAACAGCACATTTCTGTGAAAAGGGAACGACCACCTCTGAAGCAGAGGGTGCATCTGTCTCCATCTTACATGCTGTGATTGCAGCCGTTCCCCACCTCTCTGTGAATGGGACTCATGGACATTGATCAGTGGTGATGAGGATTTGCATAATTATGATGAAGGTGACCTCCCAGCCCATTGTTCCTTCAGTGGGCTGGTTTCAGTCATTATGCAAATGTCCTGTTTATAAGATTGAAACCTGCAGTCAGCTGAGACTGAAGACGTGAAAACGCTGATGAAGAGTATCAGCCTTTTGGGATCTTCTTACCTGGATGATTGTTTCCTCGGAAATAACCGTTAACATCTGAAAGCACACAGTACTCCATCAGATATTACTGATGTTGTTTTCCTGCTGTATGGGTCAACTTATTGATCTGATGTGAACCACTGAAGTCACACATCTGGGACTTTGTCATGGCTTCCTTTATTCTGCAAGCCAAGAAACTGTTGTTTTTATTGAGTTTATGACATGATTGAGTGCACACTCTCAGACAGGTTAAATCACTGATGCACTCAGTTTCTCTTCTGTAAAATGACAGGTGTACTTATGAGAGAAATAAAAATAGAGGTTGAAACTCTGCGTGCATTTGTTTTTTAACGTTAAGTTTCATTGATGAACAAGTAAATGCAGTCGCATAAAGCACACATAAGCTTCCTGTAACTTTTAAAGGTTTTTAATGAATGGTTTTGTACCACATGACAGTCATTTATGTGACGATCCTGGAGCGATGGATATAAAGTTGCCAGTGCTTTACAAAGAAGAATAAACTTGGAACACCGACTCCTTTCTTTACTTGTCTTTCTGTCAAAGGCATCATTATAATCACGGACGGGGTCACGAGTGTTCCTGATGTGGCCATGTGTGAAACCCTGCTGAACCAGCTCCGGAGTGGAACCATCTCCTGCTCCTTTGTACAAGTAAAGACAAGAATCTAACTCTGTATTCTGAATATACATTTTTGTGTGCAAGAACTGTTATCTAAAGCAGTCACAACAATCGTTTTCCACAATAGAAGTGATGATGATTATTATTTAAAGATATTTAGGGGATTCTCCAGCTGCTCGTCTCTGAGTCCTGTTTTTGCATGCACAGGTTGGCGGGGCGTACTCCTACGACTGCAGCTTTGGCTATATCCCCAACGTCGAGCTGATGAAGTTCATCTCATTAGCCACTTTTGGCTCCTACCTGCCCAGCTGTCCTGAAGTGGACCTAAACAGCGAGGAGATGAATGCCTACCACAAAGCATTTCTAACATACTCCTTCCTCAAGAGCCCCGAGTCCATGAACTCAGAGTATTTCTGTGGTGAGACAACGATGTACAAGTCTGATGCTAGTTTTTTCATCAGTCCTGTGAGCACTGGTTCAGTGACAGGATGCAACACAAATGAGCTCTGACAGTTTTTAAAACGGTGCAGAATCTAAATATTTATTCTTTGTTTTGAAACACAAAAGCTGTGTTTTTTATTGTTAACGTTTTTTTGAATCCTCAGTCTTAATGACTCATTTTACATGAATATATGAGCGTTCCCCCATCAGGCCTCACAGGACAGCACTCTGGTTGACACCACTGGTACCAAACGACCGGTACCGGTGCGTGAGTCGTTTGGTACCGGGCTGCGAGACTTGAGGCTCCGGTGTGAAGTTTATGGTTTTCAGGGTTTTTATCGTTAGCTCTGGTTCCCTGGGTCTTTCCTGTGTTGTAGTTGTGTCTTATTTTGAAAGAAATATTTACGCGTTACCATAGTGACCAGAGAGCATTAAGGGGCAGAGAGGAGGATGTTACTCATGTTGTTGGTGCATTTCAGGAGGACGCTGCTAATAAAGTTACACAGTGAATTAATATTTATTATTATATTTACAAAACACCACAGTTTTTGTCTCGGTCGCATCATTTTATTTTGTTGTATTTATCCGCGACACCTTAAAGGCCGGTCTGTGAAAATATTTTCTGACATTAAACCGTCTGTGGAGCAAAAAAGGTTGAGGAGCGCTGATTTACACCAAGCCTTTTTTACATTTTACTGTCAGTTTTTACAGAAAAGCAGCTGCTGAATTATAATATTAATCTTAAGCGTATCACAAATACAAGATATGTTGAATTCTCTTAGTTCCATAGATTGTTAACAGTTACTTACCTGGGATCTCTTTAGCTACATTATATGAAAAACCAGTTATATTTCAGGTCATATGAAGGAATACATAGAATTACAAAAATGTCCGAGGAGTTCAAACACTGCTGCATTTATCGCTAGTCCTCTTGCTCTTCATTGTCAGCTTATTAGCGTTTGTAGGCCATAATCTCTTTATTGTTAGTGATGAAGACGATAGTGATGGTTCTAATCATCATGACACATACTAACTGCTTCTGTTTTTTGTAGTTTCCCAGCACAAGCTGTTCAACGAGCACCTGGTGTCGGCCAGTGGAAACCCTGCTCTGGTCATGAGGAGGAAGAAGCACACGGAGAAGGAGGTCCATGCTCATCTAATCAGCGTGCTGTCTGTGAGACTGAGAGAGGGCTACACCATCACTGACATCAGCCTCACTAAAGGTAAACGGCTGTGTGTCTTTACTAACATCTCACACCAAGTCAGGAAAACTGAATGTTTGTGTTGAGACTGAAGCTGCTGGTGACATTAGGTGGGACTCAGCTGGAGGTGAAGCTCGTGCTCTTATGGAAACACAACATGCACATTGAGTATCTCGCGGCTGCCTCCTGGCCACTGGACCCCTCCAAGAGAACCACCAGAGTGGAGGTGACGATGGAGGGGAGCTACGACATCTTGCACGACATCAGCTGCACCCAGAGGAAACCCATCACCAGCCAGTACCGCACCTCTGTCATCCGGCGCTTCTGGAACACACTGCAGAGGTACGACATGAGGACTGGAATCTGGTTTCCAGTTAGAGACTCTGTGCGATCCCACCATCATGTAGCCATATTGATATGAAAATCCATGTGCTGTTTGTCCTTTCCAGCATCAACCAAACTGATCAGATGTTGGTGCACCTGCAGTCGTTTAACTCGATGCCTGAGAACTACATGATTCCTGAGAGCACCAAAAATGGAGTTCCCCTGTTCTACATCCCTCCTGGCTCCACCACTCCGGTCAGCCTTGTTGCTATACTTCACACTATGTTGGGAACTTACCAACTCTTATGATCTGTGTTGGTGCAAGGTTTAAAAACTCTGTGTGTCACAAAGTGTTGCTTTTGCGTAGTTGCATTTTTTCTTGGGAAACTTTCATCCCGAATGCTCCTAAATCCTGCAGATTTATGAAGCAAGACACCAGAATGGACCTAAATATTCACAAATCGTTCTTATTGTTCCCGCTGTGTGGGACCTACTAACATGTAGTGTTTGTAGAGACCAGCTCTGTTTATCTGTTTGTCTCTTAACGCTGTCGTGTCTCTCCTCCTCCTCCAGGTCTTGTCTCTGCAGCACAGTGGATCCAAAGATTCCTCTCAGTCCCAGTTTGCATCATACTGGAAGCCCATCCTCTCCATGGACGCCAACTTCTGGCAGAGATGGCTACACATGCATCGCATTGTCATCATCCTTGAGCATGATATGTAAGAATAATGAATCTCCAAAAGTTGATTCTGTTTATCTGGACGTAGCGTTTTGTGGGAGAAACGTTTCGTCATCATCAGGTGACGTCTTCAGTCTCAGCTGACTGCAGGTTTCAATCTTATAAACAGCACATTTGCACAGTGACTGAAACCAGCCCACTGAGGGAACAATGGGCTGGGAGGGCAGTTCCTTCATCTTAATTATGCAAATCCTCATGACCACTGATCAACAACCACTGAGATTTCCTTACCTGGATGATTGAGCTTGCATTAAGAATAATGAAGCTCTTGTATTCTTTTTATCAGCCATATTTGTTTATATCAGCTTGTTTTTCTTTGCCAGTCTTTCATTGCTACCACAATACTTTGACCTTTGCAGGCCTGTCCCCAAACATCTGCACACACCTGGGAACAACGGGCGCTACAGCACCATCCAGTGTCGCATCTCCCACTCGGCCCTCACGTCACTGCTGAGGGACTGCAGCAGCTTCGTGCTGGTGGAGGGTTACTCGTATGTAAAACTCATATACAGGTGAGACGACAGGTGGTGTTGGCTGATGATGTTTAAGACTCACTGCTTCTGCCTCAACGCTCTTTGTTTTTTCTCAGCAGCTCTTCTGATCAGCCTCCCACCTCCTTCTACTTGGTGCGTGTCATCTCAAAGACCCCCTGCATGGTCCTGCGTCTGGGTTTCCCCATCGGCACACCGGCCCACATTAGGAACAAGGTACTCAGTCAAAAAACATGGGGCCAATACAATATCAGTGTTATGATCCATAGCTGTTAGTAGATGACAGTATTGTATTTTTCGTGCACTGTTTTTATAAAATGTGGTTCTCCGTTTCTTTTATGAGCAGTTTTGTAAAAACATGAAAGGAGGTTATAGGACACATGTCTGTGAGACTCGTGTTGTGCTTTGTTTTCTAAAATCAGATTGTGGATGAGCTGCGAGAGCAGATCCTCAAGCTTCGCTTCCCTCATCGTGTTCAGAACAAAGAGGCAACACCCAAAACCAAGAGGAAGGCTGTGGGCCACCCGTCTCCATCCAAGTCTCCCTCCATCCCTGCTCCCAAGCCTGCGCTCTCTGACAGACCCTGTGTGGTGGTGGTCAGTAAGCCTCTGGAAAAGCTGCTAATCAGGTCGGTCCATGTCATAGTAGGCCACCAGAGGAAGGTCATGTAATCTAATAATAAATAAATAAATGCATAACCACTTAAAAGTACTGGTTACACAGTTTGCTGTTGCTACCAACAGCAACTGAATGGAGACTAACTGCTGATCCTGTGCAGGTATGACAAGCTTCCTCTAGACTTCAGGACTCCCTTCATCTTCAACATGGAGACCTTCCCACTGCCCTCCAACACCGCTGCACCCCTCAGCGTGGCAGCAAACCGCACAGCCTCCTCGACGCTGGCCTCTCTGTCACGTTACTTCCTGCACCAGCGTTGGGTGTGGGCCGTGCAGAGCAGCCAGGGACCGGCTGTAGCCATGCAGGCTGTTGCCCATATCCTGTCCATGCTCTCGGAGTAAGTTCAAACTATTAAATGTGATCTATTTAAAAATACCACAGCTACGAATATAAATGAGCCAGAGGAAAAAATGCACGCATTTGAGCAGCAGTTTTTCACCGTGGTTTTGATGGTATCTACTCTGTGGTTATGCAGCTCTCCCATAAATCAAACTGGAACAAACAAAGATGATTCTGATCTAAATTCAGGATTCTTTAAGTGCCGTGTCTCTCTTTACAAATTTCTTCTCTTTGAGATGCAAAACCTTAAAATTGTCCTGATGTCTGCAGGATTCGCCTGTCAGAAGGCTTCAACTTTGCTGCCAGTGGCGAGGGCATTATAAACCTGGTGATCGAGCTGCCAATGAAGGTAAAGAACAGCAGGACAAACTGCTCTCCCAAAGTGATTCTCTGTGATCCTGATTTGGTTTTATTTGTGTCTTCAGGGAACATCAGGAGACGTGGACAGAGAGAGTCACTCTTGTATTGTTCAGTATATCCTGTTTCCCCCTCACTCTACCTCAACGAAGGACAGGTAAGCCTGGCAGTACCCATAGTTTAGACCAGGACACGCTGTTAGGACGCAGCTTTTATTAAAAGCAACAGGAATGTTTGTCACTTGGTTTGAGTTCAGCGTGATCAAAGTCTACGTTTACTTCACCTGTTTATTAAAGCTACAAATAAGCAACAGAAACCAGAAACGGTGGATTTCATTTGAACCTCAGAACCTCTTAAAAAACAGTAACATGTACATAATGCAGCATTTTACATCCAGGCTCAGTTTGACTGATTTATTCATGTTTATTGCAAAGCTGCAGCTGGTCAGCGTGTGGTATCGACAGTGATGAGGAAGAAGCTGTGTGACTGACATGTTTATGTTCCGCCAGCAGCGTGTCGTTGTCATTTAATCTGAGATACCCTGATGCTGTGTCGATGTCTGCAAAGTGTTAATCTAACACGAAGCCCTTTAACACAGTTCAAAATGTTTGTGCAGCTCAGCTGAACTCTTCAATTTTCAGCATTTTGTTTTGTCTTTCGTGGAGTTCTAGCTTCTCCACCGACGACGACAATGACACCGAGGTGGAGGCAGTCGACCTGGACACGGAGCTGAACCTCGTGACCGAATGCTGGGTGGAACCGCAGTGCGGCACGGTGAACTGCACGGATCAGCACCGCTCCTTTCAGGGCCTTAAGTACCAGGAGCTCCCTCGAGCAGTACGAAAAGCTGGCTTATACAAGCTGCTCTCAAACTAGAGCTCAGTTTGCTCCGTTTGTGTACGTGAAGCTTTGCTCGTCAAAAGCAGCAGGTTTGGTTTACGCATCCCTGTTGTGTTGCAGATCTTCCCGAGGGACTTGGCCTGCATGTCCACCATGATGACCTTTGAATATCTGAGCCAGCTGTGTCAGAATAAGGATCAGGTCTGCTCTCTGCCAGCTGGACTCAAGGATGCACAAGGTAACAAACGTAGCTTTTAATCAGCGTTAGCAAAACGTCTCACATCACAGAAACGCCTGCAAGAGTCGTGCCTCGCTGAAGTGTTAGCACTCAGTCTGCCGTTGTTAGACGTTTGTTGAGCTCATTCTAGTCAAACATTAAACTAAAGCTGAATACATTAAAGCCTTGATGGCTCAGCGGATGCGATTCTCCGGTTTTTGCTTGTTTGAAAATGTGATGATTTTCCATTATGTGTGCGTGCAGGAGAACATCTGGTCTCTGAGGAGAGCATCCACATGGTCCCTTTCCAGTTTGACCTCATTAAGCTGCTCCCAAAATGCCAGCAGGTTGAGCTGTTTTTCGTCACATTCAGCACAGGTATGTACAGCACGTTTTACGTCAACCTGCTTTAGACAGAGTAGCGTACTGTATATGAGGGCTCGCTGATCTTAATGCATCTCACTTCCATCTGTGTCCTACAACATGCATCTATACGCTTAGAAATGATAATAAATAAATATAATAAATCGATTTGAGCGCGTTTCCCTTTTTGTGCTCAGCGACGGGGAGTGAGGAGCAGATGAACAGCTCCCACTGCCTGCCCAATGAGCTCCTGCTCAGCCTCTTCCACACCAGCCTGGAGAACGAGCTGAGTGACAGAGAGATCCCGTTAGCTGACGGGGACCACGTCGCCTTCATGCATCACATCTTGGAGCGGGAACGAGACGGCCACGTCGCTCCTTTCTCCCTGCCGGTTATTAAAGGTCTGTACGAGTCTGTCCAAGTGGACGTGAATCTAGCCAGAGTATCTCCTGGAGGTAGATGATCCCATTATAATTGGAAAAGAATGATAGGAGAGTAACAAAATATGAGTGTTTTGTTCTCTGTTTTATCAGTTTCTCTGTCGTCTCGGTTTCTTTAGAGGAGTGCGTCAAGCCTCCAGAGAAACAGGACAAGGTGACGTCATTCTACACGGCCGGCAGCAGCAGAGAGGTGATGGGGTCAACCAGCACTTTACAGGTGATCTCCAACATTGGCACAAAACCAAACCTGTGTCACTTTTAAGTGTTTTTTATTTATGTTGTTATAATGCAGCTAGTGATGATCTGTTGAAGCCTTTGAAAATGTTTGAATCCTTACAGCCGTTGGTGCCTTTAGGCTTGATTGCCACACACGTCTGTGATACTTGTATTGTTTTCTTTCAGTCTGCTGTTTCTAGTTAAACGTACTAAAGTAAATCATGGGATAGGAATGCAAACATTTCTCTAATAAATTGAAATAGTCCTTTTGAGCTCTCTGACTGTTTCTGCAGGTAATGAGGCCACAACCACACTGGAAATCTGCAGTGGGAGCTGCTTCAGGTCCCTCGTTGGTCTTTCCTGTATTCGTGACAAATGTCTGTTGTGTTTGGCAGAGTTTCAGCAATGCAGACCTTGTGGATGAAGAGCCCTTGTTGTTGGAGAGCAGCTGCTCTGCGCCACAGTGGAGATGTTATGCCAAGTGCATCAGCTCCCAGCATCTAATCCTCACCTTCCTTCCTGCTACCTTCACAGGTGAGTCTGGAGTTTGTTGGCTGTGGTGCTTCTAGCGCGCTCTCATGATGTTTGTTATGTTGCAGATGTTCTGATGTTGATGGCTTCAGGAGAGACCGAGCCTCGGAGTAATGTGAGCACACAGGAGGACGACGCTTTGACCCCCAGCAACAAATCTCAGGCTGACTCTTTGTCTGGATCCACTGGTGGCTTTGAAGGGTCCGAGTCTGGACTCAGCCTGCGCTCTAGTCGGCGACTGAGCTCCAGCACCGCCAGGTCCCCTGTGCTCTCATCTCCATCTGATGGCCAGACTGGAGCTGCTGACTCCCAGACCCTGGAGCAGAACAGCTGGGACAGCAGAGGCTCAGAGATGGAGAGTTGGATGCCGGGCTCAGGTGAGCCTAAAACCGCACGTCTGCAGGGTTTGAATTGTTCAAACATTTTGCACAAAGATTTACGTTTTTCTGATGTTTCCAGATGCTGCAGAAAAAGAAGGAGTCCACTTCTCTGAGCCACACAAGTCAGACTTCCATATCAGCCTCAGCAGACAGCTTTCCCAGCAGAGCACTGGTGACAGCAGCCAGCTGAAGTGTCCAGTTTACGTCTACAACTGTTCACTGGAGAATCTGAAAGAGCAGCTGGTTCACCCAAACTCCAGCCGCCAACCCAGGGACGTCTTCTTCAGGTACTGAGGGAAAAACAAGCAAGCATTGAAATCCTGAAAGACAAGGAAGGTTTTACAGTTGTGTTGCCAGTTACAATTATAAAATGATAAGAAGGTCTTATAGAATTATTGTATATATTTGGGTCTCTTTGTAACCTTGGCTATCTCATAATAATGACACTGTTATTGCCTGGAACACAAAAACCGTCACCAAATACTGAATATGGATCATCTAACCCAGTCTTAGAAGTACTAGACGAAGAGGAGCTGTGTTGTAATTAGGCTTTGTCATGATTGTGTGACGCACTGCGAGCCTTGGATTGTTGCAGTGGAGATGTTAACATGTGTGTCTCTGGTTGTCTTCACGGGGGAGAATAGAGCCCGAGATGCAGAGTCCTGGGAGATGTGTCAGCAGATGAAGTTCAGGTAGCACACTGTCTGTCTGTCTGCTCTCCTTCTGTCTGCTGAGGGGCTGCTCAGCTTTCTCTGGACACTTCTGGCAACTTGGGGATGCGCTTGTAGAGCGGGACAGTGTGGCTTTCCTAAAACTAGGCTGGTAAAAGCATCTACTCCCCGGGCCTGTCTGTGCTTCCTCCTGTTGCTGCAAACATCAGAGAAAACCACAGACACTCATCAAAGGGTCACATTTCTTCTTCTGTTGCTTATTTGGAGCTCTGACATTGTTGAAGTCTCTTAAAACTGTGGCCTTGCCTTCATGCCTGCTGTCCTGTCCTACTGAATAAGACATAAAAATGATGTTTGGTATCATAAATACCAAGACGTGTTTTTTTTTTTTTTGAGGTTGTAAATCAAAATTGCCTCAGACACTTCCTGTGGGATGGGGGAAGGACTGCAGGTTTAAGACACTTCCAGTTTAGACTGATATTTAAACCTGGGATCTACATCCATGTTTTATATACAAGGTTTTTATCCACGAACATGAATTATGAAAGTCTCAGCGGGATGCTGGCCTCGCTGTATTTATATGTATTAACACTGATACTATCACAGGCTGCAGTTTTGTCTGCTGCTCTTCAGCTTTGTAATTTGTTTTAGTGGATAACCAGCCTCACTGCTGATGAGCCAAGGATTACACATGAACTATAGTTTTAATTCAAAGAGATGATGTGGACAGATCAAACTTTCTGTTTACATTATTTGTGCTGGTGCGACTGAGTAATGCAATAATTCAGTTTTCTGTGTGAAACAGCACTCACTGCATGCTTGAAGCTGACAGCAATAGTTTAAAATAGTTGGCAGTATTTACTGGTACACCTCAGAAACACTGAATGTGGATTGTAGTGATATTTGAAGCCAAACTCTGTTGGGTCGGCAGGATATTTGTCAGGGATGATTATTGATACCTGTTATTCTATATAAGAGTGTCACACAGACACTGCACTCTGAACAGTGCAGATCAGCCTATTTAACACCACATGCAGTTTACACGAGACAGTTTTATTTCTTATATGAATGTTATTTATTTTAACTGTCATGAACAGGATGTGACACGTCATAATAATAACAACTGTGCTGCATTAAAACAGCAGGTGGGATAGCCAATCGTTAAGTGATGACGTCTGAACAAACTGCTCCGTGTTTATTAAGGCTGCTGTGTTTTTAACATGTTTTAATACTTTGTACCTTGTTCTAATCTCAACAAGCCCGTAAAAACAGTCAGTGATCACTGTCGGCCTCTCTCGGTTTTAATCATCACTGTTCATTTTACAGCTCAGTGTTTAAACCCTTACGATGTAGCTGCAGCCCAGCAGCAGTATATGAATGACTAACCTCGTACTGTGGATGGATTATCTCAGTTGTTCTCCTGACTGAAGTTTGGTCCGTTTACAGCATCCTGCCATGCCATTACATTTGTCCCTAACTATCAGGAACCCTCAGGTTAACTTTTATCCAGTGGAAGAAAGTTAGTGTTCATCCTCCAGCTTCACTGTGTTTATGCTAACATAGCTGTGTTGCTAGCAATCACGTAGCACATCATTATATAGCAGCTAGCCCAACTTCAGTAACCCTACAAACGTCACTGCTGTGTAGTTTTCTGTCTTCATTCATGTTGGAAGTGACAGCAGAGCTGTACGTTTGAACCAGAACGTGCCAGATATCATTTAATCTGGAGACTTCCCGCGTACCACTAGATGGAGCCAAAGTACCACCAGTGGTACGCGTACCACAGTTTGCGAACCACTGATGTAGCGGGAATGCAGAGACTGGTGATGCTTAAACTGACAGCATGGGGCCATGACATATTTGTAAACATGTAAAGTTATGCTGATGTTTATAAACAGAAGCATACTGGAGTCTATCCTAATACTTAGAATGGGTTAACTGGGAAACAATAAAAGACTTCCTGTGCTTAACTAACAGTTAACTCTGGGTGTCAATACTGAATTAAGACTGTTGTTTAGATGTTTGTGTCTTATTTTAAGTTTAAACTACAAACCTATAAACACACACAAATAATTTCTACACTTAGGTTAAAAATAGAAATATTGTTAAATGACTCGTCTCTCCCTGACTTTGACCTGATAAATCATGTTTGCTCCTCCCCTAATTCAGCGCTTCAGATGCTTGCTGTGGAGGTTCAGCTGTCCCTCACAGGCTTATTGGCTCCTTCGATGATGCTTAATCCCCAGTCCCAGTCACATAAGCATAGAGACCAGTCAACAACCACTGGTTAACATGGAAACATTCAAATTTATTTGCTTTGGGAAATGCATGTCGGTCATTTAGCAGTCGGTCAGAAGGATTTTGGCTTGTGAGGGTTTCATCGACTGGTCTCTCGGCCTTGTGACTGGGCTTGTACTGTGGTGCAGATATGGGTTCATGTAAGTGCTTATGCAAAACTAGGTGCAGTGGAACTGTCTGTATTTTAACCAGCACTGTTTTCTACATGTGTGAAATTGAGGTTTTATGTACTAACGTAATCTATCCTTGTGGGTTCAACTGATCCTTCATCATCCTGTCAGACCCGGGTTCCTCTTCTCAGTGTCTTTTCTGTGCTGTTGTTCCCCAGCAGGTCTCTATCTCAGGATCGCAGCAGTCAGTCTCCTTGGACCGACCTCCTGTCTCAGCCTCACAAACACAAGGAGCTGGCCAACTACTGCAGCATGCTGCAGGAGCATTACCACCAGAGCTACGTCAAAGGTGATCTGTGTCCACCAACACGAATGCTTCAAGCTTAACTGAGTAGTCAAAAAGAAAAATCCTTACTCCACCAAAACACACACACAACTGAGGATCTGAGGTTAAGTCCATCACAGCAGTGCAACATGTCACAGTCGTCCATGATTTCACAGGTGTTAAAATACAGTGACTGAAACTCGTCCGAGCGTCGTTTGGTCACGCGTCCATGTTCTTGTCAGGTGTATACCGCAGCCTGCAGCAGTCCTACAACATCAGCTCCCAGGACGTCCTGATGGCGATGGACTACTGTGAAGAATCGCTGCAGGAGATCGACATCACCTCCTTCCTGCAGACGCTATGTGGACACATCAGGGTCTTCAGGGAACACGGCAAGACTCCAGGATGGGGAGGAGGGCCTCTGAAAGCTTCAAGGAGCCCTGCCACGTTTATCCTTGGTGAAGCTGAGGGGGAGCAACTCGATGATAAAGTGGCCTCTTCATGCAGGTGAAGCCAATCATCAGAATCAGACACATGCCAGTCTTTGAGAAACGAGTTGCTTCTATTTAACAAAGTTAAGTTACAGCTTATCACCTTCTTATATTTTGCTTTACATAAAACATCTCAGCATAGGGGGTAACCCACGTTTCTGCCCATCTGTCTGTGGATCTGTTTATCTGGGGCTAGTGGCATGCAAACCATCAGCATACAGTTTAGTCATTTGGTAATGATTTAAACTGTCCAGCAGGTGGTGCTGTCTGAGCTGGTGAATTCACATCCACAGAGGCCTACGTCAGGGTTTTCTTCACATGTGCTGATGTTGGTGTGACTCAAACATACTTTGATTCGTTTGTTATATTAATGAACTTTATTTATTCTCCACTTTTCTGTAAAAAGAGGGTTTAGTTCTATTATAAACAAATCTTTGTTTCTTGTAGTCACACTTCTAAGCACTCGTCTTCTCACTGTGCTTTACATGGTCAGGGAAAGACTTAGTAAACTGCAGTAAAAACTATAACATTAGACCTCCAGACCAGCCCCTGCAAGCAAGCGAGCGTGCGGAAGAAGAGCTCCAGTTTACCAGGATGAGATCTCTGACAGGAGCCGAAAGAGCGAACACAGCACAAAACTATGATACAACTAAGCAGAGTTTTAGTGTCATTTAGCTTCATGAAAATGTTTGTAATGTAAGAAGTATAGATGGTGTCTGTTTCCTAAATGCAGTCTGCCACCGGTGGGCCTGTGCTCCCACAGTGGGCTGCTCTGTTGGAATAATGTGGCGCTCGGAGACCTCCAGGATGCCAGAGCTGTTTGAGACGTGATAAATGCATGTTTCCCTTTCACCAGTCATCATTCAAATAAAGCAACAAACCACCACACGATGTTGCTAATTGTCCTTTGATGAATCACATCTGGTAACACGTTCCAGTTCATAAGTTTGCTGTCAGTGTGTTGGCTTTTCCCTTCCAAAGCACTTTTATAACGACTGTTTTAAGGTCAGTCTGCAATAAGATTCATGTTAACTGACACAGTTATTAATTGTGTGGTATTTCTGGCTGCAGTACTGAAGTGGAGGACACCAGTGAGGCTGAATCCAGAGGAGTTCCTGATTCCTCTGCTCCTACATCTCCACCGATCAAGGAAGAGCCCAAGAAAGGAGCGATAGCAGAATTCCCTCTGACGCTGCTGCAGACACAACCCGCGTGTGACGTGTATCCAGATCTGCACAAAATAATACAGGTAGTGTCTGAAGGGGGATCCCGTACTCTTCAGTTCCTTAAAGCTGATTCTTGGACCAGAAAGCTAACGGCTTTAAATAATTATCATTTCAATTTTAAACTGTTGTCAGGATAAATTCATGGAGATCCTTTCTCAGTATTTCAAAAGTGTTCCCTCCAACCCACACTACTTCTACTACTCTCCACCTTCATCCAAGAAAGAGGTGAGTTTGCTGTAAATTTGCTACAATATCATGCGTCACATAGCAGGTTAGATGTTATAAAGAGGGATGGATGTCATCAAGGATTTGGACAAATCAGATGTTGGGGGGAAACTAAAAACTGTTTATTTCAGAGAAGCAAACCGAAGAGAGGTGAGTCTGTATCTCTATATCTGAGCATGAACCTTGCTGCTCTGATTTTCCTTCACAGGAGTCGGAGGACGGCGAGATGAAAAGACGGGCGAGTGAAGAGCTGCTGTCAGAAGCTGAGCCCGCCACTGAAGACGGTAAAGGCCGTTCTGAAACGTTTGCCTTTAGTTTGGGTTTGTTGTTAGTCTCCCGTCAGCACTGTGGTCACACATTCAGTTGTTCAGTGTTCAGCAGTAACAAATGTTAAAGGTGGAGGACCTTTCATGTTTCGTCCTTCATTAAGCACAAGTTGTTATACTGCTAAGCTTCCCTGAAGCTTCTGTGCAGGAGTATCGTAGCTTTTTTGTGTTTGTTGTTTCTTTTCTTCCTCCTGTAGCTGTTGATAACCTGTAGCCAAAAGGCTGATAGTGGAATCATCGAAATTACTGTGAAAACGTGACTCAACAAAAGGGCTGTTGTTGTTGGAGGAGGCTACAAAAGATAAAATGTGAGACTGATAGAAAGGGAAAATAAAACGAGTGAATTTTCAGCAGTCGTCCATCCTGTGCTCTGAGCACTAAATTTCAGATATTTCTCTCCAGTCAATAACAGCACCTGCCTGCTCGTGAGCGTTACACAAGTGGCTTTTTATAATGGAAAGCAATCGTTATGGTGACTTCAGCGTCTGGGAGAAAGGTGTAGAAGAACTCAAAGCAGGGTGAAGATGAGGAAGACTCTGAGGCCGAGCCCAGTTAAACTGATCATTTTAGTACGGCTCATTTCACATTTAATATCCAGTTAGTGCTTCATCAGTTAGTTTTTAATCAGCCTTATGCGTCGTTATTTCAGCGACTTCTGTTTCATGCTTTAGAAACGCGAGACACATCGCCTCCTTTTGAGGTGTCCCGACTTCAATAAATGTGGAGCAATGAAACAAACAGCAGAGGCCCAGAAGAGTGAGGTCCAACGCACACAGGAGAAGAAGTCTGCAGCATCACATCAGCACACGTCTCCTGCTAAGAACACACTTGAAAATGCTTTTATAACATCAGGGTTAACGCCCCTTCTCACGGCGATTGCAGATCAAATACATCGATTGCAGTAAATGGTACATCTTAGATGGCTAAAAACAGACACAGAAGTTCCTCTTTCTATAACAGCTTCCATACATGGCAGTAAATTTCCAGCCTAGACGGTCCCTGAGGGCTTGTCCTTTTCTTGACTTGTCTTCTGTCATCTGTTACCAAGCAAACTGAAATGCAGTTAGAAGCTAAATGAATTTCGGGCTTTTGGCCTGGCAGGATTATGTGTTTGTAAGCGTGTGCGCTGTTTATCCTTCTGTGCTCCAAGTCACCTACACTATAGATTGTGAGGACATAGCGCTTCACAAAGCTTAAAACCTTCTTTAAGAGACTGAGCATCAACTCTGAATGAGCACAAACATGCAATGTGTATAAAATAATTATAGCTGCACCTGTAAAAAAAGGTTAACATGGTGGCAATAACTTTAATAAGCATCTCTAATGCAACATCAGTGCTGTGGGATATATTACTAATACAATGTTAATAATGCAGGTTATATTGTAGCAGTAAATGATCTCTGTACAGGTGTCTGATACTCGTCTGTGTATTCATATACAGTTATATGCCTTTACTGTTAGACACTGACACAAACACATAAGTTATAACTCAGTGAGTAACCTTCAGGGATTCCAGACGTTCATGTGGAGTCCTTTATTTCCTGGAACGCCCAATGCAGTCCTGCGTTATCGAGAGAACAACGTCAAGACAGGGGTCGCTTTTCCCGTAGTCGGCATGTAGCCCACATATGCACAACAATGCATAACAGGCAGGATCCACGTGGTCCCTGCGGGTCAATAAAAAGCCTGAAAGTAAAATAAAGTCTTTCCTAAAACCTTATTTAACCAAAGACGTGAAACAACAAAAAGAGTTTGCAGAGTTTATGATTCTTAGGACTACTTTAAAGTTGTCTTGCTACACTTGCAGAAAATGTGCCGTCTTCCTGCATAATGACGGAGAGCGACACAGATCTGGTGGTGGAGTATGAGGAGCACCCAGGCAGCAGCTCCCAGGGAGAGGGTGAGGACCAGTCCCTGTCTGACTCCAACACTGTGAACCAGGACCAGGACTCGTTCAGCATCCTGGAGGGAGAGTCCCTGCTGGAGAACGAGGCCCCACAGCTGGACATGCCACCACTGTTTGTTCACATCACCTGCTCTGTCAACATGAAGAGCTGCCATGGCTCCGTGCCCATGCAGACGCTGCCCACGTGCCTGGGTGAGTACAGCTGACTGCTTTCCACCTAAGTGGCTTCTTTCTGTGCAAGGAAGCATATCTGAAGCTGTGTTACTCTTTTGCTTCTATAAATCACCACTTTGGACAAAGAGCTTCTTCTTCACACTGTTAATTTTGTTCCCGAGCTTACTTCACAGTTGTGTTTGCAGGTGAGGTCATTTCCTGCCTGGAGAATGCTGAGGCGGTGCAGTCTGTAGATCTGAACGAACTCTCGGTCACGCTGGATATTTTTGTTCTGACGCTGCCTCTGGAGATCGAAGCCATGGCGGACTTCCATCATAACAGGTCGTGTGCAAAATCCAGTTTTTTTAATCTCAATTTTACATCCTGATCGATTGCAGTAAAGATCCTTTGTAGGAGCGTTGGTAGGATTTTAATGAAATCACACTTTTTAAAAGCGGTGACACGGAGCAGAAATAAAGACAGAAACTGGTGACGTTGCTTATTCTGCAGTGAATTTCTCAAATGGCCTTTAAAGAGTTATTGATGCCTCTTTGGGCAGGACGTTACTCACTTTCCTGGATTTGACCACAAAAAGCAAACAGAATGAAAGGAAAGCTGAACATGAACCAAAAACAGACCCTTTCAGAGAACAAAGGATCTTTCTGCACTGCTCTCTGAATTAAAGTGGCTCCAGCACAGATGAACCAGGAACACCTTTGAAAGAGAAACACGACAAACTGGACCACAGTTTGTCAACGTTTATGTTACCCAGTCCTAGTGCTCGTTAGCTCTGCTGGTGACCTGTCCAAGGTGTACACCGCCTCTCAACCTGTGATAGTCGCAGCCAGATGAAGAGATGAATAAATGTCAGGCAGATGAAACTCAATGAGAGCATTTTAGCAAATCACAAGCTTTGAAAGTAAAAAACAGCTCTGTGAGATGGAGGCGGAGCTTCATTTTAGACACACCCCACTCAGGACCCTGGACCTCTATCTGCCTGTATATAATCATCCATAATGCACATCTAAGAAAACACTGCAGCATCAGTCTGGATCTCACAGACAGTTATAGAAAAGGCTGAACTGACAGTTGGTAGATGGACTCCAACAAGCCTTAGAAAAGCAAAGCAACAGTTGTGGCTGTGTCGGTATTTCACTGATGACTACACCAGCACATCTGGAATATCACTCCATTCATTTTACTACAATTAAACACGTGCTGTTTCCTTTTATTTATTTCATTTTTTTTAAGTTGAATTAATTGATTATTTTATCCACAGAAAATATCTTATTTCAGTCATTTTTCATTCAAAGACTGCTAATTTCCTGCTACCAAGTTATTATTGTTTCTATCATCGTGTAAACCTAAAAACCGAGGTGACAAAAATAATCAATTGTAATTTTTGTCTTCATGTTCAGTAGTTATTGCTTATTTTAGATTAAATTGACGGGATTGGAAGTGATGATTAGCAGCAGCACCAGAGTGAAGCTGTTGGCAGGAGACCCATGCACGCACTGCGTCTTTGAGTCAGTCTGAGTGTGGACTCCATGATGTTCACGTCAGCTGTCTCCGTGTGTAGGTACACCTCAGAGAGCAGCATGAATCGTTCACCAGGGCAGCCCTCCTCCTATCGCTCTGACGAGGAGCTGATGGCCGTGCTGGACAGTCTGAGGGGAGGAGGTGTCAACGGCATCTCTGGTGACCCCTTATCCAAACTCCCACTTCCCCACAAGTTGGCAATCCTGGCCACAATGGACGAGGTGAGTCCTCCCACACGTGACAGGTGGGCAGCTTTTCCACATTACTGAAGCGTGCAGCGTTCGTACACTTCACAAGAGCATTTCTAATAGTCTTTGTGAAAGATTCACTGAACAGATATCTGTGCTTCCTGCTGTTCCTGCACACACACACACACACACTAGCAGTGCTGCTCTTATCCTGGTTTCTCTTGGTGTGATTCAGATCCGCTGGCTGCTGGAGGATGAGATCGTCTCTGCTCTGCGTCACTCTCGGGTCATCGGCCCGGCCACGCTGCAGAAAGTGGCGGAGCACGTTTTACGCTCCAGCGGTCGACCGCACTGTCACTGTGAGGAAGTCCCGCTTCAGTTTGTCTTTGGGCCTGAACAGTCGCTGGAAAAATTCAAAGAGGCAAGAAGAACAAACAGGATTTAAACTTGAGACACAAAGTTTCTCCAGGAATGTTCTACAAAAACATGTCTGCACATATTTGTATGAGAACATGATAGGAGTTAATTAATGAATCTTTAATTTTGTTCTTGCATATGTGCCTACAGGCTGATTCACAGGCATGCACAGAGGTTTGTTACTTCTGTATAGATGGACGTATGAATATAAAGTACGTTTGTTTATCTTGCAGGAGTTTCGTAGGATGTCTTTCTCTGGCTATGTGTTAAATGGAGAACAGGCCGGCTTCTACTATATGTCTCTGAGCAGACTGCACCCTCAGAGGATCCGAGAGACCGAGAGGCTGTCTGAGAGCACTGCATCCCCCCCACAACAGCCTGCTGCCGCCACCATATCCTGCAGTGCTGCAGCTCAGGCGGAGACCACGACGCTCGAGAGCGAAGCAGAAGCTCAGGCCAACAGTGAGGTTAGATACATCAGTGACTGTGATGTGCAGAGGAGGGAAAATACATCAGATCAGCCTTCATCTGTCCAGCTGTGCATTCAGTTTGTTTTTATGTTATTATTGACATCAGCATAAATCCATGATCGGAAATAAATCAGGTTAAATTTTAAGACGTATAGTTGGTAGAGTTTATCTGCAGGAGTTTATCAGACAGAATGACTCTAACTTTTACTTGAACTCTGTGCAGAGTGAGGACAGGAAGCCAGTCAGTGTTGCTGCTGATGCTCTCAGTGACACGACTCCGGACGCTGGTGAATCAGTTGCAGCCTTGAAGCCTGAAGCAGATGACTCTGTTAGCATGGTTGGGGACAGAGGTCAGCCCAGTACCCCCCAGCTGCAGGCAGAGAGCTGCACAGAGGCCAGCTCACCCCCAAAGACCCCCTCGAGTGTCAGCCTGGCTGAGTCCGTGCAGTCGGCCTCTCACAGTGAGTTTCACATTCATACCTGTTTAGGTTTGCTTGTTTCACTGTTTTGTTGCACGTGTGTCATCATCATGTCCAGTGATGATGACACACCTTACATTTGTACTTTATTCATTCCAGAAGTTGGTCAGTAAAAAAAGAAACTTCATATAAAAAGATAAATATAATGCATAATAAATCTTAATAAATACAAGTATTAAAAAAATAAAGTCCGTGTAAAAGTAAAATGTGAAGATATTGTAACAGTAACCGATTCTTTGAGCGTGGTGCACCGTTCGGGTTTCAGCTCTGTAGTTTAACCTGCGTAGAACAGAGACGCGCTCCTCTATCACTTCTTGTTTTCTCTCCTCAGGTGGCGGCAAACTCAGGCCGAGTCGAGTCCAGAGTGTCGTCTCCAGCCAAGGCAGCCTGGACTCAGACATGCAGGGTAAGTGCTGCACAAAGCTGGGTGAGAGGCTCCCTGTGGGGGAGAGTCATAGAAACACCTGCAGTCTGAAAGGTTCAAAGTGTCTGCTTTACAGAGTCTTAATTCTTATGTTATAGACGGTTCATGTCAATGCGTCTTCAGAAGAATGGTGGAAACATGTTAAATACAGACGTAATGCTGTGTTGACAGGTTATGATGGTGGCAGCAGCGACTCTGAGTGTGAGAGCTCCACCCTGGATGAACAGGAGTGCCAGGCCCGGCTTATGCCAGACTTCTGGCTCATTGTTAAGATCCACCAGGACAGAGTGACGGTGTACTCCCACTCCAGGTCAGAGTCATTTAGTGATTCCCATTTTTCATTCATTTAGTAACAAGTGACCTAAAAACAACTATACAGGTTTTAATTGAAGCAACTGTAACAAGTTTTCAAAGAAGCCCCTGTTTAAGGACCCGTTTTTATTTTTATAGACATGAAAAATCAGAACCGTTTAAAGCAGGGTGTCGGACTCCAGGCCTCGAGGGCCGGTGTCCTGCAGGTTTTAGATCTCACCCCGGGTCAGCACACCTGGATCACATGATGAGTTCATTACCAGGCCTCTGGGGAACGTCACGACCAGGGCTCTAGAGTGCCACCAATTTGGTTGCAAATGCGAGCAAATTTTTCAGTGGTGCGACTAAAAAAAAATATTTGGTTGCACCTGTGCGACCAACTGTTCAGGTAGCAAAAAAAAAAATCTGCAACCTTCCCTGTGGTCAACAACAGACACACATTTTGCCCCTATCGTGGACTGAACCAATCAGAGATAGTCAGGGGCGGGACCTCTCTGATTGGCCGTGGTCCAGTTGAAAGTGCAGGTGGAAGTGGGAGGTGAGTAGCTTGAATAAAGCGATATCAATTCATTAAATCCTGACTTTTAAATATAACTGTGTTTTGTCAGAAACGCCAGATTCTCAGATTAAAGCTCACAAAACCATTTCAACAACAACCAAACAGCAGATGAGAGCAGGTACACGGACTCCACACAAAGACGTAAACACAGAGCCGACGCATCAGGATCAGCTTTGTCTTTCTCGGCTTTCTCACCCGACGTAGACGGACACGCTGTCGGAGCTCAGCGATCCTGATGCGTCCGGTCCGCGCTGTGTTTACGTCTTTTTGCGCTGATTCTGAGCTGCAGGTTTTGTCTCTCCATCCAAAATCCACCGAGCCAGCAGCAAAAGAAGCAGCAAACTGCGCTTCACATCTGATCAATGTCGTCATGAATTTTGCTGTTTTGCTTCCACGACTATTAAAATCACACTCCATGCACAGCTCTCTCTCTCTCTCTGTACTTCAAGAACAGTTTCTGTCTCCAATCTCTGTTTTCTGTATTATTCAGTCGCTTATTACCCACCAGTCTACCGCTGTTTACAGCGCTGTGGCTGCTCTTTTTCTTTTTCACTTAAATGACCTCGGACAAGAAAGCCTGTTTTTTCTGTTGTTCAATACTGAAGAAATTTAAACTTTATATGCAGAACATTGTAGAATATTTTTAAGGTTATCTGCTACAAAAAGCCAGACCAGGAAAATCTCCTTCATGTTTTTCTGTGTTTTATTCTCAGTTACTTTCACACAAAGGCATCTGCTGTGATGTTCACAATTCTGATGAAGTCATTACTGATAAATGATCAGAATTATAATATTTCTGACTGTCTGAGGCTAAGTTGAATCGAATCGGGACTTTGAAAACCTGAATCGAATGGATTTATAGAAATCAGTGATGATACCCAGCCCTATGAGCAGCCTAGGCACGACAGAAGTGGATGTAGCTGTAATAGGAAAAGAACTATTGCTAACTTTTCTGTTAAGGCCGGATCCTTCTGAAATTCATAGCCAGTGCTCTGACACGGTGTCATCAGTCTTTGAATGCTGAAAAAGCACATTATATTAATTATTATAAAATTTGTGTGCGCCTAACTTTTGTGCCGGTACGCCTAACTTTAAAAAGTTAGGCGTACCGGTACGCCCATGGCAAAAAGTTAGTCTAGAGCCCTGACGACATGCTGAGGAAGTAATTTAGCCGTTTAAATCAGCTGTGATGGATCACATCTAAAACCTGCAGGACGCCGGCCCTCGAGGCCTGGAGCTGGACAGTCCTGACTTGCAGAGAGGTAGACGTTGATAAGTCAGATTGGACTTCTCTTTTTTCACATTTGTGCACTCAGATATTAAATGCATTATTCATTTGCAACACAATTTTCACTACACAAGCTTCTCATTTTTCGTTTTTAGTGGTAATAGTTTTTTGACCTGGCTGCTCAAAGATTTGCTTTAAACCTCTCTGAGAAGCGGAGATATTAAACTCATGTAATATTTTTCATGGTTTATAAACATGAACTCTGTGAATAGCTTTGCTCTGACTTTCTGTGACTTCTTCCAGACTAAGTCCAGACTGGTAACCAGTTATTCTTAATTGAAACACTTACTACATACCTTATTATTGCATGTTGTTACTGTAACTTCTAGTATGTGCTTCGTGACCATGAAAGGATTTGATCCATGAAACATCACAGTGCTAAAAGATTTACTTCCAGTTATTTGAAGTTCTTATTATTTAACAGTACAGTCTGTTTGTAGGTCATGTTGTCAGGTGTAATGGTATTTCTGGATGGCTCCCAGTTATCAGCTCTGTAGCTCTTGTAACCCTTGTGGCTCTTCCGGTTTCTGTCATATCAAAGTCGAGTTTGGATCAGAAGTTAGTGATGGCGGTCTCGGTCGATGCATGTACGCTTGGAAAAACAGTCGACTGATATATACTACGGTGTCAAACTCGCCATTAATGGGAGGTCGCCAGATGTTATCTTTATGAGGGAAAGTCTATCAAATACAAATGTTGTTTTCCTTTGACTCTTTCTTATTTTTCATTTTTCTTTTAGTCAAACGTTTTTCCTTTCTGACACTAGAGGCACTAAAAACAAGTCTGAGCTTACTTTCATAACTTTGATCACGGCTGTTCATCCTTTGGGTGTGTTGTGTCGTTACAGATGCTTCAGTGAGGGAAAAGAGGTCGGCACCGAGGAGCTGGAGAAGAAGGACGAAGAGCAGGAGTTGCCTGAATGCTTACAGCTGCATCAAATGGTGGTCAGGAAGATCGGAGAAATGTGCAGAGTTGTGAATCAGGTAGTTACCTCAGCACCCCAAGCTGCGTCTCTTTCATTGTTTGTAGCAGCATAATGTCCTCGTAAGTGGACATCAGGCCCTTGTAGAGCAAAATTGAGTATTTTAGTCTAAATAACCCAAAATGTGATGTCCACATATGTGGACGCAGGTCCTAGGAGGTTAATTGCTGGATCATTTTCAGACATTTAAGAGGATTGAAACTTGCATTTTCAGTCTACTGCTCGGTGTTTGCACACTCTGTGCTTTTGTAGCGTATGCTGCTCCAGGACCTGCACGACAGCCATCTGTGTAACAAGCTGCTGGTGGCTGAGAGTGAGGAAGACATCTGGAAGAGTGAGCCTCACTGCAGGCAGAGGCTCAACACCGCTGATGGTGAGTGAGAACAAGCTGCAGGTAGTTTTACAGTGTTTTATATTAACGCTGGGATTCCTCACAAAGGGTTTCAGAGCCTATAAGACATTTGCAGTCTTCTGTCATGTTGCACTCTAATGTCGCCTCTTTGCAGTTAGTCCTCTGCAAATAAAGTTGTAAATATTGGTATTTCTCTAACCACAGACTACAGCACAGAGGAGAGCTACCAGGCCAGAGATTATCTGGCTGCTACCATGCAGTTTATCCCAGGGCACTTTGCCTGCGATGTGGTTTGGCGCACAATCATCCACATTCACCCCCGCCTCAAGATGGGACCCAACATGGGAGTGGCCAGAGGTGAGAGGAACGTCCGGGTGCTCGGCTTTAAACGCGTGCAGTCATTTCAGTTCAGTGTATGATAAATCTCTTCTTACTCCGAGGAGTCGCTGTGTAGGATTTAAATGGCTCCAAAGCAAAAACAGGATTTGTAATTCTGTTATTAAATGTGCACCCGTAGCTATGAATCCATGCGTTTTAATTAGCTTTAACTGGGAACATGTGGACTCTTTTTTATGGCTCACTGCCATATTTTCGCTCAGGTTATGATCCAACTTTTTCAATTCCAGTATGATACTGAGGGCTGGACTAATCTTTGATACAGAGAGCTGAAGAAATAAGTGCTTGTGACTGAGCAGTGACTCGAGTCACAGCAGTGACTGCTGTAACGTCCTGTTGGACGCTGGTTGTTGCAGTGGGCTGCAGTTGGGACTGTGGTTGTACTGAGTGTGTACTTGATGTGCAGTTCTCATATTTACATCAATTATGTGCTTATTAGAATCTTTCTCTGTTTCAATCCAGCGAAGATGATGTTCCTAAATCAGTGGATTTGTTCTGTAAACGTGGATGTTTCTGTCTTCCTGTCGCAGCGATCCAGGCCCTGCGCTCTGTGTTGAATGCCTTCTGCGTGGTCAACAGGAAGAACATGTTTGTCTACCAGGAGCGTTCCACTAAATCAGTCTTCTACCTCAGGTTTGACTCTCTGTTACTTCTTTTCTTCTCCAGTGGGTCCAGTTTTGTCCCAAAAGTATTTTTCAGCATTTTGCCCCCGATACTCAAAGAAAGTTCCCAGTATAAACTTCCCAGTATAAGTTCCCAGTATAAACTTTCCTCTATATTGCGAGAGCTTTGTGAAGATTGTTGTGACACAGCTCTCCTTGACTTTTTTCCATCTCGTTTGCTGGAAGCAAAAATCCACCCACAGATGTTCTTACAACAGCAGTGTGGTGGAGGAGAAATCCGACTTCCTGGTAATTGAACTGCTGTCAAACAGGACATCGCAAGGAAACAATTTTGTGATGTTTGTGCCAGATGGAGGAGCTTCCAAATCGCAGTGTTCACTCTGAGGCTGGAGCCAGCGTTTCCTCTCATGCTGGCTGACGCAGTTCCCCGTTCACTTCACAGTGAAACACAGTCAGTTAACTTACTGTGTTGTGTTTAACTAAAGATTTGCTGGAGTTGAACACAACACTTTGTGTGCGTGTTTGTTTGATTCATAAGGTGGAGTCCACGGCATTGAAATGTGGGTTTTTGATGTATTTGGAAAAGAAAATATTTTATTTGCATAAGAACCGTCGTCAAATGTTATAAATCGGCCTGACAGGCATGCAGTCATTGTTCTTTACAAACCAGCAGTGTGTCATCCCAACATTAGCATCGAATCTTTTCTATTTAGTTTCTTTGTTTATTTAAGTCGCACATCCTCAGCAATCGCTCTCCTTAGAACGCACCTGCAGCAGACGGTCTTTGGTTTGAAGGGTTTGTCACTGGAGAAATAGCTGAGACGGTCACGATGGTTCCATTTCAGTTGTTATTCAGGACGTCTCTGGATGTGGTGCAGAGGGAAAGCACGAAGCATGTGCTGCTGCTGCACACAGGTGATCAGCTGATGATCGTATCAGCTGTTTCATTGTGTGTTGTTCTGCAGGAAAAGCGCTAAAATCCCTTGTTTGAGAATAAAACAGGAAACAAACAACAGAATACGGAGTTTCGTGTAAATCAGTCTGTGTGTGAATGTGTGTATTTATATAGATTATTGAGGTGATGTAGTGACGATAAAAACAGCGGCGAGACGTATGTAATGTTACACCTCAGCAGCATCTTTGCTCCGACATGAATTTGTGATGAGGATTCAAGCGTACGTATTGATTGGAGCGTGAGTGATTAGAGCAGTTTATCTACACTCAAAGTGGCAGCACATCGACGTTTCTCTGCACAGGCAAAGCAGAAAGTAAGTATTGTAATTTACCTCTAATGTGTTTCAGATATGCAGCATTTCTTTAACATCACTGAGAGTGAGTTTCAGATAGAATAGCCTGAGAAGCAGCAACAAATTGTGTGACATTTGTCGTAATGGTGCGGGCAGAGATGGTTCTCTCTTCTTAAATACATGATTATTACCAGCTCATCCAGAAAAACATCAACTTACCTCCTCGTGCTCTTTCCAGACTCTGTGAAACATCACTAACAGGGAAGTACTCCGACATGGACGGGAACCTCCACGTGCCTCGCTGCATCGGGCTCGCCAGGAGTCAAGAGCCTTCGATGTCCGAGGACTCTGTAGTAAGTGACCAAGTCTGTTCACCACTGACTGCAACCAGTAACAGATCATTTCACTGTGAGATGTGGGGACTGTGTGATGATGTAAGCCAGGATAGGCAAAGTTAGATGCAGGTTCCACACAAACGTCTACATTCTGAAACATTTAGAGTTTTTGTGTATATAAAACTCAAAGATGACGATAAGGTTTTTGTTCAGAGTCTTAGTCGGTTTGAGAGGTGCAGGCATGGGTGGAGAGTGGGCAGACAGGTAAGTATCAAGAGAGGCAAGGATCCAGAAATGAGGCTGACAGTTTGCTGGCGGCCACACGGGGGGAAATTTACTGAACAAGGAAAATCTCCGATAATTGACTGGGAGCATAATTTGAGCCTAAATTGCTTTGACGACTGTAACGTTCTGGCAGAGTCGGTGTATGAGCTGGTCCTTAAATACTGCAGGGTGATGAGGTGGTAAAGCACAGGTGTGCCAAACCTGCCCACAGGCATGAACCTGAGCTGCAGAAGGAGAGAGGCAGAGTATGTGCCAGGCAGGGAAGGCTGGGACGGATCAAACGTATGAGACTGTTCAGCTTGATTTGAATCCCATTTTTCACAGTTTATCTGCAGCACTATTCCTTTAATCTTATCAACGTGTCATTTTATCATGTGTTTCTGTTGGTTGGTGGACTTATGTTAAAACAGCAATTATGCCATTAAGATGATCTCGCTGGAATTTGTTCTCTCTGAGGGCCACAGGCTTAGTTTCCCAGACATGGATTAAGTCTACTCTCGGACTAAGATCTGCTCTTAGAGTAAAAGTTTCACTTGTCAGACCACTAAAGCTGGACCATAGGTGCATCTACTGAAAATCTCGGATGAGTTTGAATCTCAGTGGTCAGGGTTCGAGCTTCATCAAAATGCAGTTGAGAAGAAGGTGAGATAGGCTTTTGAAATTGATACCATAGTTGTATCTACTGGGAGGCTGAAGGGTAGCACTGGTGGAGACCAGTATCTTCCTTTAATTTCCCACTCTTCTGTGAAATGCTTCAAGGACTTCCTCCCGATAATAAACCACAGTGTGCACATGAAGGTTTGCTGCTTAATTGGATTAATAAAACAGGGATTTTAAGTCTTCTGGAAGTTTCCTGTAGTCAAAGGTCAGAGAATTCAGGCAAGTTTTAGTTCAGTGACTGTAATTCCAGGTCCGGTGGTTCTGTGCACCTTATCTGATGTTCTGAAAGGGAGATTATACCCGAGCCTGTCAGTCACTGGGTGCAGTCGATAAGGCAGGAAAGCAAGACGTTTTCAGCTGCGTTCCCTCAGATTCACTCACGGAACGGCTGATGGACAGTTTTGGAAAGCACTTACATTAAGCAGCAGAAGTAAATCTCATCTTCCTCTCAGCATATTTCCAGAGGATCCTGTGCCCATGGAACGGGCAGAAAGGACAACGTGAAGCGAAGTATGAAGGACTGAATATTTGTCAGCACAAGCAGAGAGAGCAAACAGATGTCTATCATAATATGAACATGCACACTGTTTACCAGATTAAGCACGGGGGAGGGTTTTGGTACATTGGCAGGAGGCATGAGCACATTTGATGCCAAGTCCATGTACATATACCTCCCACAGAGATGCTCTGTCACACACAAATTAAAGGATACCGGTGTAATCTGCATTGAGGTTTGAAATCAGAGTACTGTTGCCAAATCTTTGATGTGTCTTTCAGGGCTCCAGGTCTTCTTTGGAGGGCTCTCGGCCAGTTGGACAAGTAGATAAGCACATCCTGCTGCTGGTGCATGGAGTGGGAAGTGCAGGTGAGAACTGGGAAACATCAGGGCTTGAGAATCATTTCCAAGTTGTAATAGTGCGTTCCAAATGAAGTCAGAATTATTTTCCCAGGCGGAAACGCCCTCTCAGCTCAGAAAGTTGGAGCAGCTCCACCAACACGAGTTAATAAAGTAAAAAGGCGGCAATGAACGTAAACATCAGTAAAACTGTGAAACTTTTAATCTGTACAGTTCTTCACATCACAGGCTCTATCCACTAATGTGCTGTTTTATAGTAAGGAAAAGTATTGTGCTGTATTGATCGTAATGTATAAATTGCTCTACCTCGCTAGCAAGCCAAACAAATTCTGTTTTTCTTTGATTTTCTGATTTGGCCACGATAATGAAGCCAATTTGGGAGTGATGTCACTATGAGTAGCTGAGATTTTCATATTTTCCAGGTGAGAAATAAAAGCGCTCATGTGCTAGATTGGACTAAAATGATCAGATGTCCACCGGACAGAGAATATGCTCGATGCAAATCTAAAGTAGTTTTCACCGAAGGTTTTTAATGCATAAAAAAAGCAGAAATCATCCATGTGATGGAGAATGCATATGGTTCAAAGGCTGCCTGCAGTAGTAATAGTGTCCTTTGCTGCAGCCTTTGTGGTTCATTGTCAAACATTTCATTTTAATATTTGTGAAGAATAATGTCATTAAAAGGCAGCAGCTTAATCTGCTCATCTTCATGTTTGTCTTAAAGACTAAAGCACTGAAACACAATCACCTCCTGATGGTGAACACAACTCCTGCACTGGTTTTAGTGGGACAATATTTAAATAACCATTACTTGAAAAGTATGAGGGGAAAAGCAAACCACAGAATCAAAGCAGCTGATGTCAAAGCCAATTCAGCTTTTACACCAATTAAATTACAAATTGGTGACTTAAAGCCTGACCTGCAGATCGCTGCTTCTCACACTATAGACACAGATGCTGCATCCAGACTCGTGAAATGGTAAACGGACGGTATTTCTATTTTCTCTTTTCTATACTTTTCGTCTTTGCTGAGAACTGAAAGCACTTCCTTACAACAAGACACACACACACAAACACTCGGTGCTTTATTTTGTCCACTTTAGGTGCTTTTTACCTGATGCGTGCACACACCCATCACACTCTGATGGTTGCATCAGGAGCAATTTGGGGTTTAGTATCTTGCCAAAAGGCCCAAAGGACTCTTTGTTATGTGGGTTCAGCTCGAACCTCCTCATCTTTAAGCAGAACGTAAGGATGCATTTGTAATGGTATTTCTAAATATATATATTTTATGCAACTATGTTGTAAACATAAGATAACATAAGGGTACACCACATACCGTGTCATAAACAATGTTCCCTCTAATGTTTCACGTGTCTGAGCGAACACACAAACTCCCTGAGCCGACACTTGGACCACTGTGAGCAACAGCAGACGTGAGCACTGTGGTCACGCCAGCATCCAAGTTACATGGTTATTAAAATAATCAAATTACAGCGTTTATGTTAGACTACTTTTAATTAACTGCTTCAGCCCACTTACAATGAAATTTAAAGAAGATCTTGTTGATGACCTGTGCAGCATGTTAACACTATTGGAAGGAAAAATAACTTTAACTTTTTATATATTTATAAAGCTCTGACTTGTATTGTGAGTCTGTGGTCTGTTAGAGAGTCTGTAACTCTGTCTGTAAAATACAGTAAATAATGACCAATGTTGGGCAATTAATGATATAGTTACTTCTTCAAAAAAGTAACTGAGTTATGCAAACAAGTGTTTTTGCAGCTGTTTACCTAAAAATGCAGCCAAGGCTTTTTTAAACAAACATTTCAAACTATTTACAGAACAATCAGCTGTTCTGCATCAAATCTGATGCCACACAAATTATTTGTGCCGCTCAAAAAAATAATTTGTGTCCACTATGAGATGAAGGAGAACAACAGCCTGATACCTGCAGGCCTGACAGCAGCAGATGTATCACTGCTGTAACACCTGTAACACTCAGCAGGCGCCTCATTGTTCTGACACACACAACACTACTGACTACACTACACACTGACTACACACTGACTACACTCTCACTACACACTGACTACACACTGACTACACTCTCACTACACACTGACTACACGCTGACTACACACTGACTACACACTGACTACACTCTCACTACACACTGACTACACTCTCACTACACACTGACTACACTCTCACTACACACTGACTACACACTGACTACACTCTCACTACACACTGACTACACACTGACTACACTCTCAATACACGCTGACTACACACTGACTACACTCTCACTACACTCTCACTACACGCTGACTACACGCTGACTACACTCTCACTACACGCTGACTACACGCTGACTACACGCTGACTACACACTGACTACACTCTCACTACACGCTGACTACACACTGACTACACTCTCACTACACGCTGACTACACTCTCACTACACGCTGACTACACGCTGACTACACTCTCACTACACGCTGACTACACGCTGACTACACACTGACTACACTCTCACTACACGCTGACTACACTCTCACTACACGCTGACTACACACTGACTACACTCTCACTACACGCTGACTACACACTGACTACACTCTCACTACACGCTGACTACACTCTCACTACACGCTGACTACACGCTGACTACACTCTCACTACACGCTGACTACACGCTGACTACACGCTGACTACACACTGACTACACTCTCACTACACGCTGACTACACTCTCACTACACGCTGACTACACTCTCACTACACGCTGACTACACGCTGACTACACACTGACTACACTCTCACTACACGCTGACTACACACTGACTACACTCTCACTACACGCTGACTACACGCTGACTACACACTGACTACACTCTCACTACACGCTGACTACACGCTGACTACACACTGACTACACTCTCACTACACGCTGACTACACACTGACTACACTCTCACTACACGCTGACTACACTCTCACTACACGCTGACTACACGCTGACTACACTCTCACTACACGCTGACTACACTCTCACTACACGCTGACTACACACTGACTACACACTGACTACACTCTCAATACACGCTGACTACACACTGACTACACTCTCACTACACGCTGACTACACTCTCACTACACGCTGACTACACGCTGACTACACTCTCACTACACGCTGACTACACACTGACTACACACTGACTACACTCTCACTACACGCTGACTACACTCTCACTACACGCTGACTACACTCTCACTACACGCTGACTACACGCTGACTACACACTGACTACACTCTCACTACACGCTGACTACACACTGACTACACTCTCACTACACGCTGACTACACTCTCACTACACGCTGACTACACGCTGACTACACGCTGACTACACTCTCACTACACGCTGACTACACACTGACTACACTCTCACTACACGCTGACTACACTCTCACTACACGCTGACTACACTCTCACTACACGCTGACTACACGCTGACTACACACTGACTACACTCTCACTACACGCTGACTACACGCTGACTACACTCTCACTACACGCTGACTACACACTGACTACACACTGACTACACTCTCAATACACACTGACTACACTCTCACTACACGCTGACTACACTCTCACTACACGCTGACTACACACTGACTACACACTGACTACACTCTCACTACACGCTGACTACACTCTCACTACACGCTGACTACACACTGACTACACTCTCACTACACACTGACTACACACTGACTACACTCTCACTACACTCTCACTACACGCTGACTACACGCTGACTACACTCTCACTACACGCTGACTACACGCTGACTACACGCTGACTACACGCTGACTACACGCTGACTACACACTGACTACACTCTCACTACACACTGACTACACTCTCACTACACGCTGACTACACACTGACTACACTCTCACTACACGCTGACTACACGCTGACTACACTCTCACTACACGCTGACTACACTCTCACTACACGCTGACTACACACTGACTACACACTGACTACACTCTCAATACACACTGACTACACTCTCAATACACGCTGACTACACTCTCACTACACACTGACTACACGCTGACTACACTCTCACTACACGCTGACTACACGCTGACTACACTCTCACTACACGCTGACTACACTCTCACTACACGCTGACTACACTCTCACTACACGCTGACTACACACTGACTACACACTGACTACACTCTCAATACACACTGACTACACTCTCAATACACGCTGACTACACTCTCACTACACACTGACTACACGCTGACTACACTCTCACTACACGCTGACTACACACTGACTACACTCTCACTACACGATGACTACACACTGACTACACTCTCAATACACGCTGACTACACTCTCACTACACGCTGACTACACACTGACTACACTCTCACTACACGCTGACTACACGCTGACTACACACTGACTACACTCTCACTACACGCTGACTACACGCTGACTACACACTGACTACACTCTCACTACACGCTGACTACACACTGACTACACACTGACTACACTCTCAATACACGCTGACTACACTCTCACTACACGCTGACTACACGCTGACTACACTCTCACTACACGCTGACTACACACTGACTACACTCTCAATACACGCTGACTACACTCTCACTACACGCTGACTACACGCTGACTACACTCTCACTACACGCTGACTACACGCTGACTACACTCTCACTACACGCTGACTACACGCTGACTACACTCTCACTACACGCTGACTACACGCTGACTACACACTGACTACACTCTCACTACACGCTGACTACACACTGACTACACTCTCACTACACGCTGACTACACTCTCACTACACGCTGACTACACTCTCACTACACGCTGACTACACACTGACTACACACTGACTACACTCTCAATACACACTGACTACACTCTCAATACACGCTGACTACACTCTCACTACACACTGACTACACACTGACTACACGCTGACTACACTCTCACTACACGCTGACTACACACTGACTACACTCTCAATACACGCTGACTACACACTGACTACACACTGACTACACTCTCAATACACGCTGACTACACTCTCACTACACGCTGACTACACACTGACTACACTCTCACTACACACTGACTACACACTGACTACACTCTCACTACACTCTCACTACACGCTGACTACACGCTGACTACACTCTCACTACACGCTGACTACACGCTGACTACACTCTCACTACACGCTGACTACACTCTCACTACACGCTGACTACACTCTCACTACACGCTGACTACACTCTCACTACACGCTGACTACACGCTGACTACACGCTGACTACACTCTCACTACACGCTGACTACACTCTCACTACACGCTGACTACACACTGACTACACGCTGACTACACTCTCACTACACGCTGACTACACTCTCACTACACGCTGACTACACTCTCACTACACGCTGACTACACTCTCACTACACGCTGACTACACGCTGACTACACGCTGACTACACTCTCACTACACGCTGACTACACTCTCAATACACGCTGACTACACACTGACTACGCTGACTACACACTGACTACACACTGACTACACTCTCAATACACGCTGACTACACTCTCACTACACGCTGACTACACTCTCACTACACTCTCACTACACACTGACTACACGCTGACTACACTCTCACTACACGCTGACTACACGCTGACTACACTCTCACTACACGCTGACTACACTCTCACTACACGCTGACTACACTCTCACTACACGCTGACTACACTCTCACTACACGCTGACTACACTCTCAATACACGCTGACTACACACTGACTACGCTGACTACACACTGACTACACACTGACTACACTCTCAATACACGCTGACTACACTCTCACTACACGCTGACTACACTCTCACTACACTCTCACTACACACTGACTACACGCTGACTACACTCTCACTACACGCTGACTACACGCTGACTACACTCTCACTACACGCTGACTACACTCTCACTACACGCTGACTACACTCTCACTACACGCTGACTACACTCTCACTACACGCTGACTACACTCTCAATACACGCTGACTACACACTGACTACGCTGACTACACACTGACTACACACTGACTACACTCTCAATACACGCTGACTACACTCTCACTACACGCTGACTACACTCTCACTACACTCTCACTACACACTGACTACACACTGACTACACGCTGACTACACTCTCACTACACGCTGACTACACTCTCACTACACGCTGACTACACAAGATTTGTGCTAAACGTCTCAAATCTCTCACATCTCAAACACGCCGTCACTCCTAAAACTTCCCCCTCCCTAAACAACTAAAGGCCATGTTGCCATATCGTTTTTTGATTGGTCCACATGGTAATTTTTCCACCAATAGGAAAGGCTGGGGGTGTTTTTGTCTTTGCTCACAGGCTTTCGAGCGTTTTCCTTATAAAACGCCGTTTTTACCGTTTCTTCCTGCAGTAAATATAAACAACGACAGTATTCAGGAAGAAAACCAAACATTGCAGATATTTTATCATAACTCTGGTTTTACGTGGCCGATCAACACAATTTAAAAACTGGTATAAAGTCCACACTTTGTCCGTCAGTTGTTCGTCTGTCCTGCTCACGTCTCCAATGGTTGGACACGTTGTCATTAACGTGGCTTCACTCCACATCAGCTGCTTTGCTAAAACACCGGCACATAAGGACGCTGTCATAGCCTGTCAGCGACGTTGATTAGCTGCGTATATACGAATGTGAATCGCATCATTGGCTGGACTTTGGGATAAGGTGGCATCATTCTGATCCCATACGGGAGCAGCCAGTCACTGACTCACACTGCAAAACTGAATCGTTAAAGTTTTCATTTTAATTTCAATTCAGGTTAGATTTGTTTTTTTTGTTTGTTTTTTTTGTGCGCAATGCAGATTTTCTGTGCGCAGAGACCGAGCCAGCAGTGCACAATTGCGCACGTGCGCAGCTTAGTGGGAACATTGGTCATAAATATAACTTGAAAATTCATATTTTTACCCCTCAGTACGGAAGAGGATTAGGGCCACTGGAAAAAAAAAGTGGGCACGTCTTTTTTTTTTTCTCCTTTTCCTGAAGTCAGAATTCTGACTTTAATCTCAGATTATTATTGTTTCCAGTGGCCCTAATCCTCTTCCGTACCTCAGCCATAAAAGGCTGATGGGATATTGTTGTCACCCCACTGTGGGGGGTGGGGGTGGGGGGGGTCAGCAGCATGAACATCTAAGTTTGTGAATAACTGGGAACGAGGCAACGTAGGAGCTTCAAATTGATGCCATTGGTGTTCAGATCTTAGTGACTTTGAGGGTTCTGCCAATCTTGTGAATGGCATGTCTGCTGGAGGGCAGCTTCTAGTGTTTTGAGTGGTGTAGAGCCCTCAAACTCCGTAGATGTCCATGCATTAGTAAGCTACTGAAAAACATGGTGACTGCATTGATGCATTGTTTCAATTAATGGCAGCAATGCAGCAACAACTTAACCTGCAGCAGTTAGTTAGGTTATCCTGGTGTTAATAACGGGCTTTGACATACATGTGGCAACATTTCCACATATGAACTTTGATTTCTTAAGGATAGTTGGGTCAAATGTTTTTTATAGATGTTCATGTTTCCTGCAGCCTAAGATGTAATGCGCTGTTATCTGTGACCATTGTCAGGCGCAGATTTTGCACAAAGCAGTTCTCAGTTTCTGAGGAGGCTTTTTAGTGCTGCGTAGCATTATGAAGGTCTTTGAGTGCTCAGGTCTATTTACCAGGAAACATAAATGAAGGCTTGTTGCACTGTGTGGCGCCCCTCAGTGCAACAAGCCGGTGGCTGATGCTGCTCCGCTGCACACACAGTGGTGAGGGGTGGAAACCTGCAGACAGTTTTGCTAACACCCTTCACTGCTCCTCTTCTCTCACTGAGTGTGACTTGGGGCGCTGACAGAGAAGGCAGTTGTCACCTACCTTGTTTACACATCTTTTGGGGAACAAGGGTTCTGTAGTCGAGGGGTGTGACTCCCAAATTGGACTCAATTTAGAGAGAAATGTTTTTCAGCCCTGCACACAACACAAACCCAACTACTGTGTGCACCTTAGTTTCATCACACTGTGAATAATCCCACTAAGTGTGTGTGTGTGTGCTTTAAACACGTCTTCCTTCAGCTAACTCATGTTAAAAATAAAAAGTCGAGACGTTTGGGTGTGAAGAGTTTCTGCTGCCCGGTGCTGTTCCTCCTGCGGACATGTTGATGGGGCTGTTGCACTGGGAATGAAGACCATCACTGGATTCAGGCCAACCAACAGCAGGGGAGCTGAGGGAGGTGAGAATAGAGCCGACGAGTTGAATCTGTTTTTCAATAGATTCGACACCACAGTGTCTGCTCCCACCCCCACAACCTCACCTGCAGTCAGCCTGGAATCCATAGCCACACCACTGTGCCAGCCTCTCTCTTCACATGTTGCCTCCTGTGAGATTCCTGACACCCCTCCCCCACCCATCACCTTCACTCAATACCAGGTTGAGATGCAAATGAGGAGACTTCACTCAGGCAAGTCTGCTGGACCAGACGGAGTGAGTCCCCTTGTCCTCAAGACCTGTGCCCCCCAGCTGTGTGGAGTCTTTCATAAACTGTTTATGCTGAGTCTGAGTCTGCAGAGGGTCCCGGTGATGTGGAAGACATCATGCCTCGTCCCTGTACCAAAGACGCCTCGTCCCAGTGGCCCCCAGGATTACAGGCCCGTGGCACTGACCTCCCACATCATGAAGACCCTGGAAAGGCTCATCCTGGACCAGCTGCGACCCATAGTAAGACCACATCTGGATCCCCTTCAGTTCGCTTATCAGCCTCGTCTCGGAACAGAGGACGCCATCATCTACCTGCTCAATCGTGTCTACACCCATCTGGACCAGCCGGCGAGCACTGTGAGGGTCATGTTTTTTGACTTTTCCAGTGCTTTCAACACCATCAGGCCGACCCTCCTGGGTGATAAGCTAACAGCGATGCAGGTGGATGCTTCTCTGGTGTCCTGGATTGTTGATTACCTGACAGGAAGACCACAATATGTACGTCTCCCACAGTGTGTGTCTGACAAGGTGATTAGCAACACAGGGGCACCACAGGGGACTGTCCTCTCCCCCTTCCTCTTCACCCTCTACACCACAGACTTCAGCCACTGCACAGAGACCTGCCATCTTCAGAAGTTTTCTGATGACTCTGCGGTGGTTGGATGCATCAGCAGGGATGATGAGACAGAGTACCGGGCTGTGGTCGACTCCTTTGTCACGTGGTGTGAGCAGAATCATCTGCAGCTCAACGTGGCAAAGACCAAGGAACTGATCGTGGACTTCAGGAAGACCAGGAAACACTTGACCCCTGTTTCAATCCAGGGGGTCAGTGTTGACATTGTGGAGGACTATAAATACCTTGGAGTACACATTGACAATAAACTGGACTGGGCTAAAAACACCACAGCACTTTACAGGAAGGGCCAGAGTCGTCTCTATTTTTTGAGGCGACTGAGGTCCTTCAACATCTGCCAGAAAATGCTGAGGATTTTCTATGAGTCTGTTGTGGCCAGTGCGATCCTCTATGCTGTTGCATGCTGGGGGAGCAGGCTGAGGGTCGCAGATGCCAACAGACTTAATAAACTAATCCGTAAGGCCAGCAATGTTGTGGGGATGGAGCTGGACTCCCTCAAGGTGGTGTCGGAGAGGCGGATGCTGTCCAAGATAAAGACAATGTTGGATAACACCTCCCACCCACTCCATGACATGTTGGTCAGTCACAGGAGCTCGTTCAGTGAGAGACTGAGATTACCGAAAAGCACCACTGAACGACACAGGAAATCATTCCTGCCTGTGGCCATCTCCCTGTACAACGCATCCACTTAACACACTGTTTGCTGCTACAGCTACACATGTTTCTTTTCCAAATATTTATTTATAAGTGACTTATGTATGTATGTATGTATATATATGTATATATTGTACTATTCTTAGTTAGCGTATTGTCTGTCTTGTCTTAATGTTGGTTTAAAATGGAGCACTGTAACAAAAAATAATTTCCCCCAGGGATCAATAAAGTATTCTGATTCTGATTCTGATTCTGAATCTGTCTCAGGCAGACACGCTGGCCTCACTTCATGGTTTCTCAAAGCATAACTCATTAAAATCCTCCTCTGCTTCTTCCACTCATCATAGTCTGAAATGATCTTTATTCTGCAGTATCACTGGATGGCTGTATTAAAGTCTCCTCCATGTGTTTGTGTGATTAGTTTTCTTTTGTCAGCAGAAGAGCTGCTTTATTAAAGCAGACCCAACATTACTCCTTTACATGTTTTTTCTTATATAGAGTGCCACAGTAGTATCATGGTAATAGTTTCCAATATTGAGGTTAACGTATGTTTAAGCTGTGCGCCAGAGATGACCATATTAGGAATGTCCCCTCTCTGTGACATCATACAGAGCCGAAAGTAGAAAAAATGCCTCTGTGTTTAGAGCAACCACAGGGATTGATTGTGGATAACCTGACCTTGTTATTTGAAACCAAGGCCATGTTCAATATCAACATTCACCTTGGAAAGTATAAATATGTCTTTGAGAAACAAAGACGAGGTTCCCTTGAAATGCTCAGCAGAAGCAAACAAGAATAAAAATGTTTCCGTCTGGATTTGAAAATTCGTTTTCGAGACGTTCCTGAAACTATCATGTTTTTTATGCTGCATTATATGTGAAAGCTGCTTCCCCATACTTTGGTTTTGCCCTTGGCACCACAGGCAGTCCACTCTCCATCGATCCAAGGCGTCTCACTCACATCAGCAACGGGCCCATCTTAGCATCTTTAAGCAAAGACTGATATTTTTTCCCCTTGTTTTCGATTTCTTCTTTCTTTTCTCATTTGTTTCTATACAGCCAGATCCAAGCAAGGTGCTGTATCCTTACTTTATACTGGGTTTCTAGGTTCATACAATATTAGTGAGACAACCATCCTGTGGCAGAACCAGTGTCTGCAGGGTGGTGCAGTCATGTGCTTCCATCACAGGATGGTGAACACAAAAACATCGGGCTATAGACGTGACGTTGGCATGTTATTAGAGATCAATATCACATAGCTGGAGACTTTCTAAACATCTCGCACAGCTTGAAAGTTTCTGAACTTCACAAACAAGGACAGTCTTAAACCACTTGGACGGTCCCTTTGTAGGCAGAACCTTTGGATTATTTGACTTTGTCACAGGGGAGCAGTTTGCCTCATGCACTCGATCCTCTGAAGACTTTAATCGCTAACTTTCCGTCCCGTTTCTAATGCACTGGCAGAAGAGGTGAGGGTGACACAGGGCTCTTTTATCACCGTTTGTTCAGGTCCAGAGATCACAGACGAGCTGGTGAAGGTGCTGCGTAAGCGCCTGGATGAAACCACCTTGGACATCATCACTGTCATGCTTGTCAGGAACTGCAAGCTGACGCCAGCTGATGTGGAGGTACATTATGATTTTCACTTTTTAGGGGAACGTTGCTTTTGTGTTTCTGTGTGTGTGGTGTTCTTCTGTAGTTCTGTGTGCAGCGACTTGTACAGTGAAATGAGTAAACTGTGTCCTGCGTCTGGGTTGTATCCACCCTGGGGAATGCAGAAAGCACTTGTTTGCACTCAGACTACTGAAAATTGCTTCAGATAAAAGCCTTCACCAAATGTTGTCTGGTCAGTTCATCCAGCCGTCAGGATCTCCAGCCACTGAGGTGATGACCTTCAGCCTCCCCCAGTACTGTCTGCCCTGGCTGTCCGCTGTGGCTCACTACCTCAAACAGAACCTCCTCATCTTCCTGCATGTGCCCAAGTACACGGACATGAACACAGCACATCACTTCAAGGTACAACCTAACATTTCCCCTCATGCGTTCACTTTAATATTAGTCTTTAAATCTTTAATAATACCTGGAATCAGCATGGTGTTAGTCAGGTGAGCAGAAAGAAATCTCGTTTGTTTCCAAAGGTTTTCAACCACAGTGACACTCTGTGATAAAACGCCAGCCTGTGGTGGAGAGTAATTACAAAAGACCTTTAATGATGGCTGCCTGTCATTACATTTCTATGTGAGCTGTGACGGTGCACCAGTATGCACAAAAACAGAACACCCTTTAAGTGGAGTTGAGCCTTCATTAAAACGCGAGTCCTCTGACACGTCAAAGTGTCGGCTGTGCAAGTGATCGTCTTTGTAGTTCTGGCTCTTGGCAGTTCTGTCACTTTCAATAACTGTTTACACCCCAAATGAAAGGCTGAGTTCAGGCAACACTGTGACATTGTTACAATAAAGTCTGATGGCGTGAAAAAAGCAGTCGGATCAGAAAGCTTGTTGTTACTTTATCGTTCACTCGGTCTGCTTGTTTGTATCTCTGTTTATTGGTTCTTTAGGCTTATTGAACATTGGGACTTATTACAGTGTTTTCTTTACTAATAATTATAGACTGTGTGTAAAATAGATTATTATGTTAATATTTGGTATCAAGTTACAGATGAATAAACTACTTGAATGCTCTTGTATGGGCCATTAGTCCAGTTACCTCCCACAGCAAACAGTGTTAGTTCTCAGATAATTAAAAGGGACCCCAACACATTGCTGTGGATGTGCAGGTTAAAGACAGTTCACAGGAATTTGGAGGCAACACAGAAAACTTGAAGAAACTGTCAGGAACTAAAGGCAAGGCAAGTTTATTTGTATAGCACAATTCAACAACAAGGTGATTCAAAGTGCTTTACAGAGACATTAGAAACAAGAACAAATAAAAAGCATGATTTAAAATTGAATAAAACAAGCAAATAAACTAACTAACTAATTAACAAACAAACAAACAAACAACAGTATATAAAATCAAAACAGATAAAATCAGAACAGTAGATAAGATCAGTAGTTAAATGTAAGTTTTGAAATTTAAGCTTAAAGTGTGGATTTGGTGCTTTATTCAAATGCAGCTGAGAACAGGTGAGTCTTCAACCTGGATTTAAATAAACTGAGTGTTTCAGCTGATCTGAGGCTTTCTGGGAGTTTGTTCCAGATATAAGGAGCATAAAAGCAGCTTCTCCGTGTTTGGTTCTGACTCTGGGAACTGATAAAAGACCGGATCCAGATGACCTGAGGGATCTGGATGGTTCATACTGGGTCAGGAGGTCATTGATGTATTTTGGTCCTAAACCATTCAGAGCTTTATAGGCCAGCATCAGAACTTTAAAGTCTATCCTCTGACGGACAGGCAGCCAGTGCCAGTGGGAGCATGTAGATGTTAAACAGAAGGGGTCCCAAGATGGAACCTTGGGGAACTTGGGGAACTCCACATGTGATACTTGTCTGCTCAGATGTGAAGTTACCTATTGATACAAAGTATTTCCTGTTTTCTACGTATGTAGACTAAAGTCAGGTTTGAAATTCTGGAAGTTGCCTGAAAAGCTCTGCAGTTTATCCCTGTGGGCCTCGAGGAGGCTGTGACGTGAACCACAGACATGAAGAATAGAAAGGGACCACCAGACATTCTAGTGAAAGAAACCCGCTTTGATAAAATAAATAAAAGGGTAATGTAAATATGTCCTAGCATGTCTACTAAGATCGTTCTGTTTGAATAGATTAGCCTTTATTTTACTGGTAAATCTCACTGAGATCAAAAATGTATTTCATAAGAGACACGTGTCCAAGGAAGCAGCTAAACAGGCTCACAACACATAAAGATACACGAGCGATAAACAAGTGTCCACTGGTCCACTGCAGGACACCAGCTGCCTCCCAGTAAGAATAAGAAGCAGGCACTGTTACTGGTTACCTGAGCATCTGATCGGTGTAACCCAGCTTCCTGTAGTGTGTACCTGTTCAGGTCTTATCTCCACACTGTGTGTTTAATTTACAGGATTTGTTTTGTTCTTAAGAAAAGAGAAAAGTCAGCAGATTGTGTGGTTACTCATTCAGCAGCTCTCTAATCACTCACCATGAGATCGTTTCTGACAGTTTAACATAATCCAAGAAACTACTGCTGCTTGATTAAACACCTGAGTAAACAGACTTTTTTGTGTCCTCCGAATACTTTGAAAGATTTGTTGACTTGTAAAAAATAGGTCCGTGCTCCCTGCAAACTGAGGAAGGCCTGCCTGCATTGATAGATGACAGGCCGACATGCGAGTGCACTACAAACAGCACTGTTTAAAGTGATCGGGATTAAAAATGAATAAATCCTAGATATGGGAGGCTCTGCACAACTGAGGCAGACACTAAAATCATTTTGACAAGTCTCATTGTGGTGTATGAAATAAATGCTGACTTGTGTGGTTTGAGCTTCCAGGGACTGATTTGCTCTCCTGTTCTGTCTGCAGCACTACTTTCATTTGAGCAGTGACACGGCTGACGGTGATATCTACCTCTACAATAAGCCCGGAGGCCAGGGGACGGGAGGCAAAGGTAATCACATTCTCCCAGCCCAGCACGTCAGTGCCACCAGGCCTCAGTTACTCTGTGTTTGAGGGGAAGGTAATCCTACAAAGACAGTCAACAGCACAGTAACCTCAAACCTGTCACCTGTGAATACCGATAGCCTAACCTTATCCAGGTGGGCTGCACTACTGTGTTCAGGAAAATCCAGCTTTGACACATGACCAGAGCCGGCGGTGTCTCTTATTGAGGCTGTTTGCCACAGCCTGTCTCTCTGATAGTGATGCAGGAGTCTACATGTAGGTTATTGCTGCTGTGGTGCTGGTTGCACCTGCTGGAAACCTGTAAGTACCTGGAGTCTGTATACTTACTGAGCACTGCTGATGTTCATTCCTGGTAGCCAGGACTAAGTCTCAGCACCTGGCAGCCATCTCGGCAACACCAAAAGGATGTCAGGTGATGTGAGACTGAGCGCCTGAACAAAAAAGAGGAGAAGCATAGACTCAGTTTCATTTGTCACAGAGACAAGAAATGTTGCAGCCTTGCCTCAAAATAAGGTTTAAAAACCTTTATTCTCTGATCAGACAACATTATGGCCCCATTAGTGTTCAGACACGTAGCTTCTCCCAGCTGAAAGCTGAACCCAGCTGTGGGCTGATACGTTTCTCAGTTTTTAAGCAGATCTTCAGTGCAGTGCGTCACCTTTGGCATTACGTGACACGTCTCTGTCCTCGTACGGGGTTTGGTGGAACCTGTGACACTAAGGTTAGAGTTGGTTTCGTCCACTGAAGTAAAAAAGGTTGTGGGAGCCAAGTTAAGATAGTTCATATGTTTTAGTATTTATATTTCGCTGTTGTTAAGCTTGTTTGTGTAATTAATAATTTTAGGAAATAGATGCATGTTTATGGTGGAACTAGGTTACGTAGTACCATGAATACATGTGCCTTAAAGACTCGTGTTTATAGTAAAATCCGGGCATCACGGATGTATGCAAATTAGTGCATGCGGTGCGGGAGGGGGGAGAGAGAGAGAAAAGGAGTTAACACGGCATAAGCTATACGGGGCAGCAGGGTAGAACAGAGCCACACGGTTTTCCTACCGTAGTAGGTTATTTTGTTGAGGACAAGTTAAACCTGACCACTCCTGTAAGATGCAAAAACTGTGGAATAAATTTTTTGTTACATCTTTTCACATCGGAGTCCCGTGGAGTTCTTTTTCCTCTTCAAACTGACGTACGCGAGTGAATCACGGGAAAACTGGTCTCACGGCTTAAACATTTTGTAGGAAAACCCGCTCGTTGTGGAGTAATTAACGCGACTAAAGAAGGAAAAAACCCGAGCTGCTGCAGTGACAACAAACGTGAGTAAGTGGAGCTAATTCACGAGGAAAAATTGCTGAGTCATGGTGGATGCTGAACTGTGTGGTAGCCAACCTGCATGATTTTTGGATGATAAAATAAGGATTTTGGTGTTGCTATTCGGGAAATTAATAGCATGAACAACGAAGAAGAAGACACAGTAGCAGAATTGGAAGCTAGGGCGGTGAAAATCACACCTAAAGCTATGGAGGAAAGGCTGCAACGTATTATCAATTTACAGAAGGCCAAGCTAGCCAAATTAACAGGCACAGTGAAACAAGTGCGCCAGCTGATGGAAAATGAATGTGATACCAGCCTAACAGAAGTAACACAGTTAATGAAGGATTTTAATGAGCGGTTTGGAGAGTTTTGTGGTTTGAACACAAATGTTAAAGAGGTGCTCCAGCAAATGCCGGAGGAGGATTTAACTAAAGACCAGGAAAATTGGTTTGAACCTAAGGCTGATTCCTTTAAGGCTTTTGCTGAGACAGCTTCGGCTTGGATTGACAAGATGGCCATGCGCGCTGTGGAGGCTGAAAAATGCAATGAAGATGTGGATCCATCTGACAGCATATCTAATGCATCTGTCTCAAAACGCAGTGATAAGGCATTGTCAGAACGCGGCTCCTGCGCTTCGTCATCGGTGTCGTCCACACGCATGAAGGCAGAGGTGGAGTGAGCTACCTTATTGATTAAGGCATCGTCTTTAAGACAGAAACGCTTGCTGGAGGAAAGGGAGGCTAAGCTCCAAGCTGAAAAGGAGGAGCTAGAAATACAAACAGCTCTTGCAGCAAATGAGGCAAAGATCAAGATCTTATCGGAATACGAAAGTCGTGCATCCAAGGCATCCAGTCGCGTATCCACTCGGGATGGAATGAACTCCTACGTGGCATCGCATAAGGTTGGAGATTTATTTACTTCACAGCAGTCAAATAGCCCATCCCCCACGCGAGAAAGACAAGCACAGAAGAAGAACATTCTCCAAAACGCACAGCAAACACACACTGTTACCTCCCAGCCATCGCAGACACCAAGTGCTCTACAGGATGTGGTCGAAGCGCTAACTAAGCAACAGAAGTTAGCTACGTTGCCCCCGCAGAACATATCTGTGTTTAAAGGGGACCCATTAGAGTATCGGCTGTTCATGCGAGCTTTTGAACATGGTGTGGAGGACAGAACAGAGAGCGACAAGGATCGATTGTACTACATGGAACAATACACAAGTGGGCAACCACGAGAATTGATACGGAGTTGTCTTCATATGGAACCTACACATGGATATCAAACGGCTAAGAGACTGTTGGAAGAGCACTTTGGAAATGCCTACAAGATATCAGTGGCATACATTCACAAGGCTCTTAACTGGCCAACCATCAAGTCAGATGATGGAGAGGCTCTGCATGCTTTCGGCCTCTATCTTACTGGATGTCGTAATGCAATGATGGATGTGGAGTACATGGAGGAGTTGGATAACACGGCCAACATGCGTGCTATCGTTTCCAAGCTTCCGTACAAGCTGAGAGAAAGGTGGAGAACATATGCTTGTGGGGTCTTAGACAAGGCAAAACGCAGAGTCACATTTGCAGATCTGGTGGAGTTTGTCAATAAGCAGGCCAAAGAAGTTTTGCATCCATTGTTCGGTGATATAAAGGACAGCACATTAAAGGTCCAAGTTAGAGGGCAAGTGGATGAGAGGTTGCAAAGGAGAAGTGGAAACAGAAAAGGATTCACTGCAGCTGCAACTATCACCACTACACAGGACGTACCCTCTAAAGAAAGGAACAAGGTCAGCGGGAAGCAGGTGTGTGCATTTTCCAAACCCTGTCTTTTCTGTCGTGGTGAAGAGCACACCATGGAACAGTGCAAGAGGATGAAGAAGTCACTTCATAAGGAAAAGATTGACTTCATGCGAACTAAAGGACTATGCTTCAGCTGTCTTAAACAGGGACACATGAGTGGTTCGTGCCAAGAAAAGGCAAGTTGTCAGGTTTGTGCACAACCGCACCCCACAGTGTTACACATGAAGACTAAGCCCAGTGCTACAAGCAAAAGGGTAGCTTCTGAAGTGGAATCATTAGAAAGAGAAGACCAAACAGAGTCAATCGTGAATGGATTTGTTGAAATGGAAGCACCTGCTCACGCTGCAGAGAAAACAGAGCACATTTTGGCAATAGTTCCAGTACAAGTGAAACCTAAAAGAGGACAAAAGGTGACACACACTTATGCTTTTCTGGACCCTGGCAGTACTGCCTGCTTTTGTACTGAAGAGTTAATGCATGAGCTTAACTTGTCTGGCAGAAAGACAAAGATTTTGCTGAAAACAATGGGAGAGGAAAAGGTCGTCAGTAGCCACATTGTGTCTGGGTTGGAAATAAGCAGCTTAGACAGCAATGACTTCTTTGAGTTGCCAGAAATGTACAGTCACAGTGACATTCCTGCTTCTGCCGACAATGCTCCTTCTCAAGACTACGTGAACAGGTGGACCTACCTTCAGCAGGTGTCTATACCTAGGATTGAAGCAAAGATTGGACTGCTAATCGGGGCTAATGCACCTAAAGCTGTTGAACCTTGGCAAGTTATAGCCAGCGAGAATGGCGGTCCATATGCTGTGAAGACAAGGCTCGGTTGGACCATCAGCGAACCCCTCCAAGGAAGCAGTTCACAAAAGGCACCATGCGGACTGATTCAGGTTGCAGCAAACCGAATATCAGTTAGCAAACTGGATGAACTCTGGGACCAGCTGTTTAAAAGTGACTTCCCTGAGCGTGAAAGAAACGAGAAACAGGAAATGTCAAGAGAGGATTTGCAGTTTCTGGAGATAGCGACAGAGTCAGCTACTATTGTGGACGGACACTACAGCATCGCTCTGCCATTGCGGAACAAGCGCATTAAGATGCCCAACAACCGCAAAGTGGCTGAGCAACGTGCATTACACCTAAAGCGGAAGTTGGAGAGGAATACTTCATTCCACGCAGAGTACTCGGCTTTCATGAGTAACGTCATAACCAACGGTTACGCAGTGAAAGTGCCAGAACAGGACCTTGATCGTGACGATGGAAAGGTTTGGTACCTACCGCACCACGGAGTTTACCATCCCAAGAAACACAAGCTTCGAGTGGTCTTTGACTGTGGAGCATCGTACAAAGGCACCACCTTAAATGATCAGCTGTTACAAGGACCAAATCTTACCAGTACCCTTCTTGGGGTAATTATCCGGTTCAGACAAGAGGAAGTGGTCATCATGGCAGATGTGGAAGCAATGTTCCACCAAGTAAAGGTGCCTGATGAGGATTCTGACCTTCTTCGGTTCCTGTGGTGGACATCTGGTGACATTACTCAGAATATGGTGGAGTACAAGATGGTGGTTCACATTTTTGGTGCAACTTCGTCACCAAGCTGCGCCAGCTTTGCTCTGCGCAAATGTGCTGAAGACAACCGAGATCCAGCCAACAGCCAAGCGGTTGACACAGTCCTGCACAACTTCTATGTGGACGACTGTTTGAAGGCTGTGAGCTCAGAAGAGGAAGCCATACAGTTATACCACACTCTTAGAGCTGTATGTCAGAGGGGTGGATTCAGGCTCACAAAATGGATAAGCAATAGCAGAGCAGTTCTGTCTGCTATTCCAGAAGAAGAAAGGGCATCGGAGGTTAAAGATCTCGATCTGGATCAGGGGACACTCCCCATTGAGAGAGCGCTGGGAGTCCAATGGTGTATTCAATCTGACAGCTTCAGGTTCAAGATTGTAATGCCAGACAAGGCACCCACTCGGAGGAACCTTCTGTCCACTGTGAGTTCTGTCTACGACCCACTGGGTATCTTGTCACCAGTCACGCTTCAAGCAAAGAAGATTCTGCAAGAGCTTTGCAGGAGAAAGATTGGCTGGGATGTCATCATACCTGCAGACCTAGCTCACAAGTGGAAGACCCAGCTCCGCCAGCTAGGGAACATAAGCGTTCCAAGATGTTTTAAACCTGTGGGCTTTGGAGAGTCAGTATACAATCAGCTGCAACACTTTGCTGATGCCAGTGAAGAGGGCTACGGTACAGTAAGCTACTTGCTACAGAGGAACAGCCGTAACGAAGTCCACTGCGCATTCATGTTGGGAAAGGCAAGAGTGGCCCCACTTAAGCCCATTACAGTTCCCCACATGGAACTTACCGCAGCAACCATGGCAGCACGCATAGACAGGGTTCTGACATCTGAATTGCAGCTTCCGCTCCAACCATCTGTATTTTGGTCAGATAGTACCACGGTACTCAAGTATATCAGCAATCAAACAAGTAGATTCCGTACCTTTGTTGCTAACCGTGTGGATGCAATCTTGAAATGCTCCAGTCCAGAGCAATGGAGGTATATCAACACCTCACTGAATCCTGCCGACTTTGCATCAAGGGGGCTCCGAGCAGAGAGCTTCATGCAATCCCACACATGGTTACAGGGGCCGGATTTTCTCACCAAACCCATGGAAGAGTGGCCAGAAGAGGTGCACCCAGTTGAAGGCCTGACTACAGATGACCCAGAGGTAAAGGGTAACCTGGTGTGTGCTAGTACAATCAAGGAATGTGAAGATGTAGTGCTGGAGTTCCTGCACTACTTCTCATCCTGGTTTAAACTTAAAAGGGCAGTGGCATGGATGCTTAAAGTCAAGAGCATTCTGCTGCAATTGTGTCGCAAAAGGAAGGAGTTGTGTGCTGTTAAAACACAACCTGAAGTCGAGAGGGATATGGAAGGTTTCAAGGACAGCCTGTTTCAAGGGGACACCAACAAGCTAACGGTAGAGAACCTTGCGAAGGCTGAAGAAGCAATCATTCGCTACTGTCAGAGAAAGACATTTCCTAAGGAGATCAGCGCACTTTCTAAAGGTCAGGGGGTGAAGAGGACTAGTAGTCTTTTCAAACTGAGTCCAGTACTTGAACAAGGCATCCTTAGGGTCGGAGGGCGACTCAGCAGAGCAGCACTACCCGAGGAGGCTAAGCGGCCAGCAATCCTGAGCAAGGATCTTCACGTCACGAAGCTTATCCTCAGAGAAATACATGAGAACTTGGCTCATAGTGGTCGCAATCATGTTATCTCCAAGTTGAGAACAAAGTTTTGGGTACCCGGTGCCAACTCTGCAGTACGAAAAATACTCGCTAGGTGTATTGCCTGTCGGCGTGAGCATGGAGTTGCAGGACAGCAGCAAATGGCCGACCTACCCCGAGACAGAGTTCTGCCAGATGACCCTCCATTTACTAACTGCGGAGTGGACTACTTTGGTCCGTTCGAGATCAAACGTGGTCGAAGTACGGTGAAGAGGTATGGAGTCATTTTCACCTGCCTAACCACTCGTGCAATACACTTGGAGATGGCAGCCTCGCTGGACACAGATTCCTTCATCCATGCTCTCCGTCGCTTCATAGCCAGACGAGGCCAGATAAAGACCCTTCGTTCTGACAATGGAACTAACTTCATTGGTGCAGAGCGTGAACTTAAAAGAGCCATTGCTGAATGGAATGTGTCCAAAATTGAAGACCACCTAAAACAACAAGGCATTCAGTGGATGTTCAACCCTCCCTCAGGACCCCATCATGGAGGGGTCTGGGAGAGATTGATCAAGTCAGTGAAGAAAATCCTAAACGTTACCTTGAGGCTGCAGACACTGGATGAAGAGAGCCTGCATACACTTCTGTGTGAGGCGGAGGCCATTATTAACAGTCGGCCAATAACCAAAGCGTCCAGTGATCCAAATGATCTGGAAGTACTCACTCCCAATCACCTGTTGCTGCTCAGGAACAAACCATCTCTTCCTCCCGGACTGTTCGACAGGCAAGATCTCTACGGAAGAAGAAGATGGAGGCAAGTGCAATACATGTCGGAAATATTCTGGAAACGATGGGCAAGGGAATATTTACCACAACTTCAAGAGAGGCAAAGGTGGACCCGTCCATCTCGCAACTTTTTGGTTGGAGACATTGTGCTTATTGTTGACGATACAGCCCCACGCAACTCTTGGATTACAGGGAAAGTAATCCATGCTATCTCAGACAAGGCAGGAATGGTGCGGCAGGTTAGGATCAAAACCAAAACGAGTGTACTGGACAGGCCCATTACGAAGATTTGCCTTCTGCAGGAATTGGACTGAAGTAATCAGCTGCAGAGACTGAAGTTTGTGTACCTTGGCTCCACAAGTATAATTTGGTAATTGTGTAATAGGGTCACAATTAGGGGCCGGTATGTGGGAGCCAAGTTAAGATAGTTCATATGTTTTAGTATTTATATTTCGCTGTTGTTAAGCTTGTTTGTGTAATTAATAATTTTAGGAAATAGATGCATGTTTATGGTGAAACTAGGTTACGTAGTACCATGAATACATGTGCCTTAAAGACTCGTGTTTATAGTAAAATCCGGGCATCACGGATGTATGCAAATTAGTGCATGCGGTGCGGGAGGGGGGAGAGAGAGAGAAAAGGAGTTAACACGGCATAAGCTATACGGGGCAGCAGGGTAGAACAGAGCCACACGGTTTTCCTACCGTAGTAGGTTATTTTGTTGAGGACAAGTTAAACCTGACCACTCCTGTAAGATGCAAAAACTGTGGAATAAATTTTTTGTTACATCTTTTCACATCGGAGTCCCGTGGAGTTCTTTTTCCTCTTCAAACTGACGTACGTGAGTGAATCACGGGAAAACTGGTCTCACGGCTTAAACAAAGGTTTTGTGTCTAACTGAAGGTGCAGGCCACCTTTTCTTCTGATTGGCTGTCCCTCAAAACAAGAAGCTTTGAACTGCAGGTGGGCGTGTACACAGCTTCCTACCTCAGATGCCTGCACGTTGCATGTTTGCACTTGTGGACGCTCAGAGTAGAAAAAGCAGTATGAAACTAAAAAGTGTTGAAAACAATGTGAAGCCTGAGCTTCGGCTCACAGGGTGACCTTTCAGTCCTCTGTCCTCATTATTCGAAACCTTAGGCCTTAAGTGGGCATCCACTGCCGTGACCACATATATGTGAGCGGAAGCAGAAAATGGCCTGTTTAAACACGGATCCATTTTCATAAACTGCTTTACAGCACTGACAAGTTCTCCTTGTTTACTGTGAACAAATAATGACTTGGAAACTTTGCTGTAACCTCAGCTCTTGGCTCCGTTTCCTTTGTTAAGCTGCAGATGTGGAGTCAGTGTGATATCGTCAAATTCACTGACATTCTCTGTTTTTTGTCCTATTTATAACTCCCACATTAAATTCAGGAGACATTTCCCTGTCCCTGTCTGGCATAACAGAGACCATCACACTCGTCCTCCCTTTGCTGCACACTCTTAATTTCTGTGATGAGAATCAGCACATTTGTTTTCCTGAGGCGGCTCTCTTTTCCCCCTCCTTAACATGCACCTGAAACTTGTGTTTGTGTGTGTCTGTGTGTGTCTGTGTGTGTGTGTGTGCGTGCACGTGCATTAAGCTGGGAGCCTAACTTGCTCTTTAACCAGCGGTGACCTGCCTGTTGCAGGAAAGCTTCTCAGCTGTCCTGCTCGTTATGTGGATTGTTGTGAGCTGCACAAACCTTGAGCTAGCAGCTTGTACAGTGTGCTTTATTCACTCATGAATGTAATTTCACACTTGTGTAGAAATTGGTTTGCTTCATGTCAACGGTGCCTCATTTAGCTGTGCTCCTTCATTCAAATCGAGCTGAAGTTCTGCAAAGTTTTTCCACTTTGCTGTCATGCTTTCTCCTGCAGAACTGATCAGTTCCATTTCACATTGCAATACTTTCTTGTTTATCAATATGCTAATGTCATCTACTGGCATTTGAAGCCAGTTAAAGGGGAGTGCTGCTGCTTTGTAACTGAAAGGTTAGCTAGTTCACTGCGAGAAAGCGAATGTATAACTCTCCAACCAAAGGGCAGCTAATTATCAATGTAAATGATGAGTTTACTGAATTGAAGCGCTTATGTATAATTACTGTTTCTGTGACACGTTCCCTGCCATTGTCAATACAACTCAACGTTTGGCTGTTAATTACACTGCTTCATTTTCATTTGTAGAATCATTGTGCCGCCCAAAGTACACTTCCTGTATTAACCAATAACAAAGATATTGTATATAATCAGACCTTTGGTTGCAAGTATTAAAAAGCAAACGCACATCAAATGAAGAGGTGGCCAAGGAGACGGCCTGGAAGGGGAAAGTGGCCAAATTTACATCAGGTGTGGTTTTTGGTTTTGTAGAGTTTTGCACCAAATATTGGATCAGTATCAAACCAAGATCAGCAACAACTTCTCCTGGCATATCAGCTTCTTTAAAAATAAAAAAGCCAAGATTTATTTGTTTTGTTTTGGTACCAAGTAACTTTCCAGTGAACAGACACAGCGCTGCTTCCAGCTGCAGAGCAGCGGGAGCTCTGGAGATGGCCTCCTCGAGTCTCTTTCAAACTGACCTCTGCGCGCCTGTCGAATCTAAACATCAAGGCTGATGTGAAGAGTTTGTCCCTCGCTCCTACATTCGCTCCACTTGCCGTCTAACTACTTTTTAATTGCTATGCAGGAAAGCTCTGACTGAATCTCATTAGTCTTAGCAGCTGTGGAACGAGGTCCTCAAGTTATATGATGATATCCAAGCCCCCACTCACTGTGTGAAATAACTCCCGAGTGTCAGACAGCTCGAAAAGTTGCAAAGTGAGAGATACCCTGACTCTCACCTGTGTTGCCTGACTGCTAATTAATGAAATGTTCTCTGAGGACTCTTTGCTGCTCAGTCGTTTATCGTCTGAATCCCAGCTGACTAAATTAGGATCGGCTTCCAAACTAGCTGTGAGGTAACAGCTTCTGTTGTAGCTTCAGATTTTATTTGCACTTAAATGTCACGGGCCTTATCAACACTTGTTAATAGATAACATCCTTATAAAGCGCTTATTAACACACACTAGCTGTTAATAATATGCAAATGTGGCATCAGATATCACACAAGGGTTTATTACATGTTATAGACCCATTAAGACTCTAAATAGATTCTTATGCTTAATAGTGATGATACTTTATTATTTATTTATTGTGTTTAACAACTAACTCTGCCTTCATATTCTAAATCAACAATAATACCTTATTAAAAAGTCCTGTTAACATGTAAATTATGTCAGCAAGCATCTTATAAAGACCTTTTTCTAACTTCCAGTCAGGTCATTTTGGTTTGCATCGACCGATTTGTGGTTACATTTCTCAGGAAGTGCACGTCAGGTTACGTGGGAGGTTGCAGCGTAGGGTTAAGTAGGGTTTTGGTTGGGGTGTAATTTACGGCGTAGATTTGACGCAGCAGTAAAACTCGCGTGCTGAGTCCTGTTCTTGGAAACAAGCTGCCTGCTAACCTGCTCAGTTACAAACAAACTGAAAACCTTTTTCTTCACACAGGCTTAGACTTCACAGGTGCTGTTGCTTTGTTTTATTTCACCTCTCAGTGCAGTGAAAGCCTGCACAGCTTCTTCTTTTTTCAATATATTTTTATTGATTTTATAATTGAGCCGTATACAACAATCACCTTCAAAAGAACACAATAGAAGGTGGACGGCAAGTCAACGAGGTGGTAATGCAGCACACATAAATGTTAAGACAGAGCACATTTCACTTAAGTTTATCCATCAGGCTAATGACTGGTTGCCAAATCTTATAAAACACTCTCTCTCGGTTAGACAAGGTAAACCTGATTTTCTCCAGGTGGAGTACATTTCCAAATTCTCTCAACCACATTTCGAAGGTAGGAGGTTTATCAGACTTGCAGCTTTCTTGCCGCAAGTGTGGTCATTGACACAACCTGCGTCTCTGTCTTGTCCCTTGCCCATCCCGGGTCAGACACCCCGAACAATGCTGCAAAGGGGAACATGGGACCTCCCTGCCAAAGGCTTTGGTCAGAAAATCAAACAGATGATTCCAAAAAAGTTAGTTTTTGGCATTGAAAGAAACGGTGAAGCAAAGTTCCTCGACCACTTGAACACTTAAGACAGAGGGCTGAAACGTTCTTGTATATTTTTTCCACTTTAGTGGGAGAAAAAAATACCTTAAATTGGCTCAGACTATCTCTAGCATTTACAGAACTACAATATGTATTCTTAATGCACTCTTGCCAAACATCATCAGTAACATCCACCCTGCCACTGCTCCCTAAAAGTATCAGATGAAGCACTGTATGTATCTAGTAAGGCGTGTAGGGCTCAGCTGACACGGAGCTGTCAACTGCACAGCTTTTTATGCTTTTTCATATGTGTTCAACACACTGAGTTTACCTGTAATGAAATGTAAATGAAGTTAAAGTTCAAATGTCTGTGAGAGGTCACACTCAGCAGGGCTTTAAACATACATTAGATAAAACTTATATATATATTTAAACTGCAGTTTAAACAGGTGCTTGTGTCAATACTTTAAAAACTAAACTATACCCACAAATGACTCTGTTGGTTGCCTCCGAGAGAAGCTCTTGGATTTTCTCAAATCCACACAATTCCCACTCCCGAGTGTCTTGCCTGAGTGCCTCTCCTTTGCTCGTGTCTTTGTCGGTTCTCAGTCCTCTTAAATGCTTAAATAGACGGCAGCTGGACTTCAGTAGGTTTGTGAAAAGCTTCTGCCTCTCATCCAAGAGGCTTATTCAGTTCAACTGTCAGCTATGAGGCACCTACAATGCAGCCTCCAGATCCTCTTTAAACCCCACGCTCACTCCTGGCCTGAGTTGACCTCGACAGCTCATATGAGGGTGGAAATGGGGCGATGTCTTCACACTTTGGCCCCAGTGATGCTCACCTTCTATCACACCGTGGCTCATGTGTATATTATTAACAGTAGGTGTACGAACATCCGGCCCCCGTACAAGGGGTCAGCCCCACCAGGGGATCTATACCTGTGGCTTGGTAACAGTTTGAGAACTGCAGAAGCCTCTTGGATGAGAAGCATCTCCACGAACCTAAAAACATGTAGCTCCCCTCTTTTTAAGCACCCAGGAGACTGTTTTGCTCCCAGCATCAGGACTAAGCAACGATAGTTAATGGTAGCTTAGAAATGCAGTAACCAGCACAAACTCCAACACACAAACACAACAAAGCAACGAGTTTTATTGGTAATGACATAAGCAAGCTATGGTTAGACAGCTGGCTGCTGGGTTGGGCATTAAACAACATGGCAGGCTGTTTTGGTTTGGTGGATCAAATCTGACTCACAACCCTCTTTCTTTAAGCTAATGTTGGCTAATGCTAGTGTGCCTACAAACACAGAAAACTGTCTCATGAAGCCAGATACTGAGAATAAGGCTGGATGACTCCCTGGGCTGATCTGGCTATGTATAAATGAGTTTATCACCGAAACATCAGCAGACAGTGAAGTTGCAGCTAGCTGGCTAATCATGTTTTGCTTGCAAATATTACTGCAAGCAAAATCCCGCCAGTGGGTCGGCTTTACTAGTGTGGTGCCCAACAACTGCCACCCCCTCTTGGAGTTTCCTGGTGTTAAATTGGATAAAAATAAAATGTTATTGGTTTTGCATCCCTAATACTCTCTGTTCTCTGGGTCTTTTTAATGTTGACCCAGGTACCATGTTGGAGCTGGTTCAGCATCTCTTCCCACCTTCTCAGTTTAAAGGTACCTGCCCGTTTCACTCCTGCTGGTTGTGTCGACTGAAGCCTGCGCTGCTGCTGCTGCTCGTGGCCTTTTATTTATTTTCTTTGTAGTGCCCTAACACTGTGTTCGGCCTTTGTTAGGCTTCCATCAGCATATACATCGTTGTTGTTGTTGTTATTATTATTATTGTTAGCTGCATCCATCTTTTAGTTGGCTTAAGATTTGGCAGCGTACGCTGCTCTATGGTAAATGGTAAATGGCCTGTATTTATATAGCGCTTTTCTAGTCCCTAAGGACCCCAAAGCGCTTTACACAACCTGTCATCCACCCATTCACACACACACGCTCTAAACACGGTCTCTAACTGTGCCCTTTAATGGCGCCTGATCCCTGGGCACTGATGCACTCCCGTCGCACCAGCAGCAGGCTTTCATCTGAGCGCTGAAAACACGCCCAGTGGTCTTTCTCCTCTGCAGGCCAGAGGATCCAGTGTGCATGTTGCGCATAAAGAATTTCAAATTTGGATTTGTTTGACCTCACAGCATTTTTCCACTTGGCCTCAGTCTGTCTTTTGGATCATTTTTCTGCCTCGTGTTCACATTGAGCTTCATTATTGCATGATACGGCCCATTTTTATTCTTTTGAAAAACATTATTCTAAATTTGTTGCACAACATTTTGCAGTTTTTTTGCACACTGGTGAACTTCTGCTGTTAAATCAGAAGAAAACAAATTCAGTGTAAATATGTAAATGTTTTCTGTGTTCTGCTGTGAAGGAAATATGGGTTTATGGGATTTTACTTTTGTCTCGTCCTGGGGAGCATTTTATGATTTCGTTTTTATTTGTTGTGTCAAGCTCACCAACCAGTGTCAGTGTTGATAGACTGTGCAGAGGACGGCCATGTGCCCTGAGAATGGAGCCTGAAGTCACTCTGTGGCTGCCCATTAGACACACAGGCCTCATTTCCCAGCTTGATCGTTCGCTCACCATCATGAAGAGCCAGTTACAGGAAGCTTATATCAGTAACTGGCTAATGCAGCATGCTCGGCTGCATGCACATTGCAATGAATAGTCAAATATGAGATGCAGATTCACTTTGATAAGCAGTAAAATTAGCAATTTAAATTGTTTAAAAAATAAGAGTCATCTCGCCCATGGGGACTTTCCTATTTCTCTGAGCAGGGTCCAGTATCTCCCAGTACAGAACAGAGCGGGCACAGGTGGCAGCAGACATGATATTAAATAAGGCGGAGGTGGAGGGTGGAGGTAGGGCTGCAGAGTAGCTTGCAGTTTAAAGGAGCTTAGTTGGAGATTCGCAGTGACGGCTCGGCTGGTACCTGTACTGCTGCGCGAGGGTTTCAGTTGTTGCCGTCTTAGTTTAGTAGCGTGAGCTTTGTTGTCGTCTTTGTTGACTTTGACCCTCGTGTTGACCCAACATAGGCCACTAACACGGAAACACGCTCACAGACAAAAACGGGCCAATACTTGAATAACCTGCTTGATCTAACAACACATGTGAGTTTGGTTTCTTCTTACTGCCTTGGAATAATTACTGCTACATGTGATTGCGTAAGTTTTCATTTACTAAACACCGTGGTAGAAAGAACGCAGCCGCGGATGCCCTCACTCATCCTTCCTTAAGCTTCACAGTATTTCTCAGGGAGTGTCAGCTTGTATGGGTTCAGCTCACTCCCAGTACTTTATTGAAATTATAAAGTGTACATACGTGGTGGTTATGTAGCTGTGTGTTAGCTCAGGAGCTTTCTTTGATAACTAGTATAACATCCTCAGACATGTGGTGGCAGCTATACTTCTGATGAAGCTTGTGCAGAGCTGTGATGCGTCAGGAAGTATGAGATGATCAATAATGAGGCCTGAAAACCTCAAAGTTGCTGGGAAATTTCAAATAAACATGAAATGAGGAGACTATGAATTGAAAACTAATGAGCGACCCAGACTTTGGTGATTTGAAGTTGGTCGTTTGAACACGTTCCCTGCTCTTTCAGGTATCGCCTGCATCGCCCTCTCCTTTGTCGATGCCCACGGTCGGCCCCTTCAAGTTCCAGCTCAGGGCGGTGCCGCCCTGCAGAAGTCCGAGAACTGCTCCGTCCCCCTGCACCCGGATCGCTTTAATGAGCTGACCGCTGTCGTCAAAGTGGAGTCCATCATTAGCGGCTCAGGTAATCAAAAAGAAATCGCAGTCATTTGTAAATGTTGTATCGATATTTTAGTCACAGCAGAACAAAGGAAACACGTGTTTATCAGAAGGAAAGAATTTGCCATTTTAATAAAAATATTAGCAGCAATGTTGATGACAGGTCGACAAGATTCGTGCAGCAGGAAACGGCTGTGAGTGGTGTTTGGTGCTCGGTGGGTCCATAAATAAGCTTTATTGAAGAGATGCTGGAAACAAGAATTCATCAACACAACAGTGCTGGTTTGGCCTCTGAGGAAGACGAACTGATTTACAATGAAAATGAAAAAATGCCTGCTTGTGTTCCTCAGAAATGAATTTTATTGCTCCTATAAAAGCTTAAATTAACCACCGAGTGAAATGCCCCGAGGAGAGAGGGAAAAGAAATGTATAAATATTCAGTTACTTTGCTCCTTTTTGAAACTTTCAGTGATGTAAAGTATCTGTTGAATGTAACCTGCAGCCGCGCATGTACGTGACGACTCACAAGCTGCAGATTTGCAGCCTGTAAACAGCTGATGCAGCCTGTAAACAGCTGATGCAGCCTGTAAACAGCTGATGCAGCTGTCACTGTCATAGCTGCACTTTTATTTTTCATTTGCTGCAGTTCTAAAAATCTCCATATTGTGAAGCTGCCTTTCTGGTGAACCTGAACTGTGTCTTTGCAGAAGCTGTCCACACACAGTGACTCGAGATCACAGGCCTTTGTATTTCTACAGTTCAATAAGCGTCTGTGTTATCTGAGCTTTGCTGATATTTTATTGAAAACCCAGCAGCCAATCAGAGCTGCAGACTGTAAACAAATTTGTATCTCAGGTGAAGCTTGATATTGACAGGGAGCCACTTTGATGTGCAGGATGTAGACTAGAGCCTCTTTCAGTCTGACATTATTAAAGGAGGTGATGAGAGGTTTGTAGCAATGCACAACTCTCTTAAAGGTGTGCTGAGTTTATGTTGATGCAGCTTGAGACAGAAGATGTGGCTCTGGGTGATCTTTCTCTTCATCTGCTCCAGAGCATATTTTAATATTAGGTATCACTGAGATCCAGATGTCCAAGCCCAAACTGAGGTAATGACCTGGTCTCCAGATGTTTTCATAGTCTGCGTAGATTAAGCACGACTTGAATTTAGCATGTGAAAATCAGTGCAGCCCACTTTTACAATGCCAAACTAATGTTTCCAGCAGAGACTGGGCTCATTGGTTTTCACATTATTCTTCACCCTCTGGAGAATCGTTTCACTGCTGGATTTGTTTATGCAACAAGGTTACAGCACGTCCCAGGAGGCATGTAAACGCCACTCATTTTAAAATGGATTAATTGCAAACATAAACATCAAACTGTGCTGGGGTTAACAGTCCAGCCGTTAAATTTAGTGTCCAAATATGAAATGCCCCTAAATCGGAACAAGTAAATCTGCCGGTTAATGAATACGAGTCCATTACGGAGCCACTTACGGAAGCTAAATTTGTCAGTGTGACACTGCAGCACACGGCCATAAATCAAAACGAAATCTCATATTTGGGGCTTGTTGTTATATAAAGTGTTAGTCACACTCTGCTGCTGGGATTGGTGAAATATGGGGGAAATAATAACCAAGCTGTTTTAGGCATTAAAAATAGTCATCGTCAGTGCTGTAGGTTTAACTGTGTAGTATAACCTTCACATTACATGGTTTCTATATAGTTTCATGACATGTTCAGTGAATTCTGCTGAAATATGAAGTGTGTGTGAAGCAGTGAACAGAGGCCACAGAGTTCATATGATGTGTCCCTAACAAGCATCTGAACATAACGGGCCATCGTCCCTCTGAGCAGGTGCTTTTTATTCTTCATCACCTTCTGCAATTAGGTTGAATAGATGTGTAGAAGTGACAGAGAGGGATGTGTTAGCTAATCGTTAATGCAATGTAATTTAAACTGTGCGCTACCATGAGCTGTTTTTAACATCGATATATCACAGACAGTTTAATCATGATCCTTGTGAGAGAAATGACACCATGGTGCAGATGATTAATGGCCCTTATCTGAGTCCGACATGGTGCCACAGCTGACCTGATATTAAGACCACATCTCTAAGAAACGTGTGCTGATTACTTCTGAAAGCTTAAGTGTTGGTACTTTTATCTCTACCTGGATTATAAGGAGCAACCCTTTCTGTGTAGGAACCCCTAAGATTTAAAATGACAGAAGCCTCGTGGAAATTACTGAGAGACGAGGGGCTTGATGTCTACGCAAAACATCTAAACAGGCTTTACAGTTTTGTCACTCCAGTAAACACCTCATGCATGAGATGCAGGTGTTACCATTTCAAACTGAAGTCTCTCCATATAAGTAGCTTGTGCATGTAAATGAAGTATTTAGATATCTGGGCCCTATTTCAGGAAGCCGGTTTAGAAAACTCAGAGTGAAAAACGATACTCAGGGTTGAGTAACCCCGAACTGTCCAACTCGGAATATTCGGTTTCAGAAAGGCTGATAACAATTAGTTCAATCAACGCGGAGTTGCATTAACCCCAAGTTAAGCGCGCGCACGAGGATACATAAAGCCCTGATTAGTGGAGCACAGATTAAGCGAGTCACCATGGAGACGGAGGGAAAGAAGGCGCGGTCAATGTATTTTACAGCGCTTGAGGCCGAAATTCTGATGGCAGCATATGCTGATAACATGCAAATTTTGCGGAAAAAAAGTAACACAGCCTCAGCTGCGAAAGAAAGAGAGCATGCATGGCAAACATAGCCGACAGAGTCAATGCGTGAGTGTTAATTTAAACATTGATCGAGGGATTTCCACCCATTTAACACGTTATTTTATCATATGTTATTTTATTTGTTATTTTATACATTTTATTTTGTGATGTGATGTGAGCGCAGGTGCAACCCAACAGGCCCCAAACGTTCCTGGCAGCAAGTAAAAATGAAATATAAAAATATAGTCCAAACAGGTAAGGTGTAATTGTATTATGAGCCATAGTGCTTGGTCTGTTTGTCCGATGTAAATCAATTGCAGTTAGAGGCTACATTAATTTCCCCTCTGTAAGCACTTATTGAAATTATCTGAGCACATTACAAGTACATATTTGCTTACTCTGTATGCTCAAATGTGACCCGTTATAGCCAACAGAAAAAAAGCGGAGGCCCGAAAAACAGGTGGGGGTCCTCCACCACCACCACTCACAGAGCCTGGCCACTTGGCTTCCACATTTGTGATAATGTTGGCAGCATCACATATGATCTTCACAGTGCAGAGAACACAAATTAGCATCCATTACTATAATGAAATAATTTGTTAGTTTGAAATGCTACAGGGAACTATGTACCTGCACATTAATGCTGTGGAAAGACTTCCTGTTCACATAGTCTCCTTCATTTACTGAAGGAGCAATGATTGGAATGTGAGTGCCATCTATACAGCCAATCACGCCTGGGAACCGTGAGAATAAATGTACAATTTAAGTAGTAGTTCAAGTATCACCACATCATGAATTAAGTTTTGTTCATCCTGATACCTGCAATTTTGTGGCATCCCTCTTTGATAAATCTTGTGGGTCTGTGACCGGGGAACACCACAAACGAGTGCAGGAGACGTTTCAGTGCAACTGTAACATTCCTGACTGCCCGACAGACGGTAGCCTTGGAAACGTGCTCAGCATCACCAATATTATACAGAAAGCTCCCGTTTGCAAAAAACCGAAGTGCAATACACCTTGTTCCCATTTTCTTCCATTTTTCAGTGACAAAGTTTCTACTGCAGCTTTAAAAGCGAAGCACAAGCTCACCTCTCCTCTCACTGCCCCTTACTTAGGTGACAAAGCTCAGTCGACCGTTACAGCCACTGCCTGGGAAGCATAAGCTTACATTAAAAGAACAGCAACTGGTATTTTGTCCTACCTGCAAACTGCACCTCACTGCTGCCCTGTGAAAATAACCAGTACTGTGAGTAAATACAAATTATATGATTCATTTTCTTTTCAGTTTGGATTGGTTGAGACTACTTGTTTAGGTTAAGACACTAAAATGTATCTAGTTAGCTTTGGGCACAAACACACTATTGGTTACTTAAGACAGTAAAAACAGAAAGCTCCCGTTTGCAAAAAACTGAAGTGCAATACAAATAATATGTACAGAACTGAGAGGATGTCCGCGATGTGTCACATGAGCAATATTAGGCCTGAGGATGTTATTCAAATAAATTATAGATTGTGCTGAAAAACAGTAACGTTCACACAGGAAATCATCAGGAAATGATAAAATGTCCGAACGCGCTCTAATCACTCTCTCCCGGCGGAGAGCTCTGCGGAGAATTTGGGCTTCAACATCTACTGGCTCTTCAAGGAAGGAGCACGCCATGTCTGACACTTCCTACAGTCAGGTTTCCGACAAAGAGGCGGAGAAAGTCAGGGTTAGTTGAAGTAAACCTGCTAGGGGGCAGGTTAGCTTCACGGAGTGTGTCGTCATAGTAACTCACTCAGGCTTCAGCTGAACTCGCTTTGTGAAACCGAAAAACCAGAGTTTTCGTTAACTCAGGGTATACTTAGTCAGACTTTGCACTAAACCGGCTTCCTGAAATAGGGCCCTGGATAGTGACTAAAAAGGTTTTCTTTTGTTATTTTGGTATCATTATGAGACCCTGAAACTGTGTGCTGGAGGAAAACTCATAGTTTTGGATGTTTGTCCACATCACAGGTGATCACATATCAAAAAGCATGAACGATGGGACAGCTGGTGTCTGCAGTGCTTCCTTTTCATTGGCCGTAACATTTGATGTCACTTAACAACAAAGATGTTTGTTGTTATGACTTCTCTGCAGCAGAGCAGCTCATCCACTCATTGAAAGGTTGATGGTTCGATCCCTGGATGTAATAAATTTACAGTTTACTAACAATAATCCCAAAATGCTCTTTGATATCAGAGTATGAATGTGTGTGAATGTTAGACGGACAGTGCTTGAATAAATGAATGTGAATGGGTGAATGATGTATAGAGTACTTTGAGGGCTTCAATAGAGTAGAGAGTGCCGTATAAGAACCGGTCCATTCACCATTTACATCCTACAGCTACTGAATTTTACTGAAGCCAGTTCTGCATTGGCTTCAGCTACAGTTGAAGCCAATGCAGAACTGGGGGATAAAAAGTCCGACTGCACATGATTAGAAATGAATAGGAAAACAACCTTATTGCTGGCTAACTCGATGACCTCAGTAAATACTTTCTGATTATTTTAGGATCTATTAAAAATGTTTATATTAAATATATTGGACCTGATTAACCTTTAGAAAGAAAAGTATGCTTTATGGCGGGCCTGTCCTGTGGTTGATGATCCCTCAGTGTCACAGTCAGACCTGCCCTGTGCTTTTCATGCATGGGTGACATGAGGCCAAGCCAATGAAAGGGCTCAGTCTTAGGCTTTGCAAACCAGTGGGTGATATCACAGTGGATACAGACACCTTTGATACAGGGGTTAAGCTAAAGGACACACAGCACAGGCATTAAGAGCAGCCTCATTATCAGTTGTTTTACATACTTGTAACACAACGTCCGCTGATGACAGCATTAAATGCTGCCATGAGGCTGTGGCCCTTAAAGGGAAAATAATGATATCTCAGTTTCATTTTGCCACCCATCCATCCATCCGTCCGTCCATGCACCCGTCCATCCATGCACCCACCCACCCATCCACCCACCCATCCATCCATCCACCCGTCCGTCCGTCCGTCCGTCCATGCATCCATGCACCCGTCCATCCATGCACCCACCCACCCATCCATCCATCCATCCATCCATCCATCCGTCCGTCCATCCATCCATGCATCCATGCACCCGTCCATCCATGCACCCATCCATCCATGCACCCACCCGTCCGTCCATCCGTCCATCCGTCCATCCATCCACCCACCCACCCATCCACCCACCCATCCATCCGTCCGTCCGTCCGTCCGTCCGTCCATGCACCCGTCCATCCATGCACCCACCCACCCATCCATCCATCCGTCCGTCCGTCCGTCCGTCCACCCATCCATGCACCCATGCACCCACCCACCCATCCACCCATCCATCCATGCACCCATGCACCCGTCCATCCATGCACCCACCCATCCATCCATCCATCCATCCATGCACCCGTCCGTCCGTCCGTCCACCCATCCATGCACCCATGCACCCACCCACCCATCCACCCGTCCATCCATCCATGCACCCATGCACCCGTCCATCCATGCACCCACCCATCCGTCCGTCCACCCATCCATGCATCCATGCACCCACCCACCCATCCGTCCGTCCGTCCGTCCGTCCATCCATCCATGCATCCATGCACCCGTCCATCCATGCACCCACCCGTCCGTCCGTCCGTCCACCCATCCATGCACCCATGCACCCACCCACCCATCCACCCGTCCATCCATCCATGCACCCACCCACCCATCCACCCACCCATCCATCCATCCATGCACCCATCCATCCATCCATCCATCCATCCATCCATCCATCCACCCACCCATCCATCCATGCACCCATCCATCCACCCATCCATCCGTCCGTCCATCCATCCATGAGATGTTATGCTCAACAAAATATCACAGATTGATGTCAGATATCTTTCTGGCTCTGTGGGATGTGTGTGTTGTGGTGTGAGTCAACAAAATGTTCCTTTTTATTGCTTTTTTCCCTTTTTTCACTTATTTGTCTGTTTTGCTTCTAACAGAACCACAGCTGTATGTCCGCTTCGACATCTGGGAGCAAGGCAACATTAGCCCCTTACAGCTGAGTGACAAACTGCAGGGGGCACTGCGCCACGCACTGTGTGATGTTGTCATGGAGCTGAGAGTATTGCCAAACCCTCTTTGTGTCGGGGTCCTCTGCCCAGCAACGAAAGCTCAGAAAGAAGAGGCAAAAGGTGAGCTCATTACTGCATCTGTATGCTGGGTCTGTTGTGTCTGCACCTATTTGCAATCAGATTGTACCAAGCAGTCCAATAAAAACAATGCTTTACAGTGTAATATCATTCACCACACTTCTGACACTGTGTCAACAAAAACACTGATGTCATGGCTTATGTTCGAGGAGCAGCAGAGATAATTGGCTCTGTCTACGTCCTAAAAGTTTGATAATGGGTCTGAAACGGTCGCTGTTTACCTCAAATATGCAAATGTAGCCAAAATAGCCAAAGAGGTTTATTTTTCTAAAATGATTTTGACACATTGTTGCTGTGCGGTGCACGGTGTTACATGAAAGCTGTAGTCAGCAGCAGTTTCATGTTGTTACAATGTTTTTGTCTTTAGCAAATCAAATAACAAACGTTCACTGCAAGACAAAACTACAAGCAGATGAACCAGAAGGTTGATTCTGTTCATCTGGACGTCGCCTTCTCATCCTTCAGGTTTCCACAAACTTACAGTCAGTACATTCACATAATGACTGAAAGTAGCACCACTGACTAACAGTGGGTTGTGAGGTCAGTTTCATTATCATTGAACTGTCATGATCATTGATCAGTGGCTATGAGTGGCGTTCACAGAGAGTTGGGGGCTGGCTGCAATCACAGCATTGTAAGATGGCGACAGAGAAGCAGCGGTGCTACAGCCAGGTGTAGGTGTACTCTATATTTGTGCTTTCTTGACCCGCAGACAGTCCTGTTCCTAAACGCGAGTCTCTTTCGGAGTAGTAGGCGACTATGCCATGGGGTTTTTTTTTTCCCCCATCATTTGTTTTTCAGTTTTTTAGTTTAATGCTTGAATCTTGAGCTGGTACAACTCAGCGGATAATTACACAACCCAAATGGTGTTTGAGTAGGTCTCAAAAATGGATGCAGCTGTCCCTCCAGGACTGCTCTCTGGTATCAAAGGGACGTCCTGCTAACCTTTTAACTACAAAGCCACAAATTTAGCTGAGCCTACATTATCAATGCCGTCCTCAGAGCGAGGCGAAGAATTCTGTTTGCTGACAGATTTTCTGTTTGTTACCAACATGGAGTGTACTGCTGGCCTTTGTACATATTCAGTGAGATGGTTTACCTGCTGCTGCATAATGGCCCGTTTGGCCGGATTAATCCAATATTCATGCTGCTTCATCTGTTTGTGGCCTTCCACACTGATATCATGACACAGATCAGAGGTTTAATGATGGTGATGGTGAAAATTGGCAAGTTGTCCTCTGAGCTGATAATATCAGCACAAGCAGACTTAGACCGATGGGTCACAAAGGACTCCAGATTACCCCACACTTTGGAATTTGTCAGATACCCCACAAGCATGGAATCTGTTTTTGGTTAACCCAACATCAGAGGATGACATGGAGGAGACGCAGCAGCACACACTGAAGCTGCAGGGCCTTTGTGGAAAGGTAAAGTTTTAACACGTTGGTACGACAGACTGATTTCCTTTTCCTGTTTGAATGTAGTAAAGCTCCCTCCCATGTTATGTTTGACCCTCATGTAATTGGTCATGAAAGCACTCTATTATCAGGCTTATTTGCCTCACAGACTAAACGAATAATCTAGAAGCGTGTGGGATATTTGGATGCGGGCGTTCGTGACACCCGGTGGCAGAAAGCAGAACAGCATGGAGGATCTCACTGCAGCCATCCTTGGGAAACGTTTAAGACTTTAATTGAAGTTTGATTGTGAAATGTTCTTCAGGGCTGCTGATTCCTTTGGCTGAGGCGAGAGAAGTGAAGGACAGCCCCAGGCAGCGCAGTGGCTCAAGGGTTTTTAAAACCAGTCCATCTCCGATCAGCTTAATCCAAGCTGTAGGAGGCGCCCCCACGACAGGAAGTAGCACACCCGAGTCCACCACGCCTACTGGCAAAAGCACTCGCCGCAGCTTCTGGGACATACTGGTCAGTTACTGGCTTTCTACGTCAGCATTTTGTGATCATTTAAAAAACAATCGTTCCTTTTTTGCACAGTTCCCAGTGCTTATTGACTGTTCGTCTAGTTTCGACAGATCAGACGTGTCGTCACAGACACGTATGAAAGTAAGCATGTTTCTTTCCCTCCATCAGAGTAAGCCAGACTCGGCCGAGCTCGGGAGCCCCAAGACGACAGACGACATTGTGCAGGAGAAAGGCGAGGAGGGCCGAGCAGCGCGCCGCAGACACAAGACGGAGAATGTAAAGCAGCAGTGGAGCCAGGACAAGACGGTGGCTGTGGAGCTAGAGCAGACCCAGAGGTGGGACTCACTGAAGCCACTTTGAGTTATTATACTGAACACTAACTGCATCAGGGAGCTAGAAATCATACAAAGTTGAACCCTTATGCAGTCCTTGGAGAGAATACGGACACAGCGTGGGCTGTGCAGTTCCTCCTTCTACTTCATGTAAGAGTGTGATATCGCAGGAAAAGACCAATTATTACTAATGAAAGCTACATGACACATCATATATGCAGCATTTTTCCTGTGTGGCCCTCAATCATATATTGGCCCCTTGGGTTAACACTTGGACATTAATGCTTTGAGAGCCGCTTGTCTAAAGCGCATTAAAACTTTATATCGAGAGGAAAGCAAGAAGAGCTGAAATCATTCTGGTATGGTTTAGAAGATGGTCAAATTTAACCTCCTAAGACACGAACTCCTTCATGGCGTTTTTAATTTCTCTTTGCTGTTTAGGCTGATTGGATGTAAAAGCAAAGAATGATCTTTTTACCTGATGTAGTGTCTGAGAAAAATGAGATCCACATATGAGGACATTCGTTCTATATCTCGATAGAACAGTGGTGAATAATTGTGGTCTAGACAACCCAAAATGTGAAGTCCACATATGTGGACGCCCGGTCCTAGCAGGTGGGTCTGCACTATGTATGGAGAAAGCTGATAGGTGTAAGCTGCTGCACAGTCTTGCTGGTGGCTCTTCAGTCTCAGACTGCACATAGATGCACACAGCTGCTGCATCGTCACCATTTAGCTTCATTGGCATTTTGATGCCTGTTAGATCATTGGCTGCTGCTGTGGTTGCCTTTTGGACTCACCAGTGACTGTATTTACAGATGAAAGACACCAGCTAATACTTGCAAGACTGGTTAGCAAGTTGCTGTGACTGACAGGCTGTTAGCTGGTTAGTGTGCGGTGTCCTTGGTTTCACATCAGATGTCTTCCAGCGCGATCACGATGCGTGGTTTCAGAAAAGGCTAAGACAGCATGATGCTTGAGTGGGTGGAGTCACAGTGCCAGTACTGTCCATTTCATATTTAAAGATTAAATATTTTACCATGTATGGTAGTATTGTCATTTCTGTCTTAGATATGGAGCTGAGAAAGCAGAAATCTTGCCTGACCACCACTGCATCACTGATGGCAGGCAACAAGCCTTTAAACCACCAAAACAGGTTTTCTCTCTGCTGTGAGTCCCATAGAAATGTGGTTTAATGAAGTGTGGGGGGTTTGTGGCTGTGCAGGAGGCAGCTGTCTCAGTTTGAGGAGGGAGATGCAGGCACTCTGGACCCCATTTACCAAGATATCTGCCAGCCGTGGATAACTTTCATGGCCAAACTTGGTAAGTTTTATCTCTACATTCATCCAGAATCTGAAAACTTATTTGAGAAGTTGGGGGTTTATATTCTGCGAGCTCTCACACTCTGTGTTACTCTCAGGTTGCCCCTCCATTCAGCAGTGTACCACTAAAACGGCCTCACACTTCCTGCTGCCTTCCATCTTGGCAGAGATTGTCAGTTTGGTCAGTTCGCTGGCCGCCGACACAACAGTGAAGACATTTCGAAAGACGAGGTGAGTTTTTACATCGTGTTTTTCTTGGTAATCGATCATCACTCTTACCTTCCTGATGTTGAGAGCAATAAAAAGTAACACTGAGTTGTGATATTTTTTGTTGCCGAGGTGCATGAAAGCTGTTGTTGTGCTCTGACATTCAAAAACACCTCAGCTGAGACTCTTCAGCTTCAGCTCAAATGTCGATTGTTGCTTCCAATGCAAATGACATTTCCACAGCTTTCATTCACTTTCATCTCTGCAGCTGATCTTCCAACTGCTGTCTGCACTTCATCAAATGGCATTCCAGCTACTTTCAGCCTCCTCATGCTTTGAGTCATTTTGACTCTTCAGCTGAAATTTGAATGACTTTTATTGGTTATAAGTCCAACTTGCTGTCATCTCTTTCAGTGCAGACCCCTGAAAGCGAACAAATTGTTCTCGCAGACTTCTTAGCAGCCTGCTCGTTAGAAAACACTGTGAATAAGAAGTGTGCGCTCTCTGGAGCCAGACAACTTCTTCGTTCCTGATTGTTGCCACACAGATACCGAGTCACTGTTGTGATCGCACTCGAAAATCAGTGCTCCTTTAGACTTCTCAGACATATAATCAATGAACACGACTATAGACACACAGTTTTACCTTATAGAAGTTAGGCGCTGTTTTTGGGTTACCACCCCCAGTTCATCCTCTGTCAGCCATGAGGCCTTTTATTTCTCTCCCTTTACTGCAGCATTTATTGTGATTGGCTGCCCCTCACAAACTAAAGGTTTGACGAGCAGGTCGCGTTGGTGATGTTTCAAAAATAGAAAAAAATGTTAAACTGAGGATTTTGAGCAAACAGCTGCAGCTTCGGGTCACACTCAGAAACACTTAGACTGAGCTCAGGGGGCCGAGCAGGTCATCCACTAATCAGAAGGTTGGTGATTCGATGCCTGGCTGCTCCAGTCTACATGCCAAATGTCTGTGCACAAGATACTGACCCCAGGTTTCTCTCAGCTTCATCCACTGGAATGCATCCAATGCACTTAGCCATAGAAAGCAGTGCTTCTATGAATGGGACTGAAACATTAAGACATGTTGCATGAAGCACTTTGAGAGCTCAGAGAGTAGAAAGGCATATTTTTGGAAACTGTTAACAGGATATATACCATACCTGGTGGGCGCCCTCTGACTGCACACTGCCATTAAAGTCGTTCAGCTCTATAATATTGCACCTGTATTATACTTTTTGCAGCTGCCCCACATCTGGAGACCATTTTGTGCCGCTCCCTCTTGGCCAGAACCTCAGCCAACCACCGGACGCTGTGAGGAGCTTCATTCTCATCGGCCGCAACTTCCATCAGTGGCACTACAGCACAGAGCAAGGTAACCGCTGCAATACCAGCCGTTCACATTAGCCCCTTACTACCTTACCCTCTGCACAGGCTATGCATCACTACCTCAGCTCCAGTGTGTTTTAAACAGCCTGTTATGGTTGTTTCCTTTTTCTCCAATTCATCAGGAAATCAGAATATTTGATTAGAAATGAATGCCGTTCATAGATTTGTGCAGCCCTGATATAGATGTAGTAAGTGATGAGTCTTTCTGTAAGAGTCCATGTTTGGAATTGAACAGCCGTTCAAGTACGAGTACATCGGTGTCATCCATCAGTTTTCCAAAGCCGACCCCAGCTGACCTTTAGGTGCGAGGTGGGGCGCACTGTGGACAGGCCACCATACTTGCATAGAGAGACGTTCACACATTCATTCACACCTACAACCAATTTAGAAACACCAGTTAACCTAACATACGTGTCTTTGTTCACGGAGAGCCACACAGGCACACGGAGAACATGCAAACTCCCGCTGACCCCAGCTGGCCCCCAGCTTTAAACCCAGTGACGGCGACCACCACATTATATTATTGGATGGCGATATGTTCAAATGACACATTGTTAGATTTATATTTTATCATCTACAAAGTACCAGAGTTTTTAGAATAAAAGTTACCGTATTTCCCGGACTACAAAGCGCACCTGTATATTAGCCGCACAAGCTAAAATCAGGGGAAAATCCTGTTTTGTACATACATTAGCCGCACCTGACCAAAAGCCGCAGGTGTTTCAATGTTGACTTATCATATGTAAGAGAATATGCACAAAGGGAATTGTCAGGAAAGAGATGGCTGTTTGGAGACATCACTTTTATTAATATTTTGAAAAACAAGTTATGGGTACATATTTGCATAACTTTTTAGGTATATGTACAAGTAGCGGTAATTACAAGTACGAAACATGTACTGTGCTTCATAAATGAGTAACAAATGTAGTACATAACAATAACCTACAGCACACCAGAAAAATAGATCCGGACTACCTTTTAGGCTCAGGTGCAGCGACACGGCTTTAACAAGAAGAAAAGTCAGTCATTCACCACCATCTTCCCCAGTGTCGGATATGAACAGGCTCAGGGTGGCTTCGTCATCCACTCTCAGCTCCTTTCCTTCGTTGTCACTTTCAAAACCAAAGAAATCCTCGTTGTCAGTGTCAGAGTCGAACACCCTCAGAAGGGCCGTGGCGGTGTCCTCCTCTCCATCATGCAGCTGTCCAGCCCTTTGAAATCCGTTGGTGATCATGGATGTTTTCACACTTTTCCACGCTGTCAGAATCCACCGGTGGAGTTGAGCATAACTTGCTTTTCGCAAGTTTATGGCCGCTTGTCATCCACGACTCCCGCTGAACGTGTAGCGCTACTTTGAAGTTTGTTTTTTGCGCTACTTGTACGGCACTATGTTGCCTGGCGGATGGACATGTGACCAACATACTACTCTTGAACCCCGATGTGTGTCCGATCACATGCCCTTCCGCCAGGCAACGTAGTGCCGTACAACAGCGGAACAAATAAAACAAATCGTCTTACGATATGACAAAAATCATGGACAATCCATAGAAAAGCCGCACCTGACTAAAAGCCGCAGGGTTCAAAGCTTGTGCAAAAAGTAGCGGCTTATAGCCCGACAATTACGGTAATTACTTTGTCTCCCTCCTGCTTAATTACCAAACAGTCAGTTGACAGATGAGCAGAATCAAGGCCAAACAAAACAAGATGAAGGTAACGGTGAGAACGAGCTGCAACAAGACTGCACAATGCAAAACACAGAATAAATGTCAACAACAGAATAAAAGCATTTAATGAGAAATGATCAAGAATAATTGAAAACAATAAACAGGCTTATAAAGACAATGAGAGAGAAAAAGCATCACATAAAAAGAAGTCCATGTAAAGTGTTGTTGCTGGTCCTGTGAGCCTGTTATGTGCTCGAGTCATTCGTTGCTTCTAATGAGCAACAGATGACCCCATAATAAAGTAAAATAGAAGTCCAATAAACACATTATCCTGTGATGTTCTTTTGTTTCCTCATTATTGTAATCAATCACATTTCAGTCTGTAGTTCGTCTCATGCAAGTAAGTGCAGTTCAAAGAGCTTCACAGACGACTGAGAAGCCGACGATGAGACAAAGCGAACTGAAACCAAACAGAAGGTGGAATAAAAGGACGTTAAATACAAGCGCGCTCAGAGTTCAGCACATCAATGAGGATTAGCCCCAAGTCCAGTGTTGTGGTTCTACGGTGGAACAGGAAGGAACGTGCGCTCCGAGTGTGGAGGAATTTAAGTTCATGAGTGGAGTGGGAGACTAACGTATAGTCAGACCGTCCATCCTGGTGAGAAAGAGCCGAGTGTGGAATCAATGCTCTCAGCTTCCTGGTCTGTCTACGGTCCTACTCATGGGTGAGGCTACCATAGAAAACACAAGTAGTGGAAATGAAGGGTGTGTGTCTGTCTCACCCTCAGAGTGGGGTGAGTAACTTGGCCATGGGGTAAAGACCAGCAGCTGTTTGATATCGAGGTTGTTTAGGCATCTGACCTGGATGCCTGCTGGGTGAGGAGTTTGTGGTTGACTCGGTAAATGAAAGCTGTGTTTGGTTGCACCGAACATTATGTCAAACATTTCCACTATAAGCAGCAGAGGATGGAAACACAACAAAATGACACAAACAAAAAAGAAACCTCTGAAAAGTTGATTAAACATCATATAGTTGAATAAAATGCTACATTATAAACTATAGTAAATAATTACCAAAAACTAAAAAGAATCAACATGAATAAAACTATAATTTACATATAACAAAGTCAACAAACATGATGGCTATAAAACATAAATACAGTTTAATTTGAGATATTAATGTCTAACTGTAGTGTAGTTTATATCTTATGGCACAACATATGAGTCCTTTCAGGTGTCCAGTGAGTGAAGTCTGCTTTTGTCTCATGCAGAGCTTCTGTTTCTAGTTTTTTCTCATTTATTCGACTGCTGCAAAATAAAGTTCGGCCTCATTTCTGTTGCTTTTGTGTCGCAGCAGCTAATCACACACTGCTAGTCTAGTGAGGATATTCTTGAGGTAAAGCTGTTCGGTATATTAGGCTGGCATAGACCTGTCTGCAGCATGTTGCTAACACTTGTTTTAACACCATGAGTAGTGTGGAGGAGACGCTCCACGTGTTTCCTGTTGAAGCTTTGAACGTGCTCTGTCCTCGCCGCCGCCGCCGCTGCTCTTTGATTCTGTGTTTCTCTGTCCGTGCTCGCTGCTCTCTAACATCTGTCTTATTTTTGTTTTGCTTACATCGGTTTGTGTCGAGCTGTGTTTCACTGTCCACGCCGCCTTGCTGTTTGTACCTCCTCTGTTTACCCACAGAAGACAGTTCAGATGAGGAAAACAGCCCAGTGCTAAATAGGTTCACACGTAAGTTTGCTCCTCAGCTTACCAACAACTTTCATGGTAATGGGATTTTCTTTATGGCTGCGTTTTGTCAATATATTGGTTTGTTTGTTTGTTTTTCTATATTATCAACAGCTGAAATATATGTAAGCGAGCTTTCACAGAGAACAGCAGAATACTTCACATGTTGACATGAAAGTCTTAGAGAGTCAGTGTGATAAAAAGATGTTAGTGTGTTCGCCTCTTCAGTTAAACTGAATTTTTACTGGTTCTTTAAGACCTGCAGTTTTTTAAGATCCATGATCTGAATTTAAGGCATTAAAATGTCTTAAATTCATTTTTAATGGGTCTCAAACTTAGTTGGATTTATGAAATTTGTTTTACATTATAAATAAAAGACGACTGAAGTTGCATTAACTTCAGTCGTGTTTTTAATTGTATCGATCACCCTGTAACAAAGCTACAGAACGGAGCCATCATAAAACGATAACCACGAATGCTAACTATGTCGCCTCGCCACTTTAAAACACATCAGTTAATCAGACTAATTGTTATGCTGTGATAGCAAAGTTTTTAATGTGGACTGTATAGAAAACATGGATCTATTCATGTGACGTCCTCTTGTTCATCCTCGAGCTACGACTGTGAAAGCCGCGGGATACTCGATGCTCATTGGCTAACAGCTCGATCACAATTTAGAAAATAAATGTATTTTTACTTTTGACTTCTTTACAATCAGACTTATTTCTGCAGTTAGTCCCCTGCACTGGAACCCATGTCCGGTTCTTATTACACTACATGGCTTCATGATGTTAGCAGTTCTCTTCTTGAATAGTTTCTCCATAGCTTCATAGTTTGGGGCTGAATATTACTAATTTATACTTTGAGGTAACAAATAAATAACTAAACCTGCCACAAACCAAAGTGAAGTAAAAGCAGCCCCGTGACGTTGTGTCTCACACTGACGAGGAGAATTAAACGCACACATTGAGAGAATAGCGTACAAGCTGTGTGGCTGCACTCATGAGCTTTTATAAAGCTGCAGCACCAATACGTTTTGTTTAAGCGCACCTTAAATCATCTTGAAGCTGAAATGCTGTTTGACCTTTCTGTGGTAATGATATTACTTCATCATTCTCTGCTTCCTTTCTGCGGGGATATCACGACCGCCGCTCGCAAACAGGTTTACATCGGTTTTAAAAAATAACCACGTTTCTTCACTCCTGATAATCAAGCCAACACTGTTTTTGTGGTCCATCGAACGCTGTGATTTCAGAAGCAGCATCACAGTAAAGCTTTCGCTCTCGTCAGTCAAACCTCAGAAACCCCAAAACCTCCCAGGAAGTGAAAAACCTGCGAAGCAGCTGCCCAGTACGTTTGTATTTAAAACTCAGTTATGTTCATCTGACAGTTCAGTAAAGATTGTGATCAGAGTCAGCTGGGACTCTTTGTTGAAGGACATAGCACAGCCTGCTGGGCAGCTTGGACTCGTATTGCTTTGCTGTTGCACTGACTTTCTGTCTTTTCTGTCCAGCTCATAAAGGCTTCCAGCGCTTCGATGCTCTGGAGCAGAGCGATTCGGTCGGTCCGAGCCAGGCTGGGGTGGGAATGGCTCCTCGCCAGAGGTTCCTCTTTATCAGCATCCTGGACAAAGAGGTGATTTGGGATACGGAGGCCTCTGTACACTCTGTATATCCCTCAGGCCGGGCAGAGAACAAGATCCCAAAGGGTCCTATTTGTAATGGCTTTCAAATACATGAACTTGTCCTTAGATGTATTTTTCTCAGTGGGTGCTTGAGCAAATAAAGATGGTGCTCTGACAGCGCATGTGTATAAGCTGCCCACAATAATGAAAATGTGTGACATATAAGCCTACGTGGTAGCCAGGTTACTAGCCCAAAGATCTTTAATCCTCTGGGTTTTTTACCTTTATTAGCGTGTTTTTGAAGCCAAATGCTGTCATTTCTCTTTAAAGCAAATTTCTCTGATATCTTTTCAAAAAGGTAGCACACATATCCTCATTGTGCTTCATAATTAAGCTGTGGGATTATGTTTCTAAGTACAAGTGTGCTCTTTAAAACATGATTGTAATACTTCACCGTTGGTTCTTCAGGTGACGCTGTACAGCTACAACTGGTCCGTGGATCTGGGCGCCTCTCTGAATCGCGAGCTGGTGCGTCTGGTGAAGTGGCAGAATGCGAGGGCTCACGTCGTCCACTGCCTGTTCAATCAGAAGATGGGTCTCTTCCATCACTACTGCTTTTCCGATGCTCCCATCCATGAAATAGACTCCAAGCAGGTGAAAACACTCTGGTGTATTGTAAGCAGGCCAACAGCAGTACAGGAAGAAAAGCATCATGGGATCACTTCATTGTTAGTTATTTGTGAGGGACGTTTTGTGATGTCTGTACTCAGTGAGAGCTGAGTCAGAGAGAGCACACAGAGGGTTTAAGCACTGAAGCACCATTTAGTACATAAACTGTACCTCAAAGATGGCCTTAACTGGTTGCTGAATGCCCGTTTTAAAAGCAGGACAGCCTCACTGTGTCTTAGGTTTTAGGTTATGAGCAAGTTGTCGTCTTATAAGTAATCAGGTAATCAGACTTGGCAGTCAGACCCACAAATGAAAGCTTACTACATTGTTTTTTTCTGTGTATAAACAATGTAAAATACTTTTTGGTGACTGTTTTGTTTACATACACGTTACCAAAGTCCGTCTCTGAGGATACTTCAGTCTCCTCTGATATTTACAGGTGCCCAAACAGTCCTGTTGTTGTCTGTGCCACCCCAACATGCTTTGCTGGGTAGATTGCACTGCATGACTGGAGCGCAGCATCAAACTGTTAAACTGTACAGTTGCACACTTCCTACAAAATCCAGCAAAATGTAGTTTACGGTCCAGTTACCCCAGCAGGTGTCTAGCAGCTTAGTCTGCCCTCACCTGTCAGTCAAAGCTTTCGATTCTTAAAAATAGAGATCAACGCATTTTTGATACAAATCTGTTGATGTGCTTTTTGGCCGTTAAGCACCGACTTCATTTTTTAGCCCTGGAGTTTTCTTTTGGGTTCAATATCGCATACTTTATTCTAACGTCATTTGTGTGTGTGTGTGTGTGTGTGTGTGTGTGTGTGTGTATACATACATACATACATACACACACAAATGAAGTCAGTGCTTAATGGCCAAAAAGCATATCAACAGATTTGTATCAAAAATGCATTGATCTCTATGTATGTGTGCATACATATATATTCATATATGTATGCAAGGCAGTCAAAGTTGAAGGTACAGTGCTCTGACAGAGGAATCAGTTCCAGCTCCAGTAATACTGACTTTATGAGAGAAGCTGCAGTATGGACTGAAAGTAGTATTCGAGTATTTGATTTGGAACCCAGGGCGTATTTTTTATTCATGGTATTTCAGCAGCTGCTGAGTCACCAGCAGCTCTCACAGTCAGTGCTGTGCTTGTCCTGCATTAGAGAAAGAAAGGAGGCAGCTGACTACGATCGGCCATCATGTGTTCACATGTGGTGACAGCAAATGACCAGTGTCAAACTCACTGCAGAGGTTGTTATGTGGCATCAGCACTGTGGCAGTCACCGCGTGCTTCCTGTAATGACACGCTGTGTTAACGGAGTTCTGCAATGACAGGCTGTGCCGCTCAGTTATTGTGCAACTGTGGAATATGATCTGCACAGGGGTGTTTTTCATATAAAAGCAGGACGATTAACACTGCTTAACATGTCAGACGTGGTCCTGCCACAATGATTGTTCTGGGAGAATAATCACAGCCTTCTTTCTTTTTATAACAGCAATATAAAAAATGACATCAGAAAAACCTCGGCAGCATTTTCAGGCTCCCCCTTAGACCTCAGACTTGCCTCTAAAAAGCACGGCTGCACCTTCTGTTTCTGCTGCTCTGCTGCATCTGGTGGGGAGCTGGTGAGGAGAACAGGATGCTAGCTCAGGTGGAATCAGCCTGGGAGGGTAGCATCTGCACTCGCGCTGTCACAGGAGGCAGCAGCTCCCGGAGCACACTTCATGCAGCTGTTGTGTCCCGAGGACGAATTTGTGTGACTCCCACATGGATGGTGATGTCATTACTTGATCCAGCCTGTTAGTGGTCCTCGTGCTATTTATGAGTTTCAGTGACGATGTGTCACAGTAATGTGTTTTCATCTTGTACTATGATACAATAGTTGTATAGAGAGCTGCAGGGCTGCATCTCTGTGGTTCCTCTTACAAAAAGCTGAAATCGTCGCGGCTTATTACAGTAAATAAGCATCGTTTATCATTTTTGCAACATGCACACAAAATGCTAATGTTAGGCTATGACAGTTGTAGCCGTGGGACTATAACCACCTCTTAGCATGTACGTAATTAGCCCGAGAGGTTTGGGATTTATCTGAGTGTGAGTGTCATTTTTAAATGAGCATTTCTTGCTTTTGCATCAGAACCATTTCTGCTTTGCTCCGTTTGTCCTCCTGCAGCATTTTCTGTACGATCACTGTAAAGTTTGGCTTTTTAGATACAAGAGGTGTTTTTTAACTTTGGTCTGCTACTAGTCGCCCCTACTACACTTATCTCGTGTAAAATATTCAATATTTGGGAGATGCTGCAGTGTGCAGTTTTCAGTTCAGTCGATTGACATCCTGTGTAAATATTGGCAGGCAAAGACTGTCACTGAAGCCTCTTCCATATTTATGCCACTTGCAGCTTCATCAAAGCTCGCTGTGGCTCGATTCAGCTTTGTTTTCTGTTTTGCGTGCCTCAGCAAAAACTGCTGGACACCCTTTATTAAATATGGAGTTTTGGATCAATATGCAGTTGATGGTGTTGGCAGCAGAAACCAAAACAAGATTTTTCAGCCACACGACTAAGCATTTTTATTCTCCTTGATTATTACCCTTCTCTATCTGCTGTCTTCTTATGTTGTCCGGATCATATCCTGGATATATAACCCTGTCACATCAGCGGCCTTGTTTTCCAAAATGGAGGACTTAACCACCTCAGTGCAATTTAGCCTCTGTCAGTTTCCATTCATCCTCCTCGATTATTTATGATCCTCTCTCACACAGAGGGCTTTGGGTTGTAGGTTTCTGTAGTCTGCTGTGCCGCCTGTTTAATAACTGTTTGCAAAACATCTTTTACATCCCATCTTCCCTCCCACTCTCACACATCAGCTGTCACATCAGCTTCGCTGCTCTGAGGACAGCAGTGCAAGAAGGCTCCACTTCTACAGCTACTGATTGATTTTACAATCGTTTTTCCTGGTGAGATGAAGGGGGTGTCATACGTGATAGTGTACTACAGATGGCTTGAGAATTGGGCGACTAAAAAGGCTTCTGTGTTGGAACATCTGGAAAAATGTAGGCAGAGAAAGCAGAGTGACGGCATCAGCGACTGCTGCTAAAATACAAGAGACATCATGCAAAGCCATCAAGCCACAGAGCTTTTCAAAAATCGATTAAAACTAGCTTGCATCGTGCAGCATTGGCGTAGATGGAACATTGATTTGTAACCTGTGATTCAATTCAATTCAATTCATTTTATTTATATAGCGCCAAATCACAACATAAGTCGCCTCAAGGCGCTTCATAGATACAGAGAGAAAAACCCAACAATCATATGACCCCCTATGAGCAGCACTTTGGTGACAGTGGGAAGGAAAAACTCCCTTTTAACAGGAAGAACCCTCCGGCAGAACCAGGCTCAGGGAGGGGCGGGGCCATCTGCTGTGATTGGTTGGGGTGAGAGAAGGAAGACAGGATAAAGACATGCTGTGGAAGAGAGACAGAGGTTAATAACAGATATGATTCAATGCAGAGAGGTCTGTTAACACATAGTGAGTGAGAAAACAGTGATGTGAGGACACTGCAGTTTATCAAGTTTAGTTTGTTTACAGATGTGAACCTCACAGATGTGCAAGACTACTGTATAAACATGAAAAAGGATTTGAAGAGACATGAAAAACGAGGCACAGTCAAAAACTTTTATTTAAATATGGTCTAATCCGGCGGTCCCCAACCGGTTTAATGTCAGACGGTATTTTCACAGACCGGCCTTTAAGGTGTGGCGGATAAATACAGCAACATAAAATAAAACCCGAGCCTCAACTCTCGCGGCCCGGTACCAAACGACCAGTGCCGGTCCACGGCCCGGGGGTTGGGGACCGCTGGTCTAACCTTGTGACGAATGGATTCAGAAACCCTCTCATATTATTGAAGGAGTGATTATTTAAAAAGCTGCCACCTCATGTTGCACAGCCATGTTTTTCATGTCTTCTTTTCAGAACAAGAACTTTTGAATTGTTTCGTTTAGGGGACATCTGTAAACTGTAAAACAAAAACCTCTGTGAACAGGCCCCCTGCTGGTGGTGGTAGATGTGAGGAAGAGTCCTAATCTGAGCCAAAGCGCTGTCCACGCAGACTAGCCAAAGGCCCAGCTACAGTGGGGAGCGAGTATTTTGGGATCGTTCGATTGGAGGAAAACTCCTGGAGTAGATGCGTCTGTAGAACACACTAAGGGACGAGGTCTTTGGTGACTGTTCGGCTCTTCTGGCTCAGATCGGAGATCACTGGTTGGATAATCAGCATACAGTACTTTTCCAGTATGGAGAAGTATACCGAGAGCAAAGAGTGCCACCCTTCCCCACCATGTCAAGCTGACCATGGTGTTGTTTAAATAAATCATGTAATGCTGTTTTAGTTTGAATGAAAGTTCAGTAAAATCCAGCAAAATGTCATGCACAGTGTGAGCAAAACAGACGGACGAAGGGACTTATTCTTAATTTCGTTGTTCTCATGACAATGACAATAAAGTTTCTGATTCTTATTAGACCCCGTTTTGCAGCCGAGAATGACACCAAATGCCCTTTCAGTCTTCTCCCTGTGGCCAACAACAAAACAAGCGCAAAGAATAGAAAGAAGCAAACTTTTCCTTTCCCTCCGATGGCCTCGCTCTTCATCACGGCATTACTAATGAGTGCGGACAGAAGGCAGAGTCAGAGCAGCAGAAAATTTGCCTGAACAGAACTTCATCTGTCAAGGTCCTGATGAGAAGCAGAGGGAGCACCAGTGCACGGTTTGACCCCCCAGCCTGTGGGCATGGTGCAGCCAGCACTGCCACACGAGGGGCATCTGGGCCCTGAGCTGCTCCGCTGAGCAAACTCACCCAAAAGCTCCTGTCAACAGCAAAAAGAGAAGAACAGACAAAACTAATATGCAGCGCGGTGACTGCAGCACGTCGCTGCGTCATGTGATAGAAGAATGCAAATGTGCTTCCTGTCTGTGGTGTCCAAGGCTTGAGCATCCTCAGGTTAAGGCAGAATTAATCACCTGATGAACACAGACTAAGATTTCACGTATTAAACTCTTTTAAGATGAGTTTTAATGGACCATACAAAAACAAGACCTTTCCAGATTATTGAGTTCCCTCTTGCTGCTTGTGAAATGACTTCTTGTGAAGGACTTGGGCCCAGACTTCTCTTCTGCTGTGAGCAGCACTGTCTGAGCGATGACACCCAGCAGTCACCACCACAAACATCAAACCCTCCAACACAAGCTTCTCATACAGAAACGCCAACCTGTGGCTTCAGACAGTGTTTTAGTGGTGACTTTAAAAGCTGCTGTGCTGTGCTTGGCTCAGATATAAGCTAGCATTTGCTAACAGTAGCCCGGTGAAAGCCTGCTTGGCCAGACAGGAAACTGCGATTCACTCGACAACTATGTAATAAGAGTGGTTTCCTGAGGTTACTCAGGAGGTATTTAGCTGCTAAGTGAGGTGATGGCGTCATTAATTGTCGAGGTATTTGATTTATTCTCTATCTTGATCAGGATCCCAACCCATTCCTCGGTCCCTCCATGGAGCCTGATGCATTGCTGCGTAGCGCAGTCCCTCCTCTGCCCAGTAAAGAGCAGGGCAGACTGGGAAACTCTGGTCGAAGTCTTGCTCCCCTCCACTTTCCCTCCGAGTTGCTTCCCTTTGATGAAGCTCTGAGGGACGTCTGCACCATTCGGCCTTTGATGGACGGAGATGTGGTGGCTCGACATGGCAGCCAGCTGTTGGAGATCAAAGCTGCTGAGCGGAGAGGTGAATAGTTTGACCTGTACATTAAACATGATGTCAGTTTGAAAAATTAATGGCTTTGTTTTTATTCTTACAGAATTAGAGAAGCAGATGAAGATAGAGAACCTGTTCGTGACCTGGCAGCAGAGGTCAGCACAGTCCAACATGCCCATTTCAGTAAGTATTTTCAACAGTGTTTAACCCTTTAGAGCCGGTCGCTGGGGTCACACAGGCACCTGCAATGTTTTTATTAAACATCTGTAATTCCCATAACTCCTGAACCAGTTGCTCAATTGAAAGAATTCCCACGCTTCCTGAAAGCAGCGGCTCAGCAGGGTCAACGTAAGTAAATGTAGCCTTAAAGACAGCTGTTCTTATAATGGAGCCTGTGGAGTGTGAGGAATGCAAAACAAAAGAAAGTTAAAAGAAAAGCAGCACACGTGTCGTTATACTTTCTGAAAAGCCTGCCCCCTGGTGGTGATAGTTTTAGTTAACGTTCATAAAGGGGAATCACAAAATGCACCTTTAAGTTCATAATGATGATGGATATTTAAAACATAAACAGCAAATTGTATTTGACCAGTAAATTCTTCCACTGTGCAAGCAGCATAATCTCAGATGGAGCTAATTGCACTCGACTAACCCGGGGGAACAGCGTCTCACTGCTTCATGTCTTTGAGGGGCTTCAGTTACAGCTCACTCCTCGGGGAAATCATTTTGCATCGCCTTGTTTCAAAGTGGGGAATATCCGAGCTAATTAAAAAGGTTTCTATCTGACACCGTGACATCTCGAGAGGTTACACGGTGGCATTAAATTTACAAATTTGATATTTCAGCAGTCGCCCACATGGTGCTCTTACTGAAGCACATCCAGCAGGAGGTCTGCAGCCTGAGCTGAGTCTGTCGGGGCCAGGACCCGTGTCCAGTGCAATAAACAAGCTAAATTACCTGTTGGCTGTAGTTTGAATGCTGATCTCCTGCTAAACGTTCAGCCTGGTGTCATCTTTGATGTTGCTGTGGTCTTTTATGTCATCCCACTTGCAGTTTCATACTTTTACCATTTCAGTAAGAGTTACCTTGGCTGTCTCTGCAGGGGACAGATTTGGAGACTCTGAAGCAGTCGTCCCGACTGGTCCACTACTGTGCCACCCCTCTGCTCTTTGACCCCGTCTTCCGCAAGCAGATCCAAGAGGAACAGATTATTCAGCCTCTAGAAAAGGTTTGTTTTCCATGCAACTAAAGGCAAAGTTACTGGCAGATTCATTTTTCACTTTAGACATTTTATTCATATGAAGACCGAATATAAATACAGTCTTCAATTTCTGATCCTGTGTTTAATGTTCCTCTCTTACTTCATGGTAAACGCAGTGACTCCAGGTTAGGAATCCTCTGTTTTACATTCATGCTTGATTTGAGATGTTCTTTTACAAAAGGATTTGCTTTAACGACGACACAGAAAACACATCAAATATTTAGACTGAGAAAATGGATCATTTTGGTCCAGAAGAATCATTTTCAATTCAACGGCAGGAAAAATGTTTAAAAAACTGGAGCAGGGCGACGTGTAAACAGTGTAGCATCGCCCCTTCTTTTAACAATAGTCCATAAATAGACTTGGAGCTGAGGACACCAGTTGCTGGACTTTTGGAAACAAATGCTGTTGTTTATTTTGGTCCCTTTTTTTAACTTTCCCTACGCACAGCATTATACATCTGTAAAGACCAGAAAAGGGCTGAGTGAGGATGGGCAACTCTCCGTTTAATCCATTTATTGTGCACAGATAAGACATCTGAGAGCATCATATCACAAAAGGCTATTCATATCATCAAGTATTTCCAACACTGAGATCCAGTTTGTTCTTTCTATGAAAAGGCCTCAAATACTCCAAACGAGTGAGCGGGTAACCCTTTAGCTGAGGAGAAAACATGCTTTCATATTAGTCCTGTTAGTCATTTGTTGGATATAAACCTTTAAGGGCCAGAAGATATTTTCACTGAGACGAGATCCTGAATGCAAACTCTTACTGCTTCCCAGAATGCATTTATTCGAACACACTGCTAATTATTTCCACATTAAAGCATAAATGAAGCTATTCTTTGCTCTGGTGCTCCGTAGTTTCATGTCAACCAATTATTTTTGCAGTAGCCTAAAACATGCGTTGAATGTGTTTTTGAATGAGCCTTGGATGCCTTCCTCCACTCTTCCTGGGAATATCGTCGTGTTAGTCCTCTGCAGTGTTTTTACAGAAGACTCAGAGGACTCGTCTGCTAATAAGTGATATAGTTTACATATCAACCCCTTCCCAGAAGACTAGTTTTTCTATTATGGTCAAAGAGGGAATAGATAGTGACTGATGAAGTTAGTTAATAGTAAGTATTTAAAGCCTTTTTATTGTTATTTAACAACACAATGAAGGTTTTAGAGGAATTTATTTCAGAGCCTGATGTTTCCTAAAGTATCTCAGTCTGGCCCCAAAGTGTGTGACTAGATTTGCTTAAGTCTTTAACAACGACAGTATCATCTGTGCAGTGTTCGATGTGGCGTTCAGGCTGCTGAGCTGTACATCCTGTTTCATTACCCACCAAATGTGTTCAGTTGACGAAAGGTCTGCAGACACTTCAGTTCAGCATACTAAGTGTTTGCTTGGGCGCGTGTGTTGCTCTAAAACCTGCATATGCTTTCCAGCATTGACGGTACCTTTGCAGAAGTGCAAGCCACCAGTTCCAGCACCTTCTGAACTGATAACTAGCAGATGGTCCCTCTCCTCGTTAGTCCAGAGGAACAAGAATTTCAAATTTTGCTTCATCTGATCACAAAACAGTTTTCCATTTTGCCTCAGTTCATTTTAAATGAGCTTTGCTTAGTTGAAGATCACCTTCTGTGCCTCTCTACATCTTACTCACCTGTATTAAAGGAACCCAGTTAGCTGCAAAATGCTCCTCCGGCTGGTTTACCCCACCAGCCTCGTGTTGTTGTCATGCTGACAGATGAGGAGGGGGCTGTGGACACCCGACTTCCTCAACATGAGCTCAGCTGCAAAACGAGAAATGGTTTTTCATGAAAGAGTAAAATGTCTCAACATTTGATATGTTTTCTGTGTTCTGTTGTGAAAGGAGTATTGATTTACACAGCACTCCAGCATGTTTTATGTTAGTGTTGTAAATTTATTCCCTGGAAGTTCCTTTCAAACCTCAGGAGGAAGTTTTGTAGGATTCCAGCTTCTTTCATCTGAAAAATCTCACAATCGGAGTCACTTTGGTCATTTTCAGTACAGGAACATGTTGTATGTATGGAGCACTTTGTGGTCGACAGGCTTCAGACAGATTCTGGGGTGTGGATCAGTTTGTGACGTGTATTTCCACATGTGAGCCCCGGTGCTCCTGCTTCCTGTCAGAGCTGACAGCAGCCCCCTGTCTTTCTGCCTGTGTGCTCTAACTCTGCACATGTCGCTCTTTTCAAGTTAAACAGGCCTTCATCAAAGTTCAAATGCTCTTTCCATTAGTGGTGCATTGATCTGGATTCTTCTTCCACGGCTCAGACGTATGGCTTCTTTGTTTCATCAGGCTCAAAATGAAAGTTGTGATTTTCAGTCATCTTTTAGAATTTTGTATTCAAACATGGTTCATTTCTTTGATATGTATTCAGGCCATGTGCACTGTACTATAAATTCTTCTGAAATTGTGTGTGTCAGAAAAGGCATCGCTCCAGTGATTCCACGGCATCAGGTCGGGACCGCAGCTACAGCACAGACTCAGCTGACATGCTGCCCGGCCGACTGAAGGAAGAGTCCTGGCTGCTTGAAATTTCCAGCACCTTCCTTCAGCAGTATGTCCAATACCTGCAGAGCATGGGCTTCATTTTGGTGCAGGTCCGGCCTCAGTCTCCAGCTCGCAGGTGTGTTGGATGTGTGCTTTTCAGCTGTTGCTTCCTTCTAATGTACCCTCAACCCTTTCAGCACCTGTGCGTCCCCCTCCATGAGCTCAGACGTGTTAATCAGAACTTTACGTTGAATCCGGGCTGCTTGTTCTCAGAGATTTCTCTTTAATGCCCCCATTTAAATTCAAATTGTATTTGTCACATACACAGTGAAGTGCTTAGACAATGTTGCGAGATCGATCAACTTTAGACCAGACAACAAACGATGGAGGCTCCGGAAAAGTGCAATCAAACGATGAGTTTTATTATCACAGGAGAACAACCAACCGTCAGCATACGGATTGTTTTGCTCTGACAAGAATACACTGGGTTCTGGTTTTATAGGACAAAATATCACACCTACGTCAATACAGTTCAAAAATACATGGTGACAGACGGACAAAAGTTCAACTCGTACAGACAAGGGTTCATCACGTACATATAACCTTACACCGACATATAACTTCTCCTTTCTACATTACTTGCCTTTTAAGGTAATAACTTCAGGTCTTAGCATTTCTGAGAGCTAATAATGGACCCTCGTCATTAATCACTAAGTAGAGTACTTTAGCAGCCAGTCTCAAACTGAAGCAGAAGACGCTTAGGCCTTCACTCAAACCTGCTACTAGATTAATATGTGTATTGTAAGCATGCATGCAATTAACCTGCTATGTTCTCATCTTCTCTCAACATGTATCATCTGGACACTCTCACCAGTGAAGCTTAAAACCTTCTAGAATGGAACATCAACTCTAACCAAGCACATTCATGCATTGTGTATAAAATGAACTCAACCTGTAAAAATAGAAAGGTCAATGTGATGACAGACATATTCAATGCAATTTTATAAACCCTGCAGGAAATATTACTGATAAATGATACTGTGAAACATGTTATTAATACATTCTTCATAAGGCAGATTACATGGTAGCAATAAAAGAATCTCTGAATCCCCACAACAACTGCTCGTGACCTAAAATAAACGACTATGAATAGGATAGGAAATAAATATGAAAATAAAGGGTAAATTTAACTAGGAAAGAATAAAGTAAAATATAAAAATTAAAGTTAAAAATAAAATAACTGTACAACAAAATACACAATATAGAAAATATATAAGAGAATATGAAGAAATATGGAACAAAAGCAGCTGTACGAGTATTAAATGGTAATGAAAGAAATGTAATGTCCAGGGTTGGGCACATGTTTAAGTGTCTTGTGAGTGATTGCATCTAAACTGGGGCATGTCTAATGGCAGCAGTTAAAATAAAGGCTTTCATGTGTAAGTCCATATTTATGTTTATTAGATAAGAATAAACAAGTTTCATAAACTGTTTAATTAGTAAACGGGTGTTTTTTTTCTCTCCCTTTAGTGTGTAAAATGTAAGACAATCAGGAATCATTAACCTCCAGTCTTCTCTCGCACTGTCGTGTGTCATACTTGTCTATTAGTCATCTAATCGCATATGTTTTGATTCTCCTCTGACCTTTGACCTCCATCCACTGAGGCAGGAAGCCTGAGCGTCCTGCCTGCTGTCACTTTCTCAGTCTGTGTGTGACTCGCACTGAATTGTCTTCCTGCTTGGATATTTGCTGCTGGCTCTCTATGAGCCTTTGTTGGGTTTTTTATAGTTTAAGCAGATCTTTACTGACCCCTGTCCCCCACTCCACCCCCACCCCCTGTCCTGCAGCATCGCCCGCGCTCGTGCTGCCATGTTGAACTCTATGTCATCAGAAGGCAGGATGTCTTTTTCTTATGTGAAGCAGAAGAGCGAGGACAGCCCTAAGGTTAGTGTTCACCTTGAAAATGCTCTTTTATTCACAAAACTTGGGGATAAAGTCAGACTGTGCTGTGGGAAAACGGGTCCAGTGAATTTCTAATGTGTCAGTAAAACTAAAGTCTCCAGCATCTCCAGAGACGGGTATTTCCTCTACGTCTGATTTAAACTTTTTTTATCAGATTTGACTGAAGAGCTGCCACAGCCATGGTTTGAGCTGTGGTGAGGCAAACTCGAGGAAGACTCATGTACTCATGCACGCTGAGAAGTTGACAGTTTTAGATCTTTCTGTATTTTTAAAAAACAGATGCGAGTTCCCAAAGACGGTGTAAACATGTGTGTAATGATGCAACAATGGAAAAAGACTGCAGCGCTGCTTCAGGGGGTCAAGAAGCTGTTTTGTTTGTACTCAGGCAGTGGTAACCTTTTCATTGCTGCTAACTTTAATGAGTTATGGCGTGTAAAAAGTTCCTCTGTGGCACAACTTCAGCACCTGGCAAATATGGACGCTCTCCTCGATTTAACGGAACATTAGCCTGATTTAAAGTAGGAAACAAAATGTGACGCAGGTTTAAATGTTGTCCTTTCATTGTGTGTATTTATTGTAAATAATCACACTGTTTAGGCACCAGCAGCTGCACATAATCAGACACAGTAACGTCTTATTGGGCAAATATAAACCTGTTTACCTGCTGGGTGAGACTAACATGCACACCTGCATCCTGAAACAGGCCACAGTGAGAAATCACAAAATTCAGTTTCATCACTTGTGATCCTGCAACAGCAGGCGGAAAATCCGGATCCCTTCTGTCCCAGCTTTTAATGACGTCACCTTCTATGTCGTTGCTATTTGAACATGAAAACCACAGCCAGCTACGTAAAAAGAGAAATGAAAAAGATTCGCAGTGGCAGATTTTACAATATCAGCCACAGGCCTGATCATCTGTCTCTTATTTACAAAGCTGAGGTCTGAATTGCTCTTATGCACTGGACCTTTCACGTGCTGCAGTTGGAAAGTTACCTGCATGGTTTGTTGGCTTTGCAGCCACACAAAGATCAACCTGACCTTCACTCACTGCATCAGTCAGGAGTTTCAAATCTGTGCCGTGATGCTGTCCAACACAGAGCTTTGGACTCGTTTGCATATTTATTGACTCGTCGCCCCCCTCCATGTCTGCAGATTTACAGAGATGCTAAAACAAAACTTTGCTTTTAGATTAGAAATTAAGACCTTTAAGTGTCTCCTTGTGAGTGATGTCACAACATCAGGCCATGAAAGTTTATTTGCTTTGTTTATGTCTGAGCTAATCCACGGCAGGGACGTCTGACTGGATAATGATCGAATCCAACACCGGTGGGTTTTTGTCAAACAAAAACATAATGCGGAGTGAAGGTGTGCCTCCTGTGACATCGCATGCTTCTTGCAGCAAGCACGTTGGCTCCACTGGGGCAGCATGAACCTGACGGACGTCTCTACAGGTTAGATGAGCCTTCTGTGAAACAGCGGAGAGACGGGCAGATGGCTTCAAACCTGTGGGAAGCAAGAGCACAATAATCATGTTCGTCAGCTTCGAGGAGCTCGGTAGCATAGCTATGTTTGGTGCTGCCCCCCCCTCCACTGAATGCTTTGTTTGGATGCGCCCTGGTGTTTCGGAGACCATGAAAGCCTCTGTGCACAGATGGAGGTCCACACCACATATTTAGTATTTAGTATTTATTTATTTATTGTCACTGTCAAGAACAATGAAATTGCGTTTGGGGCTTCCATACAACCCAAAAAAAAGAAGAAAATAATAAATACCCCTTAAAACCCAAGTGTACATATTTAACCCAGTGTGACTCCAATGCAATAAGACAATCCTTAGCAATAATGTTCGTAGAAATTCAGACAAAGACCTGAGAAACATGACAAAATACAACAATGCAACCCATTCAATATTATTGTACTGTGAGATATGATATCAGATATGATAGTTATCTATTTAAGAAAGAGGGGGGGGGGGGCAGGAGGGGGAAGAGAATAAAGATATGATGCACCAATGCAGACCAGTTCATTGCTATTAAGAAGTTGGATATGGTTATTGTCCGTGAGAGGGGGGCAGAGAGTTCAGGAGCCTCACAGCCTGTGGATACAGGCTGTTGGCCAGTCTGGATGTTCTGGCCTGTATAGACCTGTACCTTCTCCCTGAGGGCAGCAGATGGAAAAGGTGGCGCGCAGGGTGATGTTGGTCCCACAGGATACTGTGCACCCTCCTCAGACAGCGAGTGGGGAAGATATTACTGATCTCTGGCAGACTTGTTCCAATAATTCTGCCAGCTTCTTTCACCACCCGCTGGAGTGCTTGCTGATCGGCCTTGGTGCAGCTGGGGAACCACACTAGAAATCCATACGTCAGAACGCTGCTGATGGCACAGTTGTAGAAGTTCAACATCAGAGATCTGGGAATGTGTGCGCTCCGCAGTCTCCTCAGGTAGTAGAGGCGCTGTTGGGCCTTCCGTGCAACTGAGGTGATATGGTTGCCCCAGGACAGGTCCTCGGTCACAGTTACCCCCAAGAATTTAAAACTGCTCACCCTCTCCACCGCCTCACTGCCAATGAAGAGAGGCAGATGGTTGTTATGGCCCCTCTTCCGGAAATCTACAATGATCTCCTTGGTCTTTTTGGTGTTTAAGACCAAGTTATTGTCGTGGCACCATGACTCTAGTTGTTGCACCTCTGTCCTATAGTTTGTCTCATCATTGTTGGATATAAGTCCGAGCACTGTAGTGTCATCTGCAAACTTAACAATGAGATTGGACGCGCAGGAGGAAATACAGTCATGGGTGAAGAGAGTGTATAGCAGAGGGCTCAGAACACACCCCTGAGGGGCACCGGTGTTGACCACAAGGGTGGAAGAGGTGTTCTTACCCACTCTGACACTCTGTCTACGGTTAGTGAGGAAGTCCACAATCCAGTTGCACAGAGAGGAGTTAAGTCCCAGTTGGTGGAGTTTGGGACGGAGTTTGTATGGCCGGATGGTATTAAAAGCCGAGCTGTAGTCTACAAAGAGGAGCCGTGCATAGGTGTTCCTGTGTTCCAAGTGCTTCAGTAATGTGTGCAGCACTGTGGCGATCGCATCCTCGGTTGACCGGTTCTCCCTGTATGCAAACTGGTGCGAGTCCAGGGATGGTGGAAAAGCAGCTCTGATGTGTTTAATGACCAGTCTCTCCAGGCATTTGGCGGGAATGGGGGTGAGTGCCACAGGTCTGAAATCGTTCAGACATGTGACATTTGACTGTTTTGGGATGGGAACGATGGTTGCTGCTTTGAAACAGGATGGTACCAGTGAACAGGACAACGAGGTGTTATATATAGAGGTGAAGACGTCCGCCAGGTCCGCAGCACAGTCTTTTAGCACCCGGCCCAGCACTCCATCTGGCCCGGCCGCCTTCCTGGTGTTAATGCTCCGGAACACACGCCTCAGCTCATGAGTGCTCAGGACCGGAGCAGGGTCGGTTGAGGGGAGAGGGGACAGGACAGGGTCGGTGTTCTCCCTATCAAAACGGGCATAAAAGAGATTTAGATCCTCAGCCAGAGTAGAACTGTCGGCTGAGGGTGATGGTGTTCTTCTTTTGTAGTCCTTGATAGCCCTGATGCCCTCCCAGACCTGCCTTGGGTTTGTGTTGTTCTCAAACGTGCATAAATAAGACCTAAATCCCATTAGGCTGAGATGACAGCCCTCGCTTTGATATCAGTCCTTCCCTTTGCTTTCCAAACCTGCACAGCAGTCAGTCCACACAGCGGGAACAGTTTGTTGCTTTAGAAACAATATTGTGTTACAATAAAGAATATCTACCATTATAACATTAGTGTTGATGAGGGTGCTGGAGTAGTACTATGCTACACATAAAGGTGGTGCGCATTTAAAATGTTACAGTTACAAACTGTGACTGTTGTGACCTTCAGACTGCGGCGTCTGGGACCACCGCATATCACCTGCAGAGGGCGCTGCCAGGAGGAATCGTGTTGATGGAACTGGCTTTTCAGGTGAGAAGCGCTGTCCTCACTAATACACTGTATGTGCTAAAATCACAGTGGTATGATTCTTTCAGTTCTTTGAGACAGGCGAACAGTTTAGTTTAGATAATGATTAAAAATCTAATGTGATGGTTAAATGTTAAATAGTTAAAGGGATGATGGGTCACAGCGATCAGCGGCCAACTGGCTGTTCAGACGAGGTCCATGTGACGCTGATGGGGATCGTTTCCAAAGTTCACAGTTATTCTGTTCATCCTGGAGAGATCCGGTCTGAACGCCAGCATTTCTAACACTTTGTTTCTGGTCGTGTTGGTTCTGCTGCAGTGTTGAAAGATGCTAAAAAAGGCAGCAGTGAGAAGAGAAGAGGTGCTGAGCAAGTCGAAAAGTGTTCAACTTCAGATAAAAACGCTGAGCTTGGTGTCACTTTTCACCTTGCTGTCAAATTCCTGGGAAGGAGAGCGCGACACACTGACCAACAGCCACATCCTACTGGTAGCACTCAACAGTAATGACCTGCTTAAAGCCCCAAACTCTTACAGTAGTGAAAGGGAAATAATGCTTGGAGGAACTTTTTGTTTGCAGTGCGTCTACAGCAGGCAGTTGGTGTCAGGTACTTCTGTATCATAGGAGTGTGTCAGACAGTGAAACGCTGTGCTGCCAGAGTGCTCTCGAGCATCCCCAGTAAAGCATTTGTACCTGTGGTCAGTGTCTCAGTGTCAGCAGCGCTGCCACTGCAAACACTCAGAGTGAATCAGTATCAGCCTGCATCGTGGGTCCCACTGAGTAACTGGTGTTTCCCACACTAGCATCTTTCGTTAGGCCTTCAGTCGTGTTCAGCTAAGGTCTTCCTCCCAGGTTGTTATGGCAACCTTTTTGTTTACTGTGTCCCACACTTAACGTACAACGAGACATAACACAACTGGTGTGAGACGAGTGAAATAAGCCACAGTGTTTGCCAAAACCTATTACTGAGAGTGGGAGGAGTGGGTAATCACTGCTGTGATGTTGTCGTCGCAGCGCTGTGCGTTTGGCCCCGTGCTGTGTGTGTGGTCTGATATCCTGGCACTATGTGTTTGTTTTTGCCGTTTGCTCATCCTTAGCTACACGTGAAACGTTTTGACCTTTCGACATATTGTTTGTTGTGATGGTGAGGATAGATTTTTTCCACATACAAGCCTTCAGCTCTCCTGAAAAACAGCACATTGACTCCCTGTGTGCAGTCTTACGGATTATTTTACTCTGGTGTTGAGTAACCTTGTGGTCTTTGTGTCACTCCACCAGGGCTGTTACTTTTGTGTGAAGCAGTATGCACTGGAGTGTTCCCGTATTCCCATGGGCCAGACCGTCAACTCGCAGGTAAATGCTTGACACTGATCTGCACTGCTGTGTGGACACACAACACTGAGCTCCGTGTCCTCAACAAGAACATAAAAGAGCGAAAAGGAAACACAAACCAGAACACAAATGATCACAGTGGGAGGGCAGGAGTGCCGATCTGTGTGCATCATGTAGGTTTGGGGTTCTGACTGGTGTTGGGCTGCTGGGCTCTTTATGATCATGGGCTCAGTCAAATTTAAATCCTTAAATCTTTGTTTAAATCAGTTTTTGTAGGAACTGATATACTTGAAATTAAAGCCGTTTTTAAAACACCTAAACTCTTTCAATATAAATGCTGAATAAATTCCTTGTAGTCTGAGTTGTTTAAAAACCACATTTTTTGAAGCCCTTCACACCATTAGTGCCTCACGTGAGTCGACATGTAGACTTTATCACTCTGACTACATTTTCCCAGCTGTTAGCAGTAAAGCAAAATAAAAAATAAGATAAAATAATCATTTGAAGCAGCCAGTTCCTGACAGCATGATGGGAAGAGGTGAACCACACGTAGCTTTTATGCTAGCTTTACTGTAGTTTAGTGTTATTTTGCCTCTTCTGTTCGTGCTGCAGTTGAATATTATTATTGCTCTGATGCAGTTTAAGAGCCACGTGGTCAACAGCAGCTGTTCAGTCTGGTTTACAGCGTGTTCGCCCTTTTCTTTACTTCTCGTCCAATGTAATTTCCACCCTTTGTCTGTTTATCCACCGTGAGCAGAAACATACTTATTAATAAATAAGAAGCAGATACAGATTTGAAAATAATCCTCTGGCTGAGACAGAATAACCTCCACTGTTAATTCACATCTACTAGTCATGTCAGGTCCAACTAGGGTAAATTTGTCATCATAAGGTGGCGCAACTTAAAAGTGTCGGCCGTAACCATCTATGAGAAACTACACTGCAGTGACCAAACAGGCTACAGCTATTCAAACACTCGTTGTTGGAGCCAAAGCTGCTCTCTGACATCACTTCTCTTCATAGCTTTCATGGACAGAAGCTGCAGGTTGAAGAGCATCTATCTATGCTAGCTTTTAGCAGATGACCTGCTTATCTTGGTTTCATTGACCTCTAAGTGGGAGGATCCTAGGATTGGAAATTTAGCACTTTCAAGTCTGAGGCCTCAGACTTGAAAGTGCTAAATTTCCAATCCCTTTTATGGTACAGGATTTGTGGCAGTAGTAGGTATCTGTGTATGCAGAGCTTAATCATGGCGGTAAGTAACAAATGCAGGCATGCTGGCTTCCAATGACCCAACAGTATGTAGCCTGATGTGGATGATGACGTGTGTAGATTCAATGCTGGTTTCATGGGAAATGTGCTGGAACAAAAAATGAGTGTCAGTGCAGCAGTACAACAAAAACACCTAAGATTTAAAAAACCTACAGCAGGAGAAGCTCACACGGGAGACTGCAGGGGGCACGTTTCTCTTGGTGACAGTAAACAACTACAGCATGTAGGCAATAATGTCTGTCTGCAGGCTGGGTGGAGGACCGCTGCATCATTCAGCCATCAGCTGGAAGCAGGTAGAGCCCACTCAGAAGGTTGCTGCACCTGTGAAGGAGATGTAGTATTTCAAGGCCTTCACATAGTAGAGTAGAGTAGAACCGTACCCTGTGGTAAAGACAGAGTATGAAGGCAGAACTGTAGATTTGTATGGCAGTCAGCATCACACCTTTGCCTACGGCCACGAGCAAAATAATGTGAGTCTGCGAAAAAGCACGACACAAGCTTCCTCCAGAGGATGTGTGGACACAAGAACCAAAGTAGAATGTCAGCAAAAAGAGCAACAGGTCAGTGAAAGTGGCATTTATTCAAAACACAGTACAGTAGCAAGGACATCAGCCAGTTCAGGAAGTGATCCTGTCGAGCACTTCTGACCAATCAGTCTGGTTGTTTTAGACTCTCTGTGGAAGTCCCACTATTTCCTGTGTAAGCAGCAGTCTCTCAACTTTAAATTGAGTTGAGTGGACAAATTTGTGTTGTAGTGTTAAGTAAAAATGGTGCCGCTGTCCTGCGTTTATCCTGCTGTCTGTGCTGTCACAGGACAACCACAGGCAGTCTCAGCTGCAGGGACAGCATCATGGAGCACAGTGAAATGAGAAACATGTTCCTGGACTCGCCTAACCCACCTTTAGGCTCGTGAAACTAAACTAAACTTCTCAGCCACAGAGGGAGGAAACAAGAAACTGCTCCAAATGTTCCAGTTCTGCAGACTCGTGCACCTCCAAGCTTATCGACTCCTTTTATCAGTGCTGGCATGTTATGTTCTGATATTTGCATAAAAATGGCATCAAGCTGGTGTCGGAGAAGCAGCAACAATGAAGCTTTTTTTCTTTCTGTTGAGACTCAGATAATGAAACATGAATCTGGAAATATTGAGGCGATCGATAAAGAATCGGACCTAATAACAGCATTCGTGTCTTACAAGTCCCGAGCTTTAGTCTTGTCTTCGTTTTAAATGTGTTTTATTTATGAACAGACAGAGCGGCTGTAAAATTCTGAAACAGGATTCAATCACAAATGATTTTTAAAAATATATCCGCATTTTCTTGATCTGCACATAAAAGCTAACAGCTGTTTGTTGTTTCCATCCATAGGTGTGTATATTTTCTGTTTTGAGTTCACATGTTTTGAGTAACTGCCTGTGAAGATGAAATCCTGACGCTGTCCAGCAGCGACTGTTCATCTGGAAAGAAAATCACTTTGCTCCAGTACTTTCACCATCCAGGGTGTTTTTCACACTGTCACTTTTCAGATTTCATTGGGTCTGCCGCTCCGTGCTGTTTCATGCTGTGCATCCCGAACATGTATTACTGCAAGGAGGAAAAGTATTTTAGAACAGGCACACATGGCCTGCCTGCTTTTAGCGACAAAGTGGAACTTTTTAAAAGCCCATTTCAATCTAAGTGGGCGTTAATTCAACTGTTTGCAGAGCTGTTTAGTTCTGCAAACAGTCAGCTGGTTTTTATTTATTTCTATTTTTATTTAAATTTGCCTCCAGTTTCAGACCCGCTGTTTCTAACAGTTGCTGATGTTTAGCTGAAGGGAGAAATAAGTCCAAGTTCTCCTCTCTGTGAGGTCTCCTCCGATCATGCACGAGTGACAGTTGCTGCCATCAATCTGGACGCCAAATATGTTAAAGCAAATTCAACATTGGTGGACTGTTTCTGACAATGTGTGGCTTTAGCCTGCAGCTCGGCCCCCTGACAGTATTTTACTATCAGCCATGTTGCACTTCCCATCTCATTTCACCTCGTCTGTTAGAGCATACTCCACGTGGTTTAATCTAAAGATGCATTATTTATCAAATGTATTATTGTCTGATGCATAAAATAATATGCTTACAACACAGCCTGAAGAAACCAGAGTCAAAGTAACAACAAAAGTACTTTGGAAATAATTCAGGTCGAACCTTTTCCAAGTTTTAGGAACAAAAGGATGATCAAACAGCCTTTTGATCCTCTCATCATTAGTTGTTGTACTGGTCCAGCGTCAGAGGAGCATCCTTTTAGTTTTTGGCAGCTTCACTATAAATCATTCAAACATACAAAAGTTACTAAACTCAAAGGATGAATCAGCGTTGTTTGTTTGACATATCACATAAACAGCTGTGCAGATGACACACAAATATATATCACAATGTCACCAGGAGACCGAGGCCCTGTACAGGCTCTTGGTAAATGCATTGAGGAAATCAATGACTGGTTGTGCCACAATTTTCTCCAGCTAAACAAAAACAAAACTGAGGTAATAGTCTTTGGCGCCAAAGAAAAACGATTACAGGTCACCAGAGAACTTCAATCTATACATCTAAAAACCACAAACCAGGCGAGAAGTTTGGGTGTAGTGATGGATGCAGACCTAAACTTAGAAAAACACATTAAGACAATAACAAAGTCAGCTTACTATCACCTCAAGAATATATCAAGGATAAAAGATCTGATGTCTCAACAGGACCTGGAAAAACTAGTCCATGCATTCATCTTTAGTAGGCTTGATTACTGTAACAGCATCTTTACAGGTCTACCTAAAAAATCAGTCAGACAACTACAGCTCATTCAGAACTCTGCTGCTCGAGTCCTCACTAAGACCAAAACAGTGGACCACATCAGTCCAGCTCTGAGGTCCTTACACTGGCTGCCTGTCCGTCAGAGGATAGACTTTAAAGTTCTGATGCTGGTCTATAAAGCTCTGAATGGTTTAGGACCAAAATACATCAGTGACCTCCTGACCCAGTATGAACCTTCCAGATCCCTCAGGTCATCTGGATCCGGTCTTTTATCAGTTCCCAGAGTCAGAACCAGACACGGAGAAGCTGCATTCAGCTTTTATGCTCCTTATATCTGGAACAAACTCCCAGAAAGCCTCAGATCAGCTGAAACACTCAGTTTATTTAAATCCAGGTTGAAGACTCACCTGTTCTCAGCTGCATTTGAATAAAGCACCAAATCCACACTTTAAGCTTAAATTTCAAAACTTACATTTTTTTCATGCTTTTTATTTGTTTTTGTTTTTTAATGTCTCTGTAAAGCGCTTTGAATCACCTTGCTGTAAATAAACTTGCCTTACACTTGTACAGCTATTACTGCAGCTGAATCTGTGCAACATGTGGGGTTTGTTCCAAAAATGGATTTTCAAAGAGCTGTTAGCTGCATACGAATGCATTTATTACATAATAACAAACACTGTGATAAAATCAAAAAATGCAAATATTTTAGAAATTTATCAAAGTTTAAAACCAAACAATTATGTTATTTTTTAAGGCAGATAACAACTGGCACACTGGACTTCTTTATGGTTATTTAATCAAGTATTTATCTGTAATTTGGCGTCTTATAAAGATCATAATATACTTCACTATTTTTTTCTGTTTTTTGGTGAAAAATGATCATTTAGATGAAAGAACTTGCACATAGTGGTGGACTAACCATTACAGAAATATGTCAAAAAGGATTTTAATGAGCAATACTGCTGTTTTAGAGCAGCTGCAGCTTAAACCGCACACTGGGGTGGTGCCTGGCATGGTGTGCAGCGGCAACCAGAGATAAAAAAATAAATAAATGAAAATCCTACAAGAATACTTCTGGGTGGAGTCATGAATCAAACCATCAGTTTTTATATCGAGTAACAGGACATGTAAACATGAAGGGAAATAATGAGACCTGCATTAATCTGCCTTGTAGCTTAGGCATGAATTTTAAAGCCAAGTTAGACGCAGCAATATTCAATAAAAAAAAGACAACATAAGCTAATCATTAGTTCTGCTAAACTTTGTTTATATGGACTTGTTAAATGAAATGTCCTCTATCTTGTATAAATGCCATTTCTACTTTAGGATGGCTCACAGGAAGTACCAAAGTACAACTTCATGGTGTTCCCTTGTGCACAAAGCTGCGATTGTTTGTTCTGTGCATGAGCAGAGGTGCTTTTTCACTTCTGTTTATGGATTTTTGAAGAATTTCCGACCTTGAAGATTCAGCTCTTATCCCGAGTGCCAGCAGCTTCGGTCCTTGTTCTGCTTCTATATTAGGTGAACATCTCTCCCACTTGTGACTGATCCATTTTCAGATTAGGGGGTCGGTGCACTTTGATGTGACGAAGGCAGAGAAAGATGTTTTGAAAGATGTCATGCTGTTTGTTTCCCTCCCGGTGGTGTTGTCAGGATGTCTACAAAGTGATGTGAGAGGTTGACTGTGTTGAAAGAGCCTGTGCCTCTAAGCACAGTGGGGAGGCCAAAGGGTTTAAGTGTTGAGAAAGGAAGAAAGGTGCATTCGCTGCAGCTATTGTGAATTAAAGATGTCCATAAATCCTCAACAAAAAGCTTGACATTGAGTAAATTAAGCGTAAACAATGTGTTTTATGTTTAAAATGAATTATCTCTGTAAAGCCCAGAGATGTGTTCCCTGTGTTAGGGAGGGAGTCATAACTGCAGTCAGTATTTACAGGTGAGAGCACGTTCTGAAGTGGCTCTTCACATTGGCCCAAACATTATACACAAAAGCAATGAATTGCTTCTTAATTAATAGATAATTTTAAACAGTTTAGAATATGATTTACATTTAAATGACGATGTTGCTGAAACACTTTAAACAGGAGACTTGTTGACATGTGAGAAACACACAGATATAAAAAGAATGAATGTTCATGCTGGCCACATTAAAGGGGACCCGTTTATTTCCAGCCTTTGTCCTTTGGCTCTGTTACAGTAGCTTTGCATGATTTGCAGAATAAGCCTTGTTAATATCAATAATATCAGTGCAACCCCTCAGTTCATCATCCGTCTGACAAAACCTCCCATCTTTCTCCTCATTGGATGTCCCTCATAAGCAAAAAGATTTGATTGGAAGGTGGGCTTGATCTGTGCCTGAGACAATAATATCAGAGTAAATAGTTTCAGTCTTTTTATTCAGATCTAAGAGGTGAAAAATGCGTCTGGAACAGTGTTTCAATACGCCATCATAATAGGCTGCATGCAGAAACGAACTCTTCCCCGTGTTTTTCCTAAATGTGAAAATACTGTGGAATCTTTTCCATTTTAAGATGCAGATTTTTTTCTACTTTAATTTGTTCAAATATTGTTTCTCGTGTTCCTCTGATCATCAGTGAATTTAATTGCCCAGCACACATGCAAAGTTTCAGACGGTGTTCAGGACGAGGACTGTGGTAATTCATTCGTTAGCACTTGTTAGTGCTGTCAGTATAAAATGTCTTTATAAATAAACACAAATTAGTTGCATTAGTATTTGGGGTTTACAGCAGCGTGCATTAAACTTAATGTGTTACTGCTTTGACAGTGTTCTGGTAAATACTGAGAAATAGCAGGCAGCTTGTTAGTGAAGTGACACCAACTTAATGAATGAAGCGTAAAGTTTGCTAACAGCTATGGATCAGCCCAACATTAGAACCACATATCATGTGATTATTATAAGTCCAAGCCCAGGTCGTTGAGCTGGCCTCCTAACACGCCTATCCCAGTCTGACGGTGCATCTGTGGGAACTAACCTGATCCTGAGGCCAACAGAAGGATGTGCAGCTTAACCACAGGATGGTGGTTTTAATGTTGGGGCTGATCGATGGATATATCAGTCTTATGATGCTTTACTGAAGTCGTATTATCCACAAGTAGTTTCCTACTAACCAAGATGCATATTACTGTGACTATCAGCTAGTCAGATTAGCTGAGTGTTTAGCTGGTTAGTGTCACACTAAAAACAATAAACACATCCAAGTCCACAGTTCTAGAGTGTGTATGTAATGTGGATATTTGTAGTCTGAAATGGTTTTATTTGATCTCTTAGCACATCTTCAGTCTTCCTTTCCATCCATCTGTCTGTGTCTCTGTGTCTGCCTAGTCCCACCTCATGTCATCTCTCCATCAGGGCAGCCTCCTCACCAAACCTCGTTGCAAGCCGTTTCCAGATGCCACACCAGTATCTGACTGTGCGGTATGTCCCAGCCATTCTCAAGGGAGGGGTGTCTCACTACAATCAGGCTCCACCCCTCTTCGCCACTCTATGCTTGCTCTCATCAGTCCTGGTCTCTTTCCTTTCAAGTTTACCTGCCTGTCTCTGTGGGAATGATTGGGTTTAATGTTAAATCAAGTGCACTGTGGGAGCTACTGTTGCTGCAAACTACAGCTTGACTGTAAAAACGCATCTTTAGCTTAAGGCAGGGACTCAGACTTAAGTTATGCAATAAAAATGATGCATTTATACCTGATTGTGTTGAGGATCAGGTGAGGGCCAAGCACCTCTATGATTTTCTTTTCCTTTTCTGTTTTCAACAGGCTGTCTTCTCTGTGGTTGTTGGTTTGGTGTTTTGGGTGTTGGAGCTAATTTTTTATGCAACCATGTTTTTCTTTTGCCCTTCCTCTTCTTCCTCTTCTTCCTCTTCTTTAGCAGCCAGGTGGTGATTGGAGCTAGGGTCTGTGTTCATGTGTGAAGGTTCAGTCTTTGAATTACACAGAATGTAAACTGCTGCTTCTGCTGCTCCGCTGCTACAGATACAATACTGGAAAATTCTGTATAATTTCTATTATACAGAATTTATACAGAACTATTAATTCATTTAAATTGTTAGTGACCACTGGGTGTTTATAACTGTATGTCTGAGTAAGTATATGTTGTTCCCCAAGGCTCAGTTATTGGGCCACTTCTGCTTAAATGCTGCATGTTTAGCAGCGTGATGGTAGCTACAATTGAATCATGCCATCAATGACTCATTTCATTGATTTTTCTTCTAATATTTTCAGACTATTTTGATATATTTTCTTTGTAATGTAAAGCTAAATGAGCTTGAGTCGAGTATTAATTAACAGTATAATGGTAGGTTGCAAAGTGCAGGCTGTGAGGGTGCGGCCACAAGGAGTTTGTTTAAATATTATATTCTAGATTTTAAAACAATCATTAAAAAAAAGTTTATAGGAGAAAAAGGTCAAAGGATGAAAATAAATCACTGAAAGTGCACAAACTTTACAAGCTTGTGTGGTCATCCAGATTGTGATTATTAGGTTATCGTGAGCTGAAAAAGATTTTTTTAGATTTTGAAATGATCTGTCTTAAGTTTGAGTATTTGATAATTATTAGTATCCATCCATCCATCTTCATCCGCTTTATCCGAGGCCGGGTCGCGGGGGCAGCAGCCTGAGCAGAGAGGCCCAAACCTCCCTCTCCCCAGCCACCTCCTCCGGCTTATCCGGGGGAACACCAAGGCGTTCCCAGGCCAGCCGAGAGATAATCTCTCCAGCGTGTCCTGGGTCTGCCCCGGGGCCTCCTCCCGGTGGGACATGCTGGAATCGACTGGTAAATTGAGAGCTTTTACACTCAGCTCCCTCTTCACCACGACGGACCGGTGCAGCGTCCGCATTACTGCAGCTGCAGCCCCAATCCGTCTGTCGATCTCCGGCTCCCTTCTCCCATCACTCGCAAACAAGAACCCGAGATACTTGAACTCCTCCACTTGGGGCAGGAACCGATGAAGCCAACAGAACCACATCATCCGCAAAAATCAGAGATGAGATTCTGAGGCCACCAAAGCGAAAGCCCTCCGCCACTTGGCTGCGCCTAGAAATCCTGTCCATAAAAATTATGAACAGAACCGGTGAAGCCCATCACCCACCAGGAACAAATCCGACTTATTGCCGGCAATGCAAACCAAGCTCTTGCAACGGTTGTATAGGGATCGAATGGCCCGTAGCAATGGGCCAGACACCCCATACTCCCGCAACACCTCCCACAGGACACCCCGAGGGACACGGTCGAATGCCTTCTCCAAGTCCATAAAACACATGTAGACTGGTTGGGCAAACTCCCATGCGCCCTTGAGTATCCTTGAGAGGATAAAGAGCTGGTCCAGTGTTCCGCGACCAGGACGAAAACCACATTGTTCCCCCTGTATCCGAGGTTCGACTAGCGGACGAACTCTCCTTTCCAGCACCCTGGCATAGACTTTCCCAGGGAGGCTGAGGAGTGTGATCCCCTTGTATTTGGAACACACCCTCCGGTCTCCCTTCTTAAAGATGGGGACCACCACCCCAGTTTGCCAGTCCAGGAGTACTGCCCCTGATCTCCACGCAACATTGTAGAGGCGTGTCAACCAGGACAGCCCTACAACGTCCAGAGCCTTCAGGAACTCGGGGCGGACCTCATCCACACCAGGGGCTCTGCCACCAAGGAGTTGTTTAACTGCCTCAGTGACCTCGCCCCCGGAAATTGGCGGGTCATTCCCCTCATCCCCAGACTCTGCTTCCTCCTCGGAAGACGTGTCAGTGGGATTAAGGAGGTCCTCGAAGTATTCCTTCCACCGCCTGACAATTTTCTCAGTCGACGTCAGCAGCGCTCTGCCAGCACTATACACAGTGCAGGTAGAGCACCTCTTTCCCATCCTGACGGTTTGCCAGAATCTCTTCGAGGCAGTCCGAAAGTCTTTTTCCATGCCCTCTCCGAACTCCTCCCACACCCGAGTTTTTGCTTCAGCCACTGCCCGAGCCGCATTCCGCTTGGCCTGTAAATACCTGTCGGCTGCCTCCGGAGTCCCACAGGCTAACCAAGCCTGGTAGGACTCCTTCTTCAGCCTGGTGGCTCCCTTCACCTCTGGTGTCCACCATTTGGTTCAGGGATTACCACCACGGCAGGCACCAACCACTTTGCGGCCGCAGCTCAATGCAGCAGCTTCGGCAATGGAGACGCTGAACATGGTCCATTCGGACTCAATGTCCCCAGTCTCCCTCGGAATGCTGTTGAAGCTCTGCCGGAGGTGTGCGTTGAAGATCTCGCGGACTGGGGCCTCTGCTAGACGTTCCCAGCACACCCTCACTATGCGTTTAGGTGCACCGGGTCTGTCCAGCGTCCTCCCCCGCCACCTGATCCAACTCACCACCAGGTGGTGATCAGTTGACAGCTCAGCCCCTCTCTTTACCCGAGTGTCCAGAACATATGGTTGCAGGTCTGGTGATACGTTTACAAAATCGATCATCAACCTGCGGCCTAGAGCGTCCTGGTGCCACGTGCACTTATGGACAAACTCTTATGTTCGAACAAGGTGTTCGTTATGGCCAAACTGTGATTTGCACAGAAGTCCAATAACAAAACACCGCTTGGGGTCAGATCAGGGAGGCCATTCCTCCCAATCACGCCCCTCCAGGTCTCGATGTCGTTACCCACGTGAGCATTGAAGTCTCCCAGCAGGACAACAGAGTCTCCAGGTGGAGCACCTTCCAGCACCCCACCCAGGGACTCTAAGAAGGCTGGGTACTCTGAACTGCCACTCGGCGCATAAGCGCAGATGACAGTCAGGCCCGTTCCCCGACCCTAAGGAGCAGGGAACAAACCCTCTCATCCACCGGGAAAAACCCCAACGTACCGGCAGCAAGCCGAGGGGATATTAGAATACCCACCCCAGCCTGTTGCCTCTCACCATGGGCAACTCCAGACTGAGACAGAGTCCAGCCCCTCTCCAGGAGACTGGTTCCAGAGCCCAAGCCATGCGTAGAGGTGAGCCCGACTATATCTAGCCGGTACCTCTCAACCTAACTCAGGCTCCTTCCCCACCAGAGAGGTGACATTCCATGTCCTTATTGCCAGTCTTGGCAGCCGGGGATCAGTCCGCCAGGGCCTCCCCTCCTGGCCGCCACCCGGCACACAATGCACCCGACCCCTATGGCGCCTCCTGCGGGTGGTGGGCCTGCGGGAGGATGGGCCCATGTCTCCTCTTCGGGCTGTGCCCGGCCGGGCCCCATGGACTAAGGCCCGGCCACCATAGGCTCGCCCTCGGGCACCCTCCCCAGGCCTGGCTCCAGGGCGGGGCCCCGGTAACCCTATCCCGGGCAGGGTAAACTGTTCCCTCGATGTTCTCTTCATAAGGGTCTTCTGAATTATTAGTAATGTATGTAATTATTCTGTGCCTAAACCTGACCAAGCAGCCAGAGAAAGCAAACGTACTGCAACACTCACACTAACATATCCTCAGGGTGTTACGGTTAAGAAAATCAGGTACTAAATACATAAGCAGAGAATCAGACACTCACCAGCCACTTTATTAGAGACACCAACACTGCAAATACTAATGGGCCAATCACATGGCAGCAACTCAATGCATGTAGACATGTAGGCATAGTCAAGAAGACCCGAAGTTCAATCCGAGCATCAGCAAATGTTATTTAAGTGATGAATGTGCGATTTTTCAACACAGACACTTGTAGGCTTTACAGAGGATGGTCCAGTAAATGCCAGTGGTCAGAGGAGATTGGCCAAGCTCCTGTTAGCTGATGGGAAGCCAACAATAACTCGGTCAATTGCTCATTACAACCAAGGTATGCAGAACAGCATCCCTGAAAAAGACCAAGTGAGAAGCTCTACAGCAGCAGAAGACCACACAGAGTGCTGCTGCGTGCAGGTAAAACCAGGAGACCACGGCTTACGATTTCCACAGCCTCGCCAATAGTGGACAGTTTGGAAGCTTATCTGCTCTGATGAATCTCCTCCATGTACCCGTCTTCCAGCTGGAGAGCATGGCACGTCAGGAAACTCTCATGATCTGAAACTGGATTCTTGAACCTGATTCTGCTGTAATCAAAGGTTCAAAGTGTTGATCCCACACAGCACCTTTAGGATGTGATGTAACAGGAGACTTCAAATCTACAGCATGCGTGTGACACTATCATGTCAGTGTGAACCACGAGGAATGGTGCCAGCACCTTGTCGAATCTGTGCCACAAAGCACTACGGCAGTGCTGAAGGGGGAAAGGTGTACCTGGTAAAGTGGCTGTGAGTGTATATTTGCAGTTGTAATACACACATCACAGCTGGATAACTGCTGTTACTCCTGTTGGGTTTCACTGCATTGTGATAGTACCACTGCAGAAATGTGAGTCTTTTTTCCAGGAGTGAAAATGCAGAGCCTCACAGGGACGCATCGATGGATGTCACAGTCTGAGAGCTTTCCTCTCGTCGCTCTGCTTGTCTTTCTTTCAATCAGCTTGCTTTGTATTCTCTTCTTTTTCTTCTTCTTGTATGACCTCGCTGATTGCAGCTTCTCCCGTCAATGCAGCCGCTGTCATTAATTTCACTTCCACCGAGTGCCGCTGACAGGAGACAAGCTGCAGCCCCACGACTCAAACTGGCAATTTGTTCTTGTCAAAGTTACACGGAGTGTTTAATTAACTAGAACATGAACCATTTGGGATTACAGGTTAGGAAATAATAAATGTTAGCGTGATAGCAAGGAGGACACACACACACACACACACACAGGAACTACCTATGAACTGAGGAGAGCCGCGCAGTCCCATTGGCTTCCAGGCTCCATAGATAACAGGCCAGGAGGTCACACTTAATTTGTCTGCCAGACTGCAGGAACACCGCTGGGGAGAGAAAAGTTAATATTCATCTTTTCATTCCTGTGTGCAAAAGAATATTCTTCCTCATTCTTATCTCTGCGGTGAGGGTGCTGATGAAAGTCTTCTGCCCTTTTGCCAGTTTCTGGACAAGTGTCGAGGCAGGAAAAGGTTCCAGACGGCGAAGAGATGAAAGTCTGTAGCTACAGAACGCTGTGCAGTCTTTTCTTGGCTCTTTGATATAATGAAGCTGCTTTTGTGCACGTTCCAGGCAAATGGTCCAGATCAAAGTAAAAGCAGGAGTAGCAATTAGAGCTCCTTGTAAACTCTTATTGTGCTGTAATTAACTGCACAGCACAGCCTCTCACTGCAGCCATTTGCATTTGCAATTATTGCTTTTGTCAGCTCCCTTTTGATGTTGGATTTAATTAAAAAGGATATTATTATGAATCTGATTGATATCAAAGTTGCTTGCTCCTTACTGAGAAGCTTTTGTGATGGGAGTCACAGTGCAGCAGGGCCTTAAGGTGTGCTGTACAAAGCAGTCTCTGTTGGAGTGGCTGGAACAGCAGGTCCTTCCCCTTCAGATGCAAAACAGTTTCATACATGGCTGATCGCACAGATAGACATTCAGAGTTAGCGCTGTCTGCCAGATCAGTTTTGCAGAGGTATTCAGACTGACTGAGTTTGGAGTTAGAGTACCTCCTTCTTTTCCCGTCTGTGTCAGTGAGTCATGCTGTCCTGGTGATGACCGTCTCACAACCTTCTGTTGCAGCTCTCCATGCTCTTCACTGAGGAGTGTGATAAAGTCAGGGACACCATGCACGTTCACTCCTTCAGCTACGACTTCCACCTGCGAGTGGTTCACCAGTACCTGGTCGGCTGCCACATGACGCTAAGGCAAGGCTACCAGCTCACCGACTTCCTGGACGACTTCATCTCCCATCACCCGGACATCCCCAAGTTCGGCCGCAACCACGTCTTTCAAGGTGATTCTGGTGTTGCTGACTGCATCGAATCTCATGTGATGATGATGATAATGTTTTTTTGATTCTGCCATGATTTCTAGCTTTTCAACATTTACAGCAGCCGCCAGAGCAGCCAGTGAAAGTAAACAAAAGATGGCAACACAGTGAACGGTGTACAGAGCATTTACTAAAGGGAACAAAACTCGAATTCACCAGAAACAAAGACCAGAAAAAAACAAACTGACAAATGAAAAATAGGCCCAAAAATCATCATGTGATTAGAAGCATTTGGACTGTGGGTCAGTGCCCACACAAACACACACTGGTTCTGATGGGAAATACAAACTAAGGATCCAGTTATATCCACCATATAGCTGCACGTCCTCACTAAAGTGCGAATGGCATTCCCCATTTTTATGGTGCGATTAGGTTTATCCAACCTTAAAAAGTGCAAGGTTATAACTTTAATTTGTATTCTTTGCCTCCGGCTTTCAACTTTCCCCCTTTTACCTAATGGTCCCTGATACATGAGATGAAGTCTTTCCACCAGCTTCATTTAACAAAGACTTGCATCTGAAAATGTGTCCGTGTGCTGTGACTTCACTGAAGTTATTCGCAGCACGTTTATGGAAGTTGTGGTCATTTTAAAAAACAAACTCTGCTGTCTTGGCTTAAACTATGCAGACGTGCAGAAAAAAATAAGTGCACCGAGATCTTTGGGAGGAAGTGGTCTGGATTAAATTCCAAACTCCAAACAAAGTTTGGGTTAAACTCCTGTAGCTAAACAGGTAAATCTGAATCATCCACAGTGATGGTTCATGAATTTTTTGTTTTTGTTCTGAAATAAACAACTTTAGCTCACCTCTTCCCCCCACCCACCCCTGTGGTTGATTTAGCACAGAGTTTATTCGCTAACCTCTGCTAGCACGAGTACTGGAAGTCTACTCAGGTGAATTTGTGTTCATGTTTAGCGTCTTCTCCAGCTCCCTCTGGTGGTCAGTGCAAACCAACTGAAATGATATTCAGAGTAAATATTTGAAATTGTTTCACTGAAAGACGAGTTCAGTCCCTCTGTGTCCCGCCTCCGTTCGGGCGTCACCAGCAGCGCTCTCTGAGCCGTTCTGGATCGATGAGCAGATATTTGTTTTTCCATCAGAGCTTCTCGGGCTCTGTGTGTGCACAGGAACAACTGTGTTTGTCCTTCTGAGCGTCTGTCATTCTTGTGTAAATCAGGGAGCTTCTCCATCTCCACGGGGATGATAACGGCTCACCAGCTCTACAACTACATCACCGACCACGCCAGCACGTATGGCATGAAGCCGCTCCGCATGTCGAAGGCTGCGGTCGCCACTGACAACAAGAAGGCGATGCCTGACCTTCACGAGTATGCCCTGGTGGCTCTGTGGAACAGGTGGAGAAACAGCTCTGCCCTCAGAATAAACCTTCTCTCCTCATATCTGCGGCTTAACTTTACCTTTGTTGGCTCCTCTTGCTTTAGTTCGGGCTCCTACAAGGATCTGGACGGTCTGCCCCACCACGATGACTTCGATGTTTCCCTGGTGGTGTGTCACAACGCTGCTCCGTTTGAGGAGCAGTCAGACGGGGAGAGGCATCTGCTCAGGTAAGATCTACAGACTGCAGCACAGAGGCTGTGTGATAGTTACTCATATCTGGGCTGACACCATGTTTGTTTTATCTGACATGTCCTGACACAACCTAAAGAGGACTGGTGGACGTTTCACGGGCCAAACAAATGTGTTAACAGTACATCACTGAAGGCACTGGATAAACTTTTGCTGAGTCTCATCTCGTCCCCTTTCATAGGCTACGCTTCTACGTGATCATGACCAGTCAGCGGGAGCTATTCCCACGCCTCACTGCAGACATGCGCCGCTTTAAGAAGCTTCCTCAGATCCACCGTGATCCCGGAGAGCTGGGGGGACGGCTCTCCCAGGATCGAGCAGAGGCTTCTGGGTCACGTGGTTCTGAGCAGGACCTCTGGGAGGAGGGTTCGTCTGAAGCTTCAGCACCCTTGGCTCCAAGTGATGGCAACGAGTTTTACCCTCTGACAGGCGGTGGACCAGAGGCTCAGGGGCTCCTCTACACCTCCCCTCTGTTCCCTCTTCTCAACAACGAGGTGGCGTCTGCCCGCAGACAGATCCAGATCAGCGTGGAGCAGGCCATGGGTCACTGCCGCAGGGACAACCTGTGGAGGAGGCTGTTCCACGGCGAGCATGTGGCCCTGGATAAACTGAAGCTGGCCAAGTTGTCGTTCAGCGAGCTGGAGGAGCTGCTGGAGGCTGTGCAGAGCCGATCAGTGGGGGAAATCGACCCGCAGCTGGTGAGACTCTAATTTTAGCCTTAAAATCAAGATTCAGTTATGACCATCAAACATCAGCAATACCAAACACCTTGATTACTAAGACCACAGCTCGACACAAATGAACCGCCAGCAGCTCGACACCCTGTCATTTGAAACGCAAAGCAACACCAGCACACAGCTAAGCATCGGTGCTCCCACAGTATGAGAAACATTTGGAGGTGATCAGGCTCTCGCTGTGACCTCAGCCAGCTGCAGGTGACCTGCAGATCAAACATCAGCTCGCACATACATGTTAGCAGGAGCTGTGAATGGGAGGTAAATGTTCCTAACACATCAGGAGGCTTCAGGATTTTGTTAGTTAAAGGAGGAGCTTTTAAATGATACATCTGCAGCTTGAATATTTGACTTTGCAGGTGAAACCCAGTGAAAGTTTCTGATGGTCAGTGTTGTAACTGTAGTGTGAACGTGTTGCTGCAGGACTGTTTCCTGACCATGGGTCCAGCCTGGTACCAGAGTCTCATCAAGGTCCTGCTCAGTCGCTTCCCTCAGAGCTGCAGACACTTCGACGACAACGGCATCCAGTATCTGGTGAGAAAAAAAGAGTTCAAAGTGGCAAACCCACAGGCCCCTGTATCCATGAGTTTCCCTCCGCTGTGGCTTCACAAACGGGCAGCAAAACGTTACCAGCCAACAACCAAATGAAGGCGTTCCCTTTAATGCTCAGGGTCATCGAGATCCCTTTAAAAAATATTGGAAACACGACCCCAAACGTCATCTCTAAGCACAGCTCCGTTAGTCTCTAGTAGCATTTCTCTGGACACAAATGGGATCATTTAGCAGACTCGAGCTAGAAACACCTGCAACACGTAATGCGACACTGATTAGTCTCACTCGCGTTCAGACTCGATTGTTAGATCAGTCGAGTCAGAGTGTAAAAGAGACCTCGAGTGACTTACAGGCGAGAGGATGGAGCATCGAGCTCAGAGTGAGAGCTCCAACACATGAACTGCAGTAACACATATTTCTTCTGTATCTGTGGAGACAGACTTTAAAAGGGTGACGTTTGTGTTGCACACACCTGTTCACCTCGTTCCAGCTAACGTCCACTCGTGTCTTTGTACTTCAGGCTGTTCTGAACCAAAAGTTCACCGACTGCTTCGTTCTGGTATTTCTGGACAACCAAGCTGGAAAAACTGTGAGTTCTTATACACGTCTGACTTATTTTTTCTTATAATAAAGTCATGCAAAGTTCTCAGATTTCATCTTCCTCCCGCAGAGTTTAAAGGTCGTGTTTCGGGAGCCGCTGCCGTTGCAGCCGCAGGCCGGCAGCAGCCCCCCTCCTCAGCTGGTGTCCATGTATCATCACCTGGAGTCTGTAATTAACACCGCGTGCTACAATCTGTGGACCGGACTGCTATAGCACCCGGACCCGAGTCGTGTCTTTAACACGAGACAAATGGAAATGAGAAGAGAAGCTTTCTGCATAACGCTGAGCTCACTGAGTGGGAGCAGCGACATACTGGACTCATGTGCAAGAAACAGTTTTAAATGTTGAGGATCATAAAGTTGAGCAGACACTACGATGGGTTCCCTCGCAGTTACTGTACGAGCCTTCAAACAGCACCGTGACCACGCCACAGCAAAAGCACCTTCCTTACCACTATTGTCAAGAGTCAGACGGGCGATCAACATCCAGATAAAGAGAACTGCAGGCTGTATGCACTTATGGGTTGGGACAGTCCCTTTAAATCACAACGTACAAAATCCTGTTTAAAAAGTGATGTTTTAGATCTTTGTAGCAGGTGAGACATGTCAGCAATATCTCACATCCTGGAACAGATTCAAAAAGGGGCTGAGGATGAAGATTTGGCCAAAGCAGCATCACTGGCTCCTGGTTCCTCGAGGAACTTGAGGTCATTTGCAGTGCTTGATAAGATTAAGTTTGATAATTTAATATGTAGCATATATCAAACTGAGTCCTACTCAGTCCAAATACTTGGGGCGGTCTGAGCTGAGTAGGTGAGATGATCTGCAGCTTTTCAGGGCTCATATCTTTAACCTTTAACCTCCACCAACGTCGTGCCAAATCCAGAACCAGTTTCACGTATTTCCACCTCCCTAAAAATGTACTGGTACTAGTAAGCATGGCACCACAAACTGATGATGCCTTGCTGCCTCCAGTTCTTCCAGGAAGTGAGGATAATGAGACGTTCCCGAACAGCTCAGCTGTGTCCCGGGTCTGCAACGGGGTCTCCTCCTGGTTGGACGTGCCCAGAAAACATCACCGAAGAGGAGACGACCTGAACCTCGTCATCACAGACGTAAGAGCTCTGCTGCTTTGATGGGATGCTTTTGGTCACCAACCAAAGCTGGTGTCATAGCTGAGAGTAAGGACATACCTTCACCACCACAAGCTGCTGCAGCTCCATCTGTCAATCTGGAAACAACTCTGAGCATTCGGTGCTCAAAGGCACAAAGGTAGAACGGGTGGACGACCTGGAAGGTGCTCTTTAACACATTCTGATGGATATGACACGGCGAGGACGCCGTCGATGTACGGACAGAAACATCGTGAGCGTGCAGCGGCTGTTTGACATCATTGAGCCTGAGTCAGTGGTCAGAGGTCAGAAGGCAGCACTTACATGCATTCTGCACAAATTTGAAGCTCCACATCTTCACTAATGTCTCAGCGTCGGTTTGGATCTCGTGCCTTCTGACAGTATTTAGCTTCACGCCACATCAGTGTTAAAACAAGAAGAGACAGCCCAGATGCCGGTGCGCAGAGTGGGAAGGCTTTTATGTTCGATTGCGTCAAACCTGTTTCCACTTGAACCCCACTGCCATGTCTGTTGCCCTCAAGTGCCTTTCTCTGTTTATTATTTTCTCCCTTTTCCCTTTTTTCATTCCCAAACCTGTGAAGTGATGCTGTTGTCGCTCTGGCAGGAGATGTGTGGAAACACACTGCTGGTGTTATGCAGCGAAAGTGCCTGAGTCAGTTTGGAGAAATGTGACAAAAATTGCCTTTCATAAGCAGGAAAATTGGTCATATTAACTTTGGTGATTTGCATAATAACATGCCACATGTCATCAGCGCCGAGTGTTTCCAAAGCATGTTGGGGTGGTGGTGTGTACTCTCACACAGTGTGGCTGGTAGTCATACCTCAGCCTGGCACAGGACTGTTACATCACAACAGGAAGGCTCCGTGTCCAGTGTGGCTCCTGTAGGAGTCGCACCCGTTCTGGGAGGGAACCAAACAGGTCTGAGCTTCACCAACTGAAGAGGACTGAATGTTAAACACTGGATTATTCATCATGCAAAATGTGAACTGTAAGCAGACAGCCCTGTAAAATAAAACCTGCACTACCTGTGTCGTGTATATTGTGTATATACAGAACACTTTATACAGTATGTAAAGTTAAATAAACAAGTTACAGAGTAAGAGTGTGCTGAACTGTTCTTCACTGTGCAGCTTCGTGTCGTGACAGAAGCTCCGGACAAAACTTTAGTGCCGGACTGTCCAACGCCAGGCCTCGAGGGCCGGAGTCCCGCAGGTCTCAGATGATCCAACACAGCTGATTCAAACGGCTGGATGACCTCCTCAACATGCCAATGAACTCATGTGATTCACGTGTGCTGACCCAGGGTGAGATCTAAAACCTGCAGGACACCGGCCCTCAAGGCCTGGAGTCGGACGCCCTTGTTTTAGCATCTTCAATCCTGCAGACGCCAGAATCATCGGCATAAAGCACAAAACGTTTGTTATTACAGTGTGTCAGAGCATTTATTATAGTTCGGGTGTTCAGTCAGTGGGAATAATTTTAAAAAGGCGCAGCTAGTTGGGAACACTGCAAGTAAAAGATTTAATGAAGGCGTTAATACCAAAGTCAGCATGAGTCAGTCAGGCGTGACAACACAACACCAGTTTGTGAAAACAATTCAAATTCTGGCTCATGTCTATAAAACGTACTGATTTGTGGTCTCACTGAATGAATCCAGAGTGGTTTTGACACTCATGCCATCCATGTCACATTTTCATGTCTGTGTTATTTTTAAATGTGTTCACTAAGGGTGTGTATCAGAGGTCATTGGGTTAAAATGCAACAGCTGGGATGAAATAGAAAAAGCTTCTTTCAGGTTTCACACGCGCATCTCTGCAACCTTTAGAACAGGATCAAACATTTGTTTTTCACCACTATTAGTGTTTTTGTTTAGAGACTGCAATGAAGGGGAAAAAACGCAGATTTAAAAAATAATTTCTCTCGGACGTGACTCTGCAGTACATATTTGATCTCCTCCAGTGCGTCAAATTGATGATCCTCTGACTTCATTTCCATTTTTAAGATGAAGTCACGCTGAGGAAAGTCTGCTTGCACCCACCTCATTTATCAAAGCCTGTGTCAGTGCAAAAGCTGAGTATTTACCCTAGGATGTCTCCGTATTAGTCCACGTGCACAGTTTCACCCTGGGAATGACCTCGGTCACAGTCCCATTAATGTCACACACAATTATGAGCACAGTCCTGGTCTCAGTGCTCACCGTCCAGCATCCAACCAAAAAATAACCAGTCCACTGAAAACCGTGGAAGAGTTTTAAAGAGGATGCTTGCTCTCTGCACAATGAGCAGCATGTTCTGGCCAACAGTTTACGCCAGCTGCCCATCCTGATGCAACAGTTCCAGTATGCAAATGTCCTGTTTATAAGGGGAAACCTGCAGTCAGCTGGGGCTGCAGAAGCCACCTGGATGAGTGAGAAACGTTTCTCCCACTGAAAACGCCACATCCAGATAAACAGAATAACTTTATGGGAACCGCCTCGGATAAGATGCAGAACATCTTCAAGAACCTTCAACCAAGCTCTCAAATCTACTCGTGCAGCAGAACAACAGGAAAAAAGTCTCCAGAAAATCCTCAAAGATGAAAAAAAGAAACAAGCTCGTGGATTGTGTCACGTCCGTGTCACTCACACCTGAGGTAGCTGCCTCTTACAGATTCAGCTCATGTACACAGCTGAGTGACTGCTCACTGCAACGATCAACTCTTCCTTCGTTTTGATGCTGAACTGCACAAGCAGCCAGTCAAAGCATCACCTGACTGCTCGACACGTGAAAAACATTTTCTCAACTTTGAGTGCAAAAGCAAAGCAGCAGGTTCACCGTTCAGTCGACAGGACGCCATCGCCATAAATACGTCGCGTAAGTTACGACGCGAAGAGGCTGAAATGCGTCCATGTGGAGGCATATCGATTATTAACATAACGTGTTAATAATCAATACATATCTGAAATGTGAGATGGACGGTTAAACCATTCATTTACCTGAGTGTTCATCAGTATGTGCACCAGTCCAGTGGCTCCGTGTGTGGAAATATTTCTTAAGTGTACAAAAGCTGCTGTGGACGCAATCATCTCAGTGTAAAGTCTACAGGCCACGAGGGTCAGGACGATGAACACTAATGAGCTGCGCGCTGAAGCAAACCAGAAGACAGAATGGAAAATGATTTGGTGTCGTTTGTAATTAGGACTCAGAGCTGAAAGAAACCACGAAACATGAAACCCGTGGAGTCAGATCCACATTCTGCATCTCGGAGATGATCGACCACCGCGGACTCACCAGCCTCAAGCCACAGGAATGATTGTATGTTTCTATATTACAGCGTGGAGTGTATCAGCAAACCTCAGAGACTGAGCGTCTGTTCATACATTAAACCTCACAGCAGGACAAACAGTTGCCTTCTTTTATTCTTACGATCTCCTCAATGTAAACAAGTTCGCCCAAACAAACTGAAGGTAGCCAGGACAATAAACCTGATCAGACACTTCAAATGACTCACACAGCTGAACATTTTACAGGAGCTAACAATAGCAAAGTGGCTAGAGCCAAAGCCTCGGTATGAGCAACGCATCACAGCATAAACGCTCTGGTTCTGTTACATTAAGCAATAAACTTAATGAAAGTACCAGAAATTTGTTTTAATATATAAATCTGTCCCAACTCTGAGTTTGTCAAATTCATCAGCTAAATGTTCAGGAAATCGTTTACACTTCATTACTTGGACTTCTTCTAGTAGCAAAGCACTTAATCAGCTGTAAATATGAGAGGACCTTAATGCAGTTTGGGGCAAACTGGAAAGTTTATTCATTTCTGAAAATACTATTTTACATCGAAGTTTATTTTTCTAATATCTCGGCTACACGTCTCGGAAAGAAAACCCACTTCAGCACTTTAACTTTTCAGCCCTGAAGGTCATTTTCTCAGACGCCAAAACTTCAAATATAACATTCATTAGTTCATTATTAAATGTCATTATGTTGCAGTTATTTGTTTTAAATGTTGTACCAGGAGTCAAAATATTTCATTCAAAAACGAATTCTTAATCATTTGCTCCATCAGGCTGCTACTCTAAGATTTTTTTCTTAAGAAACACCTTTGATGTCGAGCTTGCCTCTCACAGTCAGTATTTTCTACTTCTGAGCCTTCGGCAGCTCTGCCTGCTCCGTCCTACGTTCCTTCCACCTGATGCTACGAAGAAACTTATGGAAAAAATGATTTGAACTTTTAAAGAACATCATTGCCATCCTGAATCACTGCTGTGAATGAACTGAGTGCACCGATGAAGAAAGAAGCACAAACCCAGCAACAATGAGGAGGAAGTCGTGTATTCACTTCTTTCTACAGTGTGGAAACAGATTCAGAGAGGAGGACACAGGAGTCTGTGCAAAGTCCGCGTGCTGCAGGTGGAGGTCCGTCGGGCTCTGGCAGCTTTATGCTCCGTCACCTCCTCTCAGCACTTTCTGTGAGCCCAGTACTCTTTGATCCAGCCGAGACCCTCGTCTGTGGAGCCTGCAGTGCAAAGAGAGAGTTAATTACGGCTGTTTTCTAAGTCCTTTTCATAATCATTCCTTAAATCACACGAACACTCACCTTGCGGCTTGTACTCACACCCGATATAACCCTGGTAGCCGATGTTTTCCAGTGTGTCGAACAGGTAGCTGTAACTGAGCTCTCCGGCGCTGTCGGGCTCATTTCTGCTGGGAACCTGAGCAATCTGGACGTGACCTGAGAAACGTGGCAACCTATCATCTTGTGATGTGTTCACACGAAACATAAAACCAGGTTTTATGTGTGAAACTGCCCAAATTTGTGTTGGGCAACATAAAGAGCAGAAGTCAGCGCCTGACCAGATACCTACTGTGGATAGGATTACCTCCAGTAACACGGAGGACCTGGGAGTGCTTTTGTCCTTCAATACAGACACGAAAGAAACACGTAGGACTCTTTCATCTGTGCAATGATGTGTCAGAGTGATGCTGAAAATCAGCCCGTGCATTTGTTACTTCAACACTTCAGTCGCGCTGCACACAGAACTAAACTAGACAGAAAGACTTCTGCCCGGTGCAGACAGAGGTCAGTGTCCATATCAAGATTATGAGGTCTGCAAGGTGATTTTAATTAACATCCTTAATGCCACTTGTGTGATAAGACACAGATACCTTTAGTCTGCCTCTGAGAAAGAAAAAAGCATGCTGCTCGATAACAAGGTTCAAGTTTTAAAATGTCATTTACGGCAGCCTACAGTCAGTATCTGATGCTGATGAAGCAAACGACCTGATTGACCTCGTTTCCTCTGTAGCTGCTGTTTAAAGGCAAAGCACATCCACAGCAGATTCATATCATCAGCAGGGTAAGTCAGTTCCCTCTGCACATCCAGTTTTTGTGCATTATGGCCATTTCCTGGCTCTAACTCAAGCCACCACGCCGTCACCCCCACGAGTTCGAGCACTTTCAGAATAGAAGAGACAGGAAGTGTGAGTGACGGCAGAAATTAATAAAGAAGAGAAGGAAAGACAGGCAGCCTCTGCAGATATTAACCCAGAAGGATTCGATTTGAGGTCTTGACTGCTATAACTGATTTGAGTTTTTAATACCAGATGAACATTTGCATACTCACCAATGACAGGAATATACTTTTGAATGTTTTGTGTGAGGTTTCCATCCATTATTTGCCAGTGAAAGATGTCCTGAAACAGTGTAGACGGCTGTTACGTTATTTGTCTCCACTTTAGACACATTTTGAAAGAACCCACCATCTGCAGTTTCATATTTGGCTTTCCAACCTTCTCCAGGATTGCAGATGCTGCAGACAGAAAAAAGAAGCATTTACATGTGCTGGAAATGAGACGACATACTGAACGTCATCATTACAACATCGCGCCGTTCATGGTTCAGGGTCACTGATGAATAAACATACCAGCTCACATTTAGGTTGGGATTTTCCCGCTTTAGCTGTTGACTAATTTTAATGACACAGTCTGAAGGCCTTCACACACCAGATGCATAAAAACTGTGCAGTTTTTGGACCGATTGTTAATGCAGCAGCTGTAATTTCACTTTTTAACCAAGCTCGATTTTTCGGCTCGGAATAAACCGATCTGACCAATCAGACCACTGCATTTGGTTGGTCCAGCTCAGCGATGATGGAAGATTTCATTGCTGCTGTTGGAAACAGGCTTTTGCATCATTACGTTCACGAGTTAATTTGGAAAAAACAAACTGATGAAAGTCTTTAAAACTTTACCAAAGTCTACAGGTTGCACGTGCAACCACTGCCATTATTCATTTTGATGTCTGAGACTTTTATGACTCTTTGGAGAACAAAAGTAGTGAAACTGGTAACTAAGGTAACAGGAAAAGACGTAGGCAGACACAGCAAAGCAGCAGGAGCAAAATAGTGTTAGCATGTCTGCATGAAGGACATATAATACACTCGCATCTAACATGATAACCAGAGGGTCAAAGGTCACGAGTATGACACCTGGACTGAGCCCTGATATTATCATCATTCTAGTCAACCAGTCAACTCTTACTTGAAGCTCCAGCTGAACTCATAGTTTGGTCAGGTCAGCGGTTTTTGATCATTCATATGCAAAAGTAAACATAACGTGTTTCTTGGTGTCAGTTCAAGGGTGTTTAGAGTGGGCGGGCTTACCCTGATGAGGAGAGTCCAGAAAATACCCGGGGTCTGTAATCCTGGTGTTGATCGGTTCAATCAGTCCAGTGATTCCTTCCTGAGAGCGATAGCATGATTGGTGTAACTTGAATCATATTTTTCATTCATTATACACATTTTAGTACCTAACAGGGACTCAAACCAGCAACCTTCAGGTTACTAGTTGCCAGTTTCAAACTCTGGGCGTCTCATATTTTGCTGCCCAAGCTAACATCCCAGACCTGGCTCACCACAACGTACTACAAGTGTCCAAAGTAGTGACTGTTGACAAAAATAGTTACCGAGAAATCCAAACGTTTGGGGAAAAGCCTGCACACTGTCCACAGAAGAGTCGAGAATATCGCCCCCGAGCACAGACCCTGCTGTCCTGTCAGAGGCGCTTCTATCTTTGCTTTTACTCTGCTCAGTAAGTGCAGAGTGGAAAAGGTTTCAACAAAAATTCAACAAAAACACATCATTTTGAGTCATTTTACACAAAACTATAGCAGCCGCCCCCCCAAAGGAACAAATACAATCACAGCTGTTGGCTTTTACGCTGATTTTACCAGATAATGCTGCAACTACTAGAATCAGGATTTCAGCAGAGAAACAGCAAGAATAAAACTGGAGTTTTAGTGTGTGCCAGCTTTGGTCTCTATTAAATTACAGTATACGAGCACATATACAGCCTCACATCATGGCCTTACTTTCAGCAAACAGTTGGTAAAAGCCAATGTGTCCCAGTGCCAGCCCTAGAATGGATTCAATTATGTTTTATTGTAGGTCTATTTTGCAATGACTTCTAGAAGCTCCACACGAGTGCAACTGTATGTATTAAAGGGATAAATTGAGCATGAAATATCAAGATATAAACTGTCTATTGTGGTATAGCCTAAAATCATTGTCCACAGGCCATTACACCCAGCTCCATCTCTGTTCATATCTGGCAACAGTGCAGCTAGAAACGATACAGAAGTGCTTCAAACGCTGTCGCAGGTCAGTGTCGGGGCTCGTCCACGTGGATGCACATGCGGTTTTCAGAGTATTTTGCTGAAAAGCAGCCGTGTCTGACACCGGAGAGTGGAGGGCTGGGAAGCGGTGACAGGGACGCCAGCTGAGGTGGAAAGTCACTGACTGATGTCGCAGTGGGCGTGGCTCTCAAGCAGAAGTTTGTGGAGAAGCAAACGGCTACAGAGCACTGAGTGACTCTCACGTTAGCTCATCTCTGTGCGACAGCTTCAACCACTGGAACAGATCCAGTTGTTAGCGTGGAGATCCTCTTTCTCAGCCACGACACCAAACCGCCTCCACGTAGGCTCAACCCACTCAATTAAACATATATTTACCTTTGCTGTGCTCATCACGTGCACTCTGAAACTCTGCCTTTACTCGAGTGCAGGGATTAAATCCTTTTTCATGCCCAAAGGGGAATGCATTCATGAAAGATTTATGACTGCACTGCCGTGACAGTAGTGGTATGTTGGACAGAGAAGGTCACTTACCTTTGAAAGGATATCAGCGGCATATTTCAGGTTCTGCACAAAGACCGCCTCCATTTCCTTAGCAACCGTCGCTCTGTCAGAGTCCACGGGAACTCTCCCAGCCATCAGGTGAATCCTGGAAAGGAAATGTAGAAAAGATGGCACACAGGAACATCTATTACTCTATTCTAGCTTTTAAAACACATTTATAAAGACTGCTTTTGTGCCAGACTTATTAACTCATTCACTGCCAGCCATTGGCAGTGAATGAGTTAAACCCATTGACTCATTCACTGCCATTGACGGCTATAGACGTCAATGGCAGTGAATGAGTTAAGGGAGCTGAGCTTGTCCCAAATTGGTCTGAATCGACCTTTTTCGCAGCAGACACGTTGTCTGGTTAAAGCAGGTGTCATTAACAATGCCTGCGTTCTGCTGAAATGTGACAATGAGTCTGCACGAGCAACACCAGCAGCTAAATGGATTTGTATTTTTCACACACTGTGCCAAATCAACATGGCTTTGTTCAACTCTGTACCTGCAGGGCAGCTTTACACACCTGAGAACAAAAGTGACACACAAAGATCTCCAAAAGGTGCGTTTGTTTGGTTTATCAACCATCTAATCAAACTGGCTCAAATTATGAGATAACTCGGCGGCAATTACAAGAATTAAGAGACAAACAAGCTTTTCAAATTTACGTTGCCAGCTGCTCGGAAACAAAACAGAAAAATGAGCCGACAGATGTTGAAAAGAGACGTTTCCAGCACGTTCCAGGGAACAGCCGGGCGCTCGGACACAAGGGGCTGTTTTATGACTCGCATTTGGCAACATGTCTCCTTGTTTGCAACTGTGGTCAGTCTAACACGCAATGATGTCCAGTGAGGATCTGGAACCATAACGCCATGTCACAGGTCAGCCAGCATCCTCTACATGAACAAAGCAGTGGGGATGATGTACGCTTTAAGTCCAGATCAACACACAATGTCTTCACTTAACCTTTAGTGGAAACGCGACGCTCCCGTAACTGGATAAGACAAAAAGGAAACGCACACTGGTGGAGCCACAGTCATTCATCCAGCTGCTCGTTTATTTAACACACGCTGTCATTGCAAACGCGTAAAACACTAAAACTGGTAAAAACAAAACTTTGGAAACTGAACAGAGCACTGCAACATGAAGTAGAAATTTCTGCTTTACATCTACGGAGCATCAGCGAACCTCGGCGGACCTCTCTAAAATCTCGCACCATTAGACAGCACCATTAAGAGGCTTAGCCCGCCCCAGAGCGGTCATCAAGAACCTTACGCTGAAATTTCCTGTAAATTACTCCGATTGTATCAGGGGACAACGCCAACGGGCGGAGTTATTGATTGCTGTGACGTCACGCCTATTTACATGAACTGAATTGACTTTTCCTGGTGGTACTTTGGTCCCGACCACAGTGGACTCTGGTGTCTGCTGCACACAGCTGCTTCTGTTCGCTAAATCTCTGCAGCCTCTGAAGACAGCATATGTTGGCAAATCTGTAGCCTCAGATGCCAGAAGTGTGATTAACTTCATTATAACACATCCAAAAGATATCAGGCAGTTAATGCATTTTATGAAAAAGTCACAAAAACCAGCAAAGCTGTGACTGAAAGCTTCCAGTAACTTCAAATCTTCAATGCAAATTTTGAAGATGAACCAGAAAATCAACAGGAAGTTACAAACCAACTGCTTTGACTGTGTCCAGAACATCTGTGCACGGTGCTGAAGAGATATCAAATGAAATTAAGTTCAACTATTGCTGAGCTTTACTTTCATTAAGTACCAGCTGGTGTGTCGTGACTTAATCAGACGATAACATAACGGAGCGACAAATGACAACAACTCTCGAGGAAATGAGGGCTGTGCAATAAAATGCAAAAACAATTCAACACATCCACCAGTAAATCACCTGCTGGCTGAACCTGCCAAAGCAACCGCAGCATGTACCAGTAATGCTGCGGTTGTGTCACTGCCAGCACAATGAAAATGACCTTTGATTTTCTTATACTTTGTATAACATTTGGCAGAATGAGTGGACACCATGTGGAGAAAGCAGTCTTTGTGTTTTAAAGTAAATGTGTTTCGGCTGCTGAGAGCACAATGTTTTACTTAGTGAAGGAGCACTTACATTTACAGAGTGGTATTACTAGGCCATAAACGTTGCCTGGTGTTCAGCAGACAGTGTTTGGGCTCTTGCTGGCAGCCATGCCTCTTACTAAAGTGCCTTTCTTCTAGCTGCTCTACTATCATGGCCCGAGAAACGTCTGAGCCTGGTTGACTTGCAACTGTAAGTAAGTTAATTTTATTTATGCTGCACTTTTCAAGAACAAAACACACAAAGTGCTTCACAATGTGTTATAAAGAAAGCGCACAGATACAACAATTTAAACCATGTAAATGGATCCAGCTAAATAAAGGCAAGCTTGTACACAAAGCTGAAGTCCACCGGGAGCGAGTTCAGCAATTTGTGTAAAACAGTCTGCTTTGGTGCTGAGCCTGGACTCACTGCTGGAACAACCAGCATCACTCAGTACAGCTCACTGAGAGAGACAGCTGACCCCAGAGAGCAGGGGGGGTGATAGTGTCCCATTTTTATATTTACAATATTTAAAAATACTGTTGAAAAAAGCTACGAACAGCTGGGAACAGCAGCATTATTGGTGCAAACTAAACCTGAAATTCAAACCTTGGTTTTGATGACTACTGTCAGTGATGACAGACGACCTGTTAGTGTGAATTTAATGTCACAAGCTGCCAGCAGAAGCATCATAGTATAACAGCAGTGACACAGTAACAGATGCAGTTGGACTGCAAACATTCAGCGAGTAATTTGAATAATTCCATCGTAAAAAATTCTCGACACAAATTCTTTGCTTCGTTTAACACACGGCTCTGGAAATGTGAGCCACTGAGAACAGAACTGCAATACAGGTAATACAACTTAGGAGCAGCAAGTAAACAAAAGGTTAAGTTAATTAAGTTTATTAAGCCCGCCAATACTGACAACACCACAGCAGCAGAGATGATGATGGTCTAACATGGAGCCAGAGTTTACACACTGCGAAGAACAAACCTCTGAGTCCAAAGACGAGGAGTATGTGGTCAATGTCCCCGCAATTAGCTGAGCTGACGACATGGAATATGTTGACGGGTTAACCAGAGATGAGCCGGAACCACGCAGGTGGCCAGCGCCCCCCAGGGAGACGAGGACGTGCTGGACGTGTGGTTTGTTGAGGGATGAGCAGGAGAGCCTATCGCAGTGCGCCGCTACTGCGTCGGCCGGCCACAACGACGTGTCTCTTTTTCCCGTGCACGGACCCTCTCCTCTGCCAGCTCAGGACACGTTGTAATTCTTATCCTCCCACCGGAGCCCATGACGGCCAAAAACTGGCGTCCCATGTTCCCGACTTGGTCTCTGAGCTGACCGCATCATGCAGCAAAATACTGTCACCTGTGTCACTGTGGACCTGGATGGTGCTGAGGAGGCTGGCTTAGCTGGAGCTGTCCCTGGCTGCTTATCTGCCCCCGTCTCACAACCACGGTGACGGTTGCCCCACAACTCTGCCGTTCACGCACTGCAGCTTCAGCACGCGCAGCTGGACAAGATTCATCGGGCTCAGGCACTGCCGCTTCGTCACAGTGCTCCAGACGTACCAGGCGATGTCCCTGGTGGTGCTCGGGCTGCTGGTTCCTGCAGACAGCCCGCTGGCACTTCTCCTTAACAAGGTCATAATCGCCACTGATTAGATCCTTCGTGCGCCCCGCTATGCAGTAGTGGTATGGAGTGCTGCACCCTATGCAGCACTGCCTTGGCAGAGGGATGGTGTTGATGGGAGTGGCACAGAGGTACCTGTGGCTGACGCTCTTTGATTTCCCAGACAGGGACAAGGCTGTGTATTTGACGAACCAGTGTCTGCTGCTGGGCTATTCGGACCATCACTGGAAGCAATGCAGGCTGGATTTGATCTGAGGAAGAAGCAGCTCTAGCTCTCACAGGCCTGCCACTCCTCTGCCGACCTGCGAGAGAGCGGCGCCCACGGCTGCTGCGGGTGACCTTGCAGCGAGCGCACAGCCTCCGTATCGACTTCCACACCAGCAAACCCTCGGGCCCAACAAGCCTCAGCCCTCCTATCTCTGGGACCGAGTGGAGAATGGGTCCAGCGGCAGGGAAATGCTGCTTTTCCCTCTCTGTTGCTGTCCAAGAGGCACCACTTAAGTTGTGTTTAGGTTGTCGGCCCCAGACAACACTGCACTTTTCTACCACCGTCTACGAAGCACAAACCCCCTGCACACGAAATTTCTCAGGTTGTAACTCCAAGTTTGGGTATATTGAATTTTCAGGTGACCAAATCAAGTGTTCCTGCTGTGTTTCATTGCTGTGCCCCACCAAGGTGTCTCCAACAAACTGTATTAATGTACACGGTCCTGTGTTACAATCAATGAAAAATGCTTATTCAAATGCTCAGCCTGCAAGCGAGTGAGCCAGGCCAGGCAGGTGATGCATTTCCCCATGAACACACTGGCAGCGTTAGCACCCCTCAGAGAGATGGGTGTTTGCATCTTATCTGGACCACTGGGCTCTCGTAACTTGCTAAACAGAGGAGGTGACGACATAGCTTTTGCTGGAGGATGCTGACGGTAACCACAGCTTGCATGTTAGCTCTCTGTCCCTGGAGGGAGCCCTGGCTGCTGCACCAGGGCTCTCCGACTGGCAGTGTTGTTTCACAACGTGGTATCCACCACTGCTTCTCTGATGGGGTGGGGAGCTCTGTGTGATGGCGCATCAGTGAGAGGGATCTGGACCACAGCACAGGCTGCACATCGATCACTTACTAGCAGTGTTCTCAGCTCTCAAGCATTTTCGTCTGATTCTGAGGAGCCAGAATATCCAAGTCAGGATGGTCTCTTATATAAACAGGCAGGGAGGGGTATCTCCAGTTCTAGAGAGAGCACATCGGCCCCGCATGTCCTCAGTTCATCATGATGACAGGTTCAATTTGACAGCTAAGGGTCTGCCCCCAAGCATGGTAGCAGCAATCAGGAGCCTCATATGCTTACAAATGGGCAGCCTTTGAGGAATGGTGCCAGGACCATCCCAGTTATCCATTTCGACATTCCTGCAGGAGCTGCTGGATAAAAGCATTTTTTTTTCTACAATTGAGGCTTATTAAGCAGCAGACAGGGTGAGAGCAAGTGCACCTCCCCTTGCTATGCGTTTCTTTGAAAGGGCTTCACGGGCTGAGACCCGTGGTTAGGGTCCGCGTCCCTGTATGGGACGTCTCTTTAGTGTTGGAGGCCCTCTGTGTATGCGAGTATGTGGATATGAAATGTCTTTCATATAAGACTGCATTACTTCTTGGTTTCCCTTTTGTAATTATTCTGATTACTTGAAGAATCAATGCAGCCCTATTACACAGCACAAGACAAATGCAAGTGTTCGTATGACTACACGCTTGTTAATAATATATGCAATTTCTTTGTTTCTCAGGTTGGAGGTTAGGGGATAAAAAATGGATTTCAATTTACCTCTTACAGTCCAAAGCTCTGGCATACTTCACACTTAGATCCAGTCCCTCTCTGAACTCTGCTTCTCTTCCAGGAACTGCTCCAAGACCGAGATCACCTGCCTTTATATCTCCTGCAACACACACACACACACACACACACACACACACACACACACACACACACACCACTCTTAAGCTTAATTTCTGTGTGTTGAATGCCTGCTGTAGTGGGTGACATCATTGTTAGTGTTTATGATGCGTCTTCATTGCTCTGCCTCCGTAAGTGAAACTGATGATCTTGTTGCTCTGGGTGATTAATAATCTTGAACGACAGTTACTTTTAATAAAACCCTGAGGAAGAAATGAGGACTTCAAAACCAAAACTATTCACAAACTGTCAGAGCTGTGAAAATAGGGAAAACTGTTTGTCTATGCTGGCAGATTCCTACCCAACATATCCTTGTTCTAATCAATATACTGTGTTTACACTAGAGATGGACCGATCCGATATTACGTGTCGGTCTGATACTGACCTAAATTACTGGATCGGATATCGGAGAGAAATAAAAAATGTAATCCGATCCATTAAATATCACAAGAGCACCTCACAAAACTTGCCACATGGCCTAACTCTGCTCATAACCGTAGCACGTCGGAGCAGTGTGGTCACGTGATAGAGCGGCTGTGGTGCGAGACCTGTCGGCGGTCTGGTTGAGTCTCGCTACCAAACCAGCATTTCATCTCCGAGGAAGTGATCCCAGAGAAGTAAAGCAAGTGTGTAAGTCCATCTCTGAGTGTTTGTAAAGCATTCCAGCGTTAAGCTTAACAACCGATATATGGAGCGACTGCCTCCCCCTCCCTCTCCTGCTGCTACTTCAATCATGAAACTGATCAATGATCAGCTGATCGGCTTTTCTCTCGTTTGTTTTTGGCCCACTTTGCTTTTCAAGAGACAGCAAAGGGCAGCTCAGAATTGAAATGCACACATGTTCATATCTCAGATTTGCTCTTTTGACCAAATTGGGACTATGCATAAAAAAACAAGTTAATGCAATTGCATCCATCCATTATGTTCCCCTCATTCAAATTTGGACACCTCTGGCAGCAGGGTATTCCATACATCCTTCTCCCCAGTCACATTTTCCCTCCGGGGGGGGGGGGGGGGGGGGGATTCCCAGACCTCCAAAGGGAGGTGCCTGGGAGACATCTTAACCAGTGCCCAAGTCACCTCAACTAGCTCCTTACAACATGCAGGAGAGTCAGCACCTCGGAGTCAGAGTCTGAGTCCTACAAGTCTGAGGCCACAAAAACAGTGGAAGTCTCCCACTGTGTTGGAGAAGAGACGCTGCCTCAAGCAAGAGAGTTCAAGCATTTTGAAATCTTATTGGACCAGCAGATTGGTGCAACATCAGCAGTATTGCAGGTATTGTATTGAATTGTCAAGGTGACGAGAGCACCAAGTTGAAAGACTGAGACAGTCCATCTACGTCCCAACTCTCATGGAATTTGGGTAATGACCAAAAGGTCGCAAACTCATGCAGTTGAAATGACAGTATGGTGGCTGGGTTCATTCTTAGAGAAAGGGTGAGAGCTCAGATGACTGGAGGCATAGTGTGGAGTAGAGCCGCTGCTCCAGCATATCGAAAGAAGACAATAAATGCAATACTTTTGTTAACCCCTTGAATTATAGCTTAAAGTCTACACTTCAATCAGATTTTATTTATTTATTTTAAATGATCAGTTTCTCCCTTTATTAACCACCTCTCAGTCAGCTGAGAGGAAACATTAACACGTTTCGCCAGAGAGCCACAACTATAAGGCCACCCTGCCTCCCCCTCAATGACATGTGGGACAGGCTCCAGCCCAACTGTGACCCTGAACTGGATAAGCAGATGATGCATGGATGCGGTAAGACTAGGGGTGGAACAATCCTCAAACAGACTGAAACTGTGACACAAACACAATGCAGCGCTATCGTCCTGTACTCACCCTGTACTGAAACTGCATTAGTTACATTAGAATAGCTCGAATGTAGTATTTTTGGCTTTGTAAAACATGCCAGTAGTAGTGGAGCAGTAGCACTACCTGACACAGGCCTGACTGGCTTTGTATTGGATTTAATTTGTATTTTTAATTTTCAAATTGGCTTATTTAAGAATATTTGTCATTAAAAGAAAAACAATTAATATATATCGTTTTAAGAAGGTCGTGGGTTTTTTCTTTTATTGTTGTGCACTCCCACCCGGGAGGAAGTTGCTCTCCACGCCATTCTTCAGCATTGGTAGTTAACATGAACAGCTGCGTGTAACGGTGCGACCCCCTCTAGTGTCTACCTGGCGGGGTGTTGATAAGGACGACCTCCACCCCTGTGGCCTTTCTGACTCTCTGAAGCTCCTGTAGATCCGAATCGTACAGCCACGCTGCCTCCACAGCCTGAAATCCAGCCGCGGCTGCTGCTAATATTCTCTGGCTGAAGTCCGGAAGCTCTGTGAACAGCCACGAAATATTCGCACAAAACTTCAGTGGAGCCATTCTGTTAAACTTCCGAGGCCAACGACCGAGTTCAGCCGTCCAGCTGAACTTTCTACGTGCTAACAGACAGGGAGGAGCTACGCTAAGCTAGCTACATTTCCGTCGGTCTGGACCGGAAATGGAAAGCAAACCTTTCAAAATAAAATAAATATTATTTGAATTTTTATGTATATAGAACACAGTTCCTTGAAAATGTTCTGACGTAAAGCTAAAATATAATTAAAACAAATCACCATTGATATTCAATTGTTTTATACCACATAAAACCATTCGGGGCCGAACAAAATTCATGAAATAATTAGAGCCCTTTATTGTGAAAAATAAACCGGAAACGTTAATCTTAGACCGTCAGAGGAGACCGGTGTTATCGTCACGTGATTGGCAGCGTGCGTCCTTGCTTGTTTTTCTAAATCCAGTACGATTATAATTTTATTTAATCTTATTTTATTTTACTTTGTTCATTTTATTCTACTTTATTTTACTGTAAAATTATACCTTAAAGTATAAATAATACAAAAATAATAATAAAAATGTAATATAAAAAACTAAAGAAAAAGTACAGCAAAGAATGACTTTTAAATAAGATTGTAAGTATGCGGATAAATGTAATCTCAGGTAGGAAAATACTGTTTTCCCAAAGTTTTAAGTGTTTTAAAATACACTGTCTCCAAAACAATAATGAGTTAAAAACAGTGTTAATGTAATATGTTCAACTCCAGCATCTCAATGTTTATGTTTTCCTTGTTGCTTTCTTTTCTTTTCTTTGTTCGTTTTTTGCTTGTTTGTTTGTTCTTTTGTTTTATTTAAAGACAAATCACAAATGCAAAAAAACGTATTTCAGGACAATGTTTTTGAAATAAAACTCTATTACTGAACTGTACATTAATTTACTTACCACACACTTACAAAAAACTGATATCATACATTATTGCTCTGGTTCATTTGATTCTTTATTGTTTGACTTATTTCAGTCTTTTTTCTTTCCATTTAGCAGTTTTGGTTCGTTATAAAACATCTGTCATGTTTATCATTGGAAACCTTCAGATTGTGAGGTTTGGCAGCTCAGTTTATCCCCAGTTTGTGCTCTTACATGGGCTTCTAGCTAACAACAGCTATTCACATCATCCATATGTGACATTTTTCCATTGTGAAAAGGCTCTTTTAGTAAGTTCTCAGCTTACATCTGTGTTTCCCATCCTGGATTCCAGCAGGCTGCTAGCTGTGGTTTGATTCTGAAGCAGAGGTGGACCTTGGGGTTACAAATATAGTTTTTGTTGTGCTCTGAGCTGAATGTTTTTTTCTCAATCCAGATATGATATCCAGCAACAATATCAACCTTCTGGGTTTTCCAAACCCTGCAGATCTGTATCTTTTAGAGGAATTGGTGCTTATCTGTGGCCTGTCACCTACTGATAGGCACAAACCAGGGTTATCTTAACTTGAATTCACAGTAGCTTACTTTCTCATTAAAAACATATTAATAGACTGTAAAGGCTCAGAAACAATCATGGTCTGCTATCTCAGTTGTAAATAACTGGATACAGATATTAACCTTATGTATAGTGTTTTGACTAGAACTGGTCCTTTAAGTTGAACATAATATTAGTGTCTTCTTTCACCTGTGCGGTCCTGTCACCGCTTTGAAACATCGTGTGATGTTGCCCTGGCAATGAGTCTTTACAGCACCATGGAGGAATTTTGTCTAACTCATCTTTGCTTAACTCATTGTTGTAATTGAGCAACACTGGAGTGTTTTCAAGCATGGACTGCATTTCCAAGGCCATGCCCCAGCATCTCAGTCAGATTCAGGTCAGGGCTTTGACTACGTCACTCCACATACAAGTCGCACATACATGTTTCTGCTAAGCCATTCAGAGGTAGACTTGGTGTGTTTCGGATCATCGTCCTGCTGCAGAATCCAAGTGCGCTTCAGCTTGAGGTCACAAACAAACTGCCGGACAGTCAGCAGAATAACATGGTTCAGTTTAGCACAGGAAGTCTTCCAGGTCCTGAGGCAGCAAAACAGCTGCAGACCATCACACCACCGCCATATTTGACTATTGTTATGATATTCCTTTTGTGAAATGTTGTGTTAATTTTACGCCAGATGTAATGAGCCACACACCTTCCAAAAAATTAAACTTTTGTCTTGTCAGTCCTAAAGGTTTTGGGGATCATCCAGATGTTTTTGGCAAATGTGAGATGAGGTCCTTTTTGGTCAGCAGTGATTTTCTCATTGAACTCTGCCATGCAGGCCATTTTTGCCAAGTCTCTTTTTTATTGGTAAATTATAAACTCTGACTGTGACTAAGACATGTAAAGCCTGTGGTTCTTTAATGTTGTTCTGGGTTCTTTTGTGACCATCTGAATTAGTTACCTTCTGGACTAAATTTGGAGTAATTGTGGTCGGCTGGTCACTCCTGGGAAGGTTCACCCCTGTTCAGTGTGGATAATGGCTCTCTCCATGATTAATTGGAGTCTCAAAGCCTTAAAATGGCTTCGTAACCCTTCCCAGGCCGATAGATGTCAGTGACTTTGGTCCTCAGGGGTTTCTTTAGATCGTGGTATGATGTGTTGCTTTCTGAGATCTGTTAGTCTGCTTCACTTTGTCGGACAGGCACCATTCAAGAGATTTCTTGATTCAAAAACTGCGTTTTGTGTTTACTTGAGTTATCTTTGTGTAATATTCAAATTTGTTTGATGATCTGAAATATGTAAGTGTGACAAATGCAAAAAACTAGAAAAGGGAACAAACACTTTTTCACACCACTGTATACCCCTCAGCTCCTAGTAGATGCTCCTATAGTATCAGTCCTGCGTCGCCTCTTTCTTATCCCAACTTAAAAGTGTCCATGCCACCTCCCCGCCTGGCAGGTTGACAACAATACCCCATACCCTTTTGCAGCTGAGAATGACCCTGAGAATGACCCTTATCTCCATGCAGTCAAATGTGATGTGTTATTAGAGGAAAAGCAGAAGTCAGAAACGCTCTTACAACCAAAAATCTGGTCCATTTATTCATATCAAGATTTATAAAGATGAAAAATGATTTTATTGGCTTAATGCTGCTTTTCTGAAACTTACCAAACTTGTAAAATAGATTCTTAAAACAAAAAATAAGACAATTTTTTTTTATTTGGGACACAGAATACACCGTCCTAGTGAAAACACTACCCTGTGTCATTTTGGAAGGGCTGACCAAACAAAGCCTTTGGTATAATTTTAAAGGACTTCTCTTGGTGCTCGATCTGCTGAGCCTGCTGTTCAGTGCAGCCATATTTGGCTGTCATCAGAGGCCTGACCTGTTTTAGGCTTCCCGCTTACCTTTACAGGTATCCTTCATTCATTATCTCTGAGCAGACAGTCCTGCTGACTAAGGCTAATGCATGCAAAACCAATATTATTGCACCTCTGACAGCAGCTGATAATGGTGCTCTAGCTGCTGATGTGTTATTTATACTTTGGCATCCACCTAGGGTGGGAATTCCCTGTGAATTCAGAGCATTCTCAATAAAAACCCTTCAGGCTGACTTACAAACAGTGATCACTGTTTAATAAAGCCAACAGGAAAATATCTGCTGTGAGATTCAGAAACATGATTCGAGTTTATGTTATTGTCAGCAGTGCACACCAAGCTCTTACTGCTTGTGCATGACTAAACAGCTTATTCATACACATATTATATTATATATATCCTGTAATCTAAGAGAATATGGCACAAAGTAACAGCTATAGTTATACAGAAACATCCTTAAGATGTTAATGTTTCAGAGGAATGACGCACCTGTTTCAGAGCGCCAGATGTGACCAAACATCCTCTCAGTGCCGTGCTTCATCGGTGTATCCCTGAGAGCGCTGACACTCCTCCCTTTAATTTAACATGAATGCAGATATGAGTCACCTCCAAAATATTGTAAGGCAATGAATGAATGCATGCAGTACGAAGATTTTCACAGCAAATCATGTTAGTTAGATCAATAGTAATAAAGACTTTCTAAATATTTATAATTTTAGAACATTTTGTTCCCATATGGTTCAAATTGTGCTGCTGATTTTTTTCTCTATGGTAACCTGCTTTGATTTTAAGGACTCAACATCAAATGACAACTCCAGTAAACACTGCTGTCACCAGGGATCATTGTCCCCTCACACCAAACAAGTCATGAAATAAAGAAACCAAAGAGTGAAAGCACGCTGGTCTACACCATATACTCCATATTCTCTCAAATGTCAGCAATCCACACAAGTGAGGCAGCTGCTTTGAACTAACTTAAAAAATATTGTGAGTCCAAACGACTGCCAGACTGTTACACAGCTCCTGATGAGCTGTAGCTGCTTATTTTATCCATAGTTCCCCCCATCACAGTCATGCCAAGTCAAATCTTTTAAAACATCAACATGTCCTAGTTCATCAGAGCTAGTTTAGTCTCTGCCTGGTCCTCAGGGAAATATCTTTCTTGTTAGCTGCTAAATGCTCCCAGTTCACCAGCAATTTATAAAATTGTAAACATTAAAGCAGCTGCTCATGTTACCCAATATAAAAAAACAGAAGCAAAAAAAGTGAGTACAGAGCGATCACGCTATGGTGAGCCTGTGGGCGCTCTTTTATCCTTCAAGCTCAGGCCCTCTACCAGAGCGCCGGGAGCTTGAGGTTCTTCAGTATCGGGACAGAGGTCTCAGATGTTGTTGCAGGATCTGCTGGAGCCACTCCCATAACCTGGGGGGTCACTGCACCGAGTGCTCCGATTACCACTGGGACCACACTTACCTTCACTCTCTACAGCTTCTGCACCTCTTCTCTGAGCCCTTGGCACTTGTACAGCTTCTTGTATTCCTTCTTTCTCACGTTGCTAACACTTGGTATAGCTACATCTATCACTATGGCCGTCTTCCTCTGTTCCTGTGCTGCCATGATTAGTGCCTCTGTGCTGTCTTTCAGTCCACCTTTTCCAGCCACTGGTAGGATTTCTGGATGTCAGCCACTTCTTCTATCTGCGGGTGGTACATAGTATGAGGGGGCCTGTCCTTGCATGATGGTTCTTCCTCTTGCCTGAGGTATTCATGAATCACATGGTCGTCTGTGATCTTCCTGATGTCCTCATGGATGTTTGTTTTCTCATCTTGGGCAGTGGTTTTGCTCAGTGTGAAGTCTCAGGGTGCTTTATTTGGGGTGAAATTCTCCATGATTGGTCAGGAGCTTCCCTGTCTTGATGTCAGTGGCCTCTATAGCCTCCTTTGGTCATCTTACTATCCTAGCAGGGTGCTTGATCAGCAGCAGGGCGTAGGTGTGGATTCCCTAGATCTTGTTTTATCCATTCAGCTGACTCCTCAGCCTGACCCTCTGCAGGTCTTGGGTGGTTGCGGCTTTCCCAGCGGCCTCTTCATTGGTCCAATTTTTCACCCCTCTGGTATTCCTGCCAACTCCTTTCTGCGCCCCGCTTATGCACTGAGCCGTGTGTGTTCATCTTAGCCACTATGATACCTGACAGGAGCTTCCATGTGGTACTGAGGCAGGTTATTGGCTGGTAGTTGGATGGGACAGGGCCTTCTGGGGATCCTTGGGGATCAGGACTCTCCAGACATCAGTTAGCCAGTCTGGGTGTCTCTTGTCAAATATCAGCTTGTTCATTTGTGAAAGAAAAGAAAAAAAGCAGGTGTAATATATATATTATATATCTTCTGGCTCTTGGAGGAGGCGGACACATCTTTCACCCTCTCCTTCCCTTATCTTCCCTGCTGCTGCTTCTATGTCCTTGTCTTGTCTGACTCTAACCCTGAGAGAGTCTCTTTCTCACTCTTGTTCTCTAAAACTAAAGAAGAACTATGGATTTGATCAACTGGTCCCTTAATGCAATTGACACTCTATTCTTGACGAGAAGCCTGGGTTCGGGAGAGCCCGAGTGTCACTTGCTGGATACACGATGGACAGGTGGCAGAAGTGGCGTGTCCTGGTGAGACTGTCTATCGAAGACATTGAAGACATCTACTTATTCGGACCCATGATAACAGGGCTCTTGGCTACAGGACACTTTCTCAAGCTGAACCGATGGAGACACCCGCTCAGCTGGAGGCGTACATCGGCGTACCCCCGCCCTTATGTTGCTTGTCTGTGTTTCATGGCGTTACAGTGTGATGATATCTGTGCTTCTTTATGTGCTATGGAGTTTTTGTGTTTTCTCCTCATGATGACTCACTGGTTGGAAGTCATCATGGGCAGAACCCTTTTTTTCTCCTGACTTTGCCCCCATATGTTACATATTTCACTGTCTATCCCTTTTTTTGCTGCCTCGCCTGACCTGTCTCCCCAATGTAAGTCTGTATATTGTCTGTATGGTCGACTGGGTCTGTCATCTCAGCTGCAGGCAACTGCAACTGACAGATAAAGCGTATCCTTATCCTTAATGAGGTATCAAAAAAATATTTAGTAAGAATATTAACTGATGACATGTCACATTGCTGCGTTTTTCATCTACAGGTGAAGGACACCTGTCAATGGGTTTGACTAACTGCACCTTTATTCTTACTCTTAATTCCTCTAGATTTTTCTCCACATCACTGTAGATAGATCCCAGAGGTCTGCAAATCCTTATACCTGCAATCTTTCTTTTGCAGGGACGACTTCTCTGGAAGTTATACAAAGTATGATTGCATAGACGCCTACAAGAAAGTTTCCCTGCTGCTCACTTGACCTGTGACCTCAGTAAAAACTTCCCTGATGAATTTATTCGGTCACTTGCTAGTTTCAAGTTACTGGATATAACATGATTTCCATTTCGTAAATGACTTTCACATTGAAGGTAAAGAAATGCAGTAAAGTCGACTGTGTTTTTAGTGTGACTGGAAATGTTGGTGCACTGTAAGCTTGAAGTTTCTGCCTGTTTCATATTCAGATCTGCACATTGCTCATCGTGTCCATGCAACATCAATATACCCAGAAGGTGATGATGAAAATCCTCAGCTCGAGGTTTCAGAATTGAGCTTCACTAATCAATGGCTGACATCATGATTGCCATGTCTACCTTTTATTGATAGTCTATCTGAGCGCTACACTGCTAATAACAGAAGGCACAGTTTACAGTTCGATCCAGTTGTTTATTTTTTTGGACACCGGGATTGTTTTTGTTATTTTTCTTCTATACATCACTTTCTGCTTTATTACAATCGACTTAAGTTCCACCTTAACTGTGTGGTAATTACAGTCATTTTTAGACGGTCCCACATTTTCTTGTGGGACAGGTGAGGCCTGTTACCTTATTTTTGTTATTTCATAACAAATGTGGAGAGAAAAGAGCTACAGTTGGTTCCAAGTGTTGACGCTGCAGCTGGTAGCGGTTCAGCGGAGCTCCCAGTGTGACCCAGGATCAGGTGATTCGGTTAATCCATCACTTTTGGCAAGGACCTCAACAGCTACAGGCCGGTGGCTCTGACATCCCACCTGATGAAGACCCTGGAGCGGTTGGTCCTGGCTCAGCTTCGGCGCCTAACAAGCTCATCACTGGACCCACTTCAGTTTGCCTACCAGCCTGGCATTGGAGCGGATGATGCCGTCATTCACCTCCTACATCGTTCCCTCGCTCACCTGGAGACCGCTGGAAGCACTGTGAGAATCATGTTCTTTGATTTCTCCAGTGCCTTCAACACCATTCTTCCCTCGGTTCTGAAGGACAAGCTGGAGAACTCTGGAGTGGACCATCACCTCACTACCTGGATCCTGGACTACCTCACCGACCGACCACAGTATGTGAGGACTCAGGGCTGTGTGTCGGACAGGGTCGTCTGCAGTACGGGGGCCCCACAGGGAACGGTTCTGGCTCCGTTCCTCTTCACCATCTACACTGCAGACTTCTCCCACAATTCCACCCAGTGCTTCCTGCAGAAGTTCTCTGATGACTCTGCAATAGTCGGCCTCATCACTGATGGGGACGACAAGGAGTACAGAGGACTGACTCAAGACTTTGTGGACTGGTGCCAGCTGAACTACCTCCAGATCAACGCCAGTAAAACCAAGGAGCTGGTGGTAGACTTCCGCAGGCACAAGCATTCTCCACTGCAACCACTGAACATCCAAGGTATGGACATTGAGGCTGTGGACAGCTACAGGTACCTTGGTGTTCATCTGAACAACAGACTGGACTGGACTCATAACTCAGACGCCCTCTACAGGAAAGGGCAGAGCAGGCTGTACCTGCTGCGGAGACTCAGGTCGTTTGGAGTGGAGGGCCCACTCCTGAAGACCTTCTATGACTCTGTGGTGGCTTCTGCTATCTTTTATGGTGTGGTCTGCTGGGGCGGCAGCATCTCTGCTGGGGACAGGAAGAGACTGAACAGGGTGATCCGAAGGGCCAGCTCTGTTCTAGGATGCCCTCTGGACCCAGTGGAGGTGGTGAGTGACAGGAGAACGGCGGCTAAGCTGTCATCCCTGATGGACAACATCTCCCACCCCATGCAGCAGACTGTGACAGCACTGAGCAGCTCCTTCAGTGGGAGACTGCGGCACCCACGGTGTGGGACGGAGAGATTTCGCAGGTCTTTCCTCCCCACTGCTGTCAGACTCCACAACAAAGACTTTAACTGAACAAACACACACATCCACACATGTGCAATAACACTAAGTGCAATAATCTTTTCTGTCATCGTTGTATTTTTACTCAGTTGTATATAGTATTTGTATTTGTATTCTATTTTTATCTTATTGTATATTTATTTTATTTTATTCTACTGTATATAGTATTTTATTTTATTCTATTCTGTACAGTTGTGTACTGTATTTATTCTTATTGTATTCTAATTTTTGCCTCATAACTTTTGCACTGTCCACTTCCTGCTGTGACAAAACAAATTTCCCACGTGTGGGACTAATAAAGGTTATCTTATCTTATCTTATCTTATCTTAAAGCCCTTAAATTCCAGCTGAAAGTCTTCAATCACGTGTTCATTACTTGGTTTTAAAAGCGACTGTAGTGGTGTAAAGAAACTAAATTAAAAAACAAATGTTTCACTGTCCAAAAGCTTACAGACCTACCTGCGCATGACATTATAGATGTGGTGTTTAATGATTGTCACCTATGTGATGGAGTTTAATGCTAAAGACAACCACTGCTCACGAAGGAGCATGATTAAGCAAATGTGATGGAGCAGCAGAACCATCGGTTGGATTAAACCAAAAGGATACTTTGGACTTAAACGGGTACCTGACTGGCACTACTGCAGTGACTGTGCTGAGTGCAAAGCATCGGGTGGGAGTGTGCTTACGTAGGATTGCATGGTGGAGAAATGGGGAAAACCCCTCGTAGTTTCATGAAGCTTGAAAGAAGAGGAACATCATTTTTTACAAAGATCCCAAAAACACTGAAACAGCTGAGACTGTTTAAAAGGAGGGAACGTGCGACCTGTCATTTGGCTTGAATCTGAACACTTCTGGTGTTTTTCAAAGTGGAAAGCAGAGCAACAAAACCTTGTGTGAGAGATTGGTATCACCCATCCCCAAGAGGGTCCAGTCTGTCATCAAAAACTAAAAGACACAAGATGTTTGTTGTACTGAGGTCGCAGTTTGAGGCTTAGCTTTTTAGTACACCCTTTCTATGTAGTTTTTAAATTTATACATACGGTTTTTGCACTCATCTTCTGAAGAAGCTCAAGATGTAAATAAGAACATGACAAATGTTTTCAGAGCAGCATTTAGCCTTGATAAAGAAAATGTGGCATTAAATGCTGTCTTTATTTTCTTCAGCAAACCTTCCCTTATTCCTCATGTAGCAGCAAATTCATGTAAAACACTTGTTAGAGGAGGGTAGCTGAAGCCAAACTGAAATAAATATCCTGACAGAAGCAGGTTACAGTGGTGAAGCAGCGAGTGCCTCTGGAGGCTTAACAGCACACGACCCAGGAGGATTAATATTCTGCTAACACACAAGTTCTGTCACACTGAGGTTAGCAGCAGTGAGGAGTTATTTCTCATCCCAGCACAGAAACTGCTGTATGTGAAAGAATATCACAGATCTGATGAGGTCCTAACGAGAACACCGTTGTCTGCAAACATCTTTTTTGTTCTCTCTAAACGGTCGTTTTTAAACAAAAAATTACTGAACTTATGACCGGCGGCCATGTATAGCTTACAGGCAGTTAACTGAATAATTACTGACAGCTGTTTTGTCTATAGCACTTCATCTAATGACTTTAAAGTTGAAAGTAATTGTAACAGCAGCTGTAGAGTATTTATACTGCTTAAACAACACGTGTGTGTCAATATTTACCAAACGCCGTGTATTCATTGATTTCTCGTAGGTTCCAAAGTAAACGCTCTGGTTAGTGTTGTGTGATACAGCAGCTGGAAACATGGGCCTCAGTCCTCAGCTGGTTCAGCCTATAAATCAAAGACGGGGGCTGTGCTGCTGTTTCTGGAGCCCATAAATCAAAATCGTTTCCAGGGGCCTCCACACGCTCCCTTTAGGTTTCTTAACGTCTGATCATTAATGACAATAATGTTAGAATATAATATATAATGTAATGCTATATCACAGCTGTGCAGACAGCACTGCTCCCCACTGAAAGAGTTTAGAGAAGAGTCTGAAAACTGAAGTGTAATTCATTGTTCCTTCAGCTGAACCTAATGTGTCACAGACAATCTCTTCCTGAACTCTTTCTACACTAGTTTGGCAAGAAAAGGATGATTTCATGTGACATCCAATCGTCAACGTCCAGTCTCTTATTTTATGTAAAGACTTTTCCTTTTATTTCTTTGATTCTAAATATTAGAGCCGGTAAAAATAGGTGTCTCCTGCTTGTCTTGTCAGCTTTCCTTTTGCTATGCCAGTCTCTGTTAGCAACAGAGGTGTGCTTGTCTCGCTGGAGACCAAAATATATCAAGAACCTACATTAACATAGAGGTTATATTAAACCTTATGACAGGCTGTATTTGGACGGTGTGACATGAGGTGAAACTCAAGATCTTGTTTAGGACTTAAATCCACCAAAAGCAATAACAAACCAATATTATGAGCTACTTAGTCATCAGCTAATGCCAGTTTGCTTGTCATACACATAGACTGTACAGGTGTAACGCACAAACAGAGACACCTGCTAATTAATGCTAAGAAAGAGACTAATAAATGCTAGAACCTCACTCACCAAAGCTAGAATTCTTGGAAAGGCTGCAAACTGTGTATTAATTTAAACACATGAAGCATGGTTGAAAGAACCAGTTTGCAGACTTGAATTAATGTAGCCCACACGCCGAGCTTTAAGCCCAGATGTACAGAGATAGATGAGTTTTTGGGTAGTGCATGAAGAGCTCAGAAGGAGATTATCTGCCAGTCACATTCGACTGATTTCAGACTGAACTGTTAATGTATTCCACTCAGTTTCAGTTGTTATGAAGAGTGAAATTAGCTACAACAGAGCTTTTAACAGAGCTGTAAGATGATTTCTGATGTTGACTCCATTTAGCTCCTGTGATGCCTGACAGAGAGCACCCTTTGACAGCGCCCACCTGCCATTCAAAGATGCCATACTTTTAATTATGCATATTCAAGCCCTCATACAATTTAAACAGGTGAGTTAAAAATTGACACAACAAAGGAACATTTTTATACCAGACTTTAAATCTGATTATTTCTGCTCTGTGCGTTTCAGACAGGAGGTTATGGCAGCACACTTGGTTTTGGCAATTCTGTGTTCAGTTTCATTACAAACAAACATAGTACGCGTAACATAGTATTCTGCTGTATATGAATAACAAATCCCAAAAAGAAAATACCACTCAGTGAAAAACCGCTGCTCTTGTGTCAGATGTGTCTTCAGAACGAGCAGGATCACAGCAGAGGAGCCATTTTAAAGCAAGCACAACTTTACCTGGATGATCTCTGCAGTGCAAACTGTTGCCTGTTGTGATCAAAGGCATCATTTGTGCCAATAATTGAGGAGCTCTTATGCGTGAGAGTCCAGATTTCTCTGTTAGGTTATTTGGTGGCTTTCTGCACAGTAAAGGTCTTTGAAAGCAGAATTGCCCAATCATCAGCTCCCAGGATGCTGTTCAAGAGGCTTGTTTCAAGAGCTGACAATCTTTTTACTCATGCAGTGTTTGCCAGCATGTGTATATACTTTTAACACCACCCTGTTTCACATTCATATAGTCTTCAGCATGGCCAGGTTGAACCACCTGCTTTTCCTGCTTAAAATGTCAGTCATTTCAACATCACAGCATCTACTTTCAGCAAGTGCCTCAGAGTTGTTTATATTCAGCTCCTTACTGCCAGTTTTAATTTAGCAAGCCAGCTTCAATGAAATTAGACTAGCAGCATAGGCTTTAAACTCTTGACCTTGCAATCATATGCTGTATATAAAAATTGTTGTTTCTACATGAATGTTTCTGCCTCAGAGGGATATTAGATAATGTAAGCAAGCCTGGTTAGCCACAAACTTTATTAGTAACCCAGTGGTGATCAGTGCGGACAAGCAAGGCAAGCACTGCTTGTCCAATCAAATCTAAACATAGGCATCAATGAAAATCAAATGAAGGCGATCCATCTCCGTTCACCTCAAAGGGTGATAAGAGCCATAAGCTTTTCTTAATGGCTGCTATTGCATCCACACTTCAAACTACTACTGTCTGCAGTTTGTATCAGGAAGCAGCCTCTGATTTCACTGAAATATGGAGCTTCTCCTGATTGCGTTGACACATCCTGAGAGGCCAGCAGCTTTATCTGACTGTTTGCACAAATGTATTGTGAATAAAGATCTTGTCTTTGATTAATGGGAGACTTGCATGCTAGACAAGCTGCTACTGGCTCTGCCTTCACTGCTCTGAATCAGTTATTCAATTCAATTCAATTTTATTTATACAGCGACAAATCACAACAACAGTCGCCTCAAGGTGCTTCATATTGTAAGGTCGACCCTACAATAATACATACAGAGAAAAACCCAACAGTCATATGACCCCCTATGAGCAGCACTTTGGCGACAGTGGGAAGGAAAAACTCCCTTTTAACAGGAAGAAACCTCCGGCAGAACCAGGCTCAGGGAGGGGCGGGGCCATCTGCTGCGACCGGTTGGGGTGAGAGAAGGAAGACAGGATAAAGACATGCTGTGGAAGAGAGACAGAGGTTAATAACAGATATGATTCAATGCAGAGAGGTCTGTTAATACATGGTGAGTGAAGAAGAAACACCCAGTGCATCATGGGAATCCCCGGCAGCCTATTGCAGCATAACTAAGGGAGGATTCAGGGTCACCTGGTCCAGCCCTAACTATATGCTTTAGCAAAAAGGAAAGTTTGAAGCCTGATCTTGAAAGTAGAGATAGTGTCTGTCAAAGCAGACAGCAGTACGAGTAAGCTACTGTAGGAGTTTGGCAAAGAGAAATGTGGCAAAGTCAAAGGACTCTAAGTACTGCTCGGTAAAGAGACTGAGCTGGATAAGCAGCAGACTGAGATAGAGATAGAAATATGCTACCGAGCAGTGTTGGGTAAATTACTTTAAAAAAGTAATTAATTACTAATTACTAATTACTTAATCAATATTGTATTTAAAATACTTATCTAATTACTGTGTCTGAAAAGTAACTTAATTACTCAATAAGTAATTTAACTAAATACTTCTTAAAATCCCTCTAAACCTTGAGTGGACAAACAATAGAAATTAAACTCTTTACATAATAAATACATTTTTTTTAAAGACGGAGACTCTGCAGAACGCAGCGGCAGCATCTCTTCCACAGTGTAGCCTGCAGTCATTTTTAAGCTCACCTTCAGACGCTTTCTGTGCTGCTGAAGTAAAATCAGGTTTTGCTGCTTAGCGGGAGTTGCGCGGTGTTATGGATGATGAACAAGGATCACTCAGAAGTGTTCGTCTATGCTCTGTGTCAGGCGCTTCAGTAGATTACTGCTGCTGTTAACAGCAGCCGATAGTTTTTACATATTACTGTAATGTTCATGTCTGCTTGTTTCAGAAAAGTGAAGAGACGGGAATATGTCCATGTCATAAAACAGCCACTGCTTCAGCGAGTCCGACAGCTTCTGCTTTAGAAAACGACTGTGCAGCAAACTGGCGCGAAATGACGCGCAGCTGCACTCTTCTGAGAAGAGAAGTGTACTGGTTCCAGTTTTTAAGAACAAGGGTGATGTGCAGAGCTGCATAAAACCATATGATGAGTCACAGTTATGCTATGGGAAAGGTGACAATTAGTGAGCATCAGTACAGAGGAGGCCAGAAGAAATTGCACTGTTTCTCTATGGATCTAGAGAAATGCGTTTGTGTCAAGAGTGGGACTGCATTGGAGTCACGTGGGACCGCCGAAGAAGATGGCCGCACACTAGAGGCGCTCCTAAAGCCTGTTGATTAATGTTCTGAATCTGGAAACATACACTCCAGCTGTAGTCGTAAATTGGACGCCCTTTGTGGACTTTGAAGCTTTTCAAGGATTACCGTCTTTGGAAAATGGCAGGTAACAACAAAGCAAACTTTTTTAAGGGAGCTACCACGAGGAAGAAGCAAGCTAGCATTAGCCTCGCTCCGGAACCACCCGAAAGTGCATCTGCATCTGAGGCCGCCTCTCCAGTAGTTGAGGACGGTATAGGGAGCGAGAGCAAAAAAGACATTTTTGAAGAAATGAAGAAGATGAACGCTACTCTTCAGGTCGTAGCAAAAGATGTCACCACTATTAAAGAGGCCACTAAAGAATTGAAAGATTCGGTGGAAGATATAAAAGTGAGGTTAGGGGAGGCGGAACAACGTATATCAGACATGGAAGATGCCAGCGTGCTTACCGAGGCAAAAGTGGACAAATTCCAGAAGAGGATGGACGCGTTGTGGTCGCGAGTGGAGGACCTTGAAAACCGTAGCAGGAGGAATAATGTACGGATCATTGGACTCAAAGAAGGTGTGGAGACACCCGGGAACGTGGACAAATATGTGATGGAGATACTGGCCAAAGCATTTGAGCTTTCTGGAAGTGAATTTGAAATTGAACGTGCCCACCGTTCCCCGGTACCAATGCCGGAACCTACCGAGCCTCCCAGGGTGATACATGTCCGCTTTCTACGTTCATCTGCTAGGGAGAAAGTGCTTCGGGTGGCCAGAGAGAGGCGTGGAGTCGATTGGCAAGGCTCCAAGCTTTCCTTTTTTGAAGATGTTACAAAGGAGCTGGCGGAGAAGAGGAAGGCATTCAATCCGGTGAAGAGGCGTCTTCGGGAGCTACAAGTGAAGCATAGGCTGATGTATCCTGCAACGCTCGTTTTCACGTGGAACGGACAAAAGAAAGCATTCAAAGACGGAAAAGAGGCCGAGAAATTTCTGCAGGAGTTGACTTAGAGCAGGGGTGGCCAACCAGTCAGAGACCAAGAGCCACTTTTTTTTTACTGTGTTACCGCAAAGAGCCACATCATACGCATGGGCACACATGAACATCACCCATCCTTTCCTCCCTCTCTCTCTCTCTCTCACACACACACACACACACACACACACATCTCTGCTCAGCCAGATTTATTGTAAATGTCACACACCAACATGATAATGACAGAAATGGACTCCTACAGTACTAAAACCACAGGCCAGTCATTTTCAACAATGAACATTGTGTGCACTGTCTCACACACACAAACTCTCAGTTCAACCAAGTCCACAAACAAGAATATAATAATCTACAATAGCATTTACTTTTGCTTTCGTGCAAGTTTTCAATCAGCGTTGCATATCTGGCTCTTTGCTTACTCAGGGCAGCACTGGCGACTTGCCCGCTGGCTTTTAGCAGAGTGGGAAAATGCGTTAAATCTCCCTTTTGAATATGTGTCTTGAACAGCTTCAGTTTGTTGACAAACGCAAACACACTTTGCACTAGGTCAGGGAGCATTTTTAACTTACCCTGCAGGGTCAGGTTCAGTCTGTCCAGTGGAAATTCCAAAAGTCAGGAATAGTTTGGTCAGCTTTGCACAGCCCCACAAGCCCGTTCACAGATCCCATCATGGCTGGTGCTCCATCCGTGGCTATTGCAGTTAATTTCGTTATGGGCAGATTTGCTTTTTCAAATGCAGCCATCATGGTTTCTTTCACATCTATGCCACGGGTTCTGTCTTTTAATGGCACAATATCCAGGAGTTCTTCTTTGATCACACAATCGTTTGAAACAGACCGTGCAAATATTGCCCACTGAGGCTTGTCTTGTATATCACAACTCTCATCCAATGCGACACTAAAATACTCACATGCTTGAAGGTCAGAGTGCAACTGTGATTCAATAGCCGTGTTAATGTCCGATATTCTGTGTTCAACAGTGTGGCGGGACAGTTGGACGTCTGATACCATGCGTTTTAATTTGTCGTTTTCAGGAGACAAGATTTCAACAACGTCACTGAGGCATTTTTTAACGAACTCCCCTTCATCGTATGGCTTTTTAGCCCGTGCAATGTTCCAAGCCAGCTGATAGGATGCGAGCGTTATGGTCTCTGACCGCTTCGTAAATTTTTGGAAAAACTGTATCTGCTTTTCTGCCTGACTTTTCAAAGTGGCCAACTCGTGCTTGCGAAGTTCAGTCCCTTTTGGAAATTCCTGGTCGATGTTAGCATGGAGTGAGCTGAAGTGGCGCTGAAGATTTGAAGCTTTGAAATGCGCTAATGACGTCTGACATATAAGGCAGAATGGCTTACCATTGCGTTCAACAAAAAAATATAAACTCTCCCACTCTGTTAAAAACGTCCTGTGTTCATCTTCATATTTTCTTTTTGCTGTGCATTTTTTTCCTGCCATTTTAAGGGCGAACTTGCTCCTACTGGGAAACTTTGCGGTATTTTCATCTCACACACATGCGCATTTGATGAAAATACCGTATTGAACTCAAGCGAAGCGAACGCGCACATTTTAAAACAACAACATAAAAAAAAATCAAAACACAAACATAAACTTTGATATGAACGTAAGAGCCGCATGAAACCAGGCAAAGAGCCGCATGCGGCTCGAGAGCCGCGGGTTGGCCACCCCTGGTCTAAAGCATATATAAGAGGAAAGATGATTGCATACGCATCAAAAGTTAAGAAAAGTGATCTAGAACGGGTAGAAACCTTGGATAAAGAAATACGGGAGTTGGAGAAGGACTTAGCGAGTCAATATTCAAATTATAAATATCAGACTATATGTAAATTAAAATACCAGTTGAATGACATTTATAACAAAAAGGCGGAATATGCCTTATTTAGGCTCAAAACAAAATTTTATGAAGGTGGCGAAAAGAGTGGAAGACTATTGGCAAGACAACTGAAGCAGCAAGATAATTTGAATAATATATCTATGATTAAGAAGGACGGCCAAGTGATAACCTCATCGAAGGAAATAAACTCAGTTTTCCAATTATTTTATCAGGATTTGTATACGTCTGCTGGTGCGCTTGATGAAGGGGAGGTGGAGACATTTTTTTCAGGTCTACAATTACCTACTCTCTCTGGGGAACAGAAAACGAGACTGGATGAGCCTATAACGGAAGAAGAGGTCAGGGCTGCGATCTTATTAATGAAGAATGGGAAATCGCCAGGCTTGGATGGCTTCCCGATTGAGTATTATAAGAAATATATCGATATTTTAGCCCCAGTCCTGCATAAAGTTTACCTTGAGGCATTGGAGATAGGTTCCTTGCCGAGTACGTTTAATGAAGCACTGATCTCCCTTATTCCTAAAAAGGATAGGGATCTGTCGGACCCAGCAAATTACCGGCCTGTAAGCCTTTTGGGCGTTGATTGCAAAATTTTGACAAAGGTTTTGGCCTCCCGCCTGGATCAAATATTACCAGATATCATTAATGGTGACCAGGTTGGCTTTATTAAAAATAGGTCCTCAGGTGATAACATTAGAAGACTTCTTCATCTCATGCACAGAAGCGAATCTAACCTAACCCCGGTTGCGGCCTTTTCGCTAGATGCTGAGAAGGCCTTTGATCGGGTGGAATGGGGCTTCCTTATGACGACCCTCGCAAGGTTCGGGTTCGGGCCTGGGTTTTGTAATTGGGTCAAAACTGTATATGCAAGTCCAAGGGCAGCGGTTTTGACAAATGGATTGGTGTCAGGGTTTTTTCATCTTACTCGCGGGACCCGACAGGGGTGCCCTTTGTCCCCGTTGCTTTTTACAATATTTCTGGAACCGCTGGCCTTGGCTATTCGAGCAAACAGGGGTGTCAGAGGTGTTCATGCAGGGGGTATGGAACACAAGTTGTTTGTATATGCTGATGACATCTTAGCAGTATTGACGGATCCCATGCAGTCTCTACCAGCGCTACTCACGTGTGTTGAGTCATTTTCAGGGTTGTCAGGTTATAAGATAAACTGGGACAAGTCAGAGGGCATGCCATTGTCAGCATCATGTCATTCTGGATGCGTTACTCCATTCAATTTTAAGTACTCACCTTCAGGTATGAAGTATTTAGGAATATTATTAAAACCCGACTTGGAGGATATTATGCTTTCAAATGTGGAACCTCTCCTCCTAAAGATAAAAACAAATCTGGATAAATGGGGTGAATTGAATCTTACACTATGGGGTAAAATTAATGTGATTAAAATGATGGTGGTCCCACAGTTCAATTATGTTTCCATGATGTTACCTGTACGAATTCCTTTGCACATATTTGGTCAAATTGAGAAGTTAATCAAAGATTTTTTGTGGAATAACAAGAAGCCGAGAGTGAATATAAAGAAAATGTGGGCCTCTAAAGACATTGGGGGAATGGCCCTCCCAAATGTGAAGTTGTATAATTTAGCTTTTGAATTGTCAAGACTGGCCAAATACTGGACAGGATCGGGCTCTGAGCTGAGCTGGATGAAGATCGAACAGGAACTAGCGAGCCCCTTCACACCTTTGGATGTTCTCTCGCAGGGCGCGGCAACTAATGGACAAGACTCTCATGATAACCCAGTGCTCAGGTATTCCAAAGCTGTCTGGGTGGAGGTGCACAAGTTGTGTGGAGCATCTCATCTAAGACAACCTTATGCCTCGCTATGGAACAATATTGCTGTAAGGATTGGGCGGAAAACTGTGTTCTGGAAGGAATGGCTTGTCAAAGGCATACGCAGGATAAGTGATCTTTACTCAGGGGGAGTGTTTATGTCATTTGCTGAAATAACCCGAAAATACAGTTTGACAAGAGAAAATAATTTTTGGAAATATTTACAAATAAGGGATTGTTTTACCAAAGGAAAATTTGCTCAAAGCTCGAATATGGTGGTGGAGTTTTTAGAATTGTCCAGTACAGCACATAGAGCAGCTGTTTTCTACAAACTGTTTAACAATCCAAAAAAAGAGATATGTGAAAACTTGAGGATTATATGGCAGAGGGATCTGGGTTGTGCAATTTCTAAAGAAGACTGGCGCAGAATTTTGTCATTCTCTGATAAATATATAAGAGAGGCCAGGGGTAAATTTACTCAGTATAAATTAATACACAGGTGGTACTTCACTCCATCCAAACTTTATAGAATGGGAATTAGTCCCAGTAATGTATGCTGGAAATGTAGTTCAGATCCAGGGACATTTATACATGCTATTTGGGAATGTGGGAAAGTTTATCCCTTTTGGCAAAAAGTATTGGACAAAATAGGAAGGTGGATTGGTTTGATGATACCCCTGTCACCAAGACTGTGCTTATTAGGGGATCGGTCAGTATTACCTGGGGTTTCAAAATATGACTTTGTGGTTATAAAGGTGGGGGTGATCGCAGCGGCTCGAGTTATTCTCAGTGTGTGGAAGGAACCGTCTCCTCCAGAATATAATAGGTGGAAAGAAAATATGCTGAAAATGGTGTCGTATGAAAAACTCTTGGCTAGGGTTAATGATGATAGGGAGGGTTTTGACAAATCGTGGGGACGTGTTTTTGGCTGAGATGGTTGGAACTTATTTGGTCAGGGCAATTATCTTTAGTCATGTTGTACGCTTGCTGCACTGTTTGTTTGTGTAGGCACTCAGTAAGGGAATGACTTAAAGATTTGAGTTAACTGATTTGAGGGGTTTTTTTTATTTTATTTTTTTTATTATTATTATATTTTTTATATATATATATATATTTTTTTTTTCTGTTGTTGTTTGTTGGTTGTTTTGTTTGTTTTCGTGTTGTGAAATGTTAAAAACAAATAAAGACTTCAATTATAAAAAAAAAGAGTGGGACTGCATTAAGAAGTCAGGAGTGGCGGCGAAGCATGCGACGGTGGTGCAGAACATGTTTGAGAACAGTGAGAGGTGTGCGTTCATGACCTGACCCTGTCAATCCAGGACTGTCACACAAGAGAAGGTGAAATGGAAATAAAATAACTCAGGTTAAAAAAACGACCACATCAAAAGAAAAAAACAAGAGTGAAATCAAACCAAACACTCTTTCAGATGAACTGGAAAGCAAAGCTTCAACTCATCTGTTTTGTACTGATGATTTTTGTATCTGTCATAAAGGTGCTGCCCTCAGTGGTGTCATCTTCTCTGCGCCCTCGAGGGACTATAAGTGGTGCTTTACACTTTAATCTTTTTGAATATCCCAGACAAGATATACTGCGACGAGGTCTTCTCTGTGCTTGATAGCACAGTGATGAATATTTTCTGTATTTTAAGCAAAGAATTGAGTCACACATTTTCCAGATCAGTTCCAGTTCAATTCTTAAAGCTTCGTGATTTTGAGGAATGAGCTGCAAAGCTACATTTCTCTTTGTGTCTGAGTTTCTTACGAACCTTTGATCCCTGAACAGCAGACAGGCTCTAAGTACTCCCACACAAAGGCGCTGTAGAGACATGGCTGCTTTAAAACAGAACCTATACGAGAAGGACAACTTCTGAGGGGCAGCTATGTTTGCAAGCACTAAGTTTAGAAGCTGCAGATTTACAAGTGCAGCCAGCTGCAGGCTGAATAATATTAGCCATAGGATTAGTTGAAGGGGATATATCCTAGTCATTCCTGCTCCATATTATTTTTATTCTAATACTAGAGTAGCTTTGCATGATTTACTGTTAAAAGTCGCTGTTATTTCACTTTTACTGGGCTTTGCCTGCAGTTTATCCTTTGGCTGAAATAAGCTGATTAATCATGGTTATTGATATATGTACTACTACTGACAATAGTAGCATTCAAATCTACAGAGGAGTGAAAAGAAGGAAGGATAAACGCTCAATTTTTTGTATTTATTTATTATTTCTCCCGATAAATTGAAGCTATAGCAACATAAATGAAGGACTTCTTAAGGTCATGTGACCCAGCCCTATCAGTCTCATGTCTCCAGTGTCCTGAACCCAAGCTGAACATAACATAACAACAGTTCAATTCAATTCAATTTTTATTTATATGGCACCAAATCACAACATAAGTCGCCTCAAGGCGCTTCATAGATACAGAGAAAAACCCAACAGTCATATGACCCCCTATGAGCAGCACTTTGGCGACAGTGGGAAGGAAAAACTCCCTTTTAACAGGAAGAAACCTCCAGCAGAACCAGGCTCAGGGAGGGGCGGGGCCATCTGCTGTGATTGGTTGGGGTGAGAGAAGGAAGACAGGATGAAGACATGCTGTGGAAGAGAGACAGAGGTTAATAACAGATATGATTCAATGCAGAGAGGTCTGTTAACACATAGTGAGTGAGAAAGGTGACTGGAAAGGAAAAACTCAATGCATCATGGGAATCCCCCGGCAGCCTACGTCTATTGCAGCATAACTAAGGGAGGATTCAGGGTCACCTGGTCCAGCCCTAACTATATGCTTTAGCAAAAAGGAAAGTTTGAAGCCTAATCTTGAAAGTAGAGATAGTGTCTGTCTCCTGAATCCAAACTGGAAGCTGGTTCCACAGAAGAGGGGCCTGAAAACTGAAGGCTCTGCCTCCCATTCTACTTTTAAATACTCTAGGAACAACAAGTAGGCCTGCAGAGCGAGAGCGAAGTGCTCTAATAGGGTGATATGGTACTACAAGGTCATTAAGATAAGATGGGGCCTGATTATTTAAGACCTTGTATGTGAGGAGCAGGATTTTGAATTCTGGATTTAACAGGAAGCCAAAACAGGAGAAATCTGCTCTCTCTTTCTAGTCCCTGTCAGGACTCTTGCTGCAGCATTTTGGATCAGCTGAAGGCTTTTCAGGGAGTTTTTAGGACTTCCTGATAATAATGAATTACAGTCGTCCAGCCTGGAAGTAATAAATGCATGAACTAGTTTTTCAGCGTCACTCTGAGACAGGATATTTCTAACTTTAGAGATGTTGCACAAATGGAAGAACACAGTCTTACATATTTGTTTAATATGTGCATTGAAGGACATGTCCTGGTCAAAAATGACTCCAAGGTTCCTCACAGCGTTACTGGAGGCCAAGGTAATGCCATCCAGAGTAAGAATCTGCTTAGATACCATATTTCTAAGCTTTTCAGGGCCGAGTACAATAACCTCAGTTTGATCTGAATTAAGAAGCAGAAAGTTAGCGGCCATCCAGGTCTTTATGTCTTTAAGACATTCCTGCAGTTTAACTCATTGGTGTGTGTTATCTGGCTTCATGGACAGATAGAGCTGGGTGTCATCTGCATAGCAGTGTAAATGTATGCTATGTCTTCTAATGATGCTGCCTAAGGGAAGCATGTATAATGTAAACAGAATTGGTCCTAGCACTGAACCCTGTGGAACTCCATAATTAACCTCAGTGTGTGAAGAGGACTCTCCATTTACATGCACAAACTGGAGTCTATTAGATAGATATGATACAAACCACTGCAGCACAGTACCTGTAATACCTACAGCATGTTCTAATCGCTCTAATAGGATATTATGGTCGACAGTATCGAACGCTGCACTGAGGTCTAGCAGGACAAGCACAGAGATGAGTCCACTGTCAGAGGCCATAAGAAGATCATTTGTAACCTTCACTAAAGCTGTTTCTGTGCTGTGATGAGCTCTGGAACCTGACTGAAACTCTTCAAATAAACCTCTGCAGATGATCTGTTAGCTGTTTGACAACTACTCTTTCAAGGATGTTTGATATAAAGGAAGGTTGGAGATTGGCCTATAATTAGCTAAGTTAGTTGTGGCTAACATTGAGTTTCAAGGCTCATGTCAAACTCAAACTGTAGTATATGCCATATAAAAACAGTCAAACATCAGAGGACCCAAATGCAGAGCATAGGCAAGTTAAACAATGAAAAGCAAACTGTTATTGGGCGACCAAAGAATACAATATACAGAAAATTCAAAGAATAAAACAAGCAAAAGAAGCCCATTAACTGAGAGGTGGACCCACAAACCAGACAATCTGACAAAGACAAAGACTGGACTACGTACACACATTAGAGAGTGGCTGAGAGGCAGCTGAAACTACAGTGCTTAACAACCAACTTTCATAAAAACAAAAAAACATTATTTTAGAAATCCTTCAAAATCTGTTTAAAACTGAAAAGCAAAGAAAAAACAAAACCTTAAAGTGAGACATGACAAAACTAACCTTCAAAGTAACACAGAAGGTAAACAAAATCATCACAACAGGCACAGGAAGAAACCAAGACAAACTAAAGGACATCCCGGGTACCATGTCGCTGTTGGTTTATCAACTTTTAGCTGAATGCAAGTTTCATTTTAAGAGCTGGACTCAGCTGCTGTGATGACTTTTTACAGGAATCACACTAACTGTTACCTCCTGCTTCACTATGTCCAAATCTCAGCTTTAAACATCTGTCAGCCTGTCAGCTGTCCAGTGCTGAAACGCACTGCTTACTATAAACAGTGCAAACAGTAACTCTGCTTCTGTGCATCTCATAAGCCTAAAGCCATGAAATCTGGAAAACATTGTAGCTACAGTGACCATCACGCTGACTGAACGAAAACAGCAAAGTGACAAACTGCAACGCAGTGGCAGAGGAAACTACAAAAATCAATTACAATGATGTGGCTTTGTAGACGGACAGCCTGCTGCAAACTTGGTCTGTGTGCTTCGGTCGGTCTGTAACTCTATTTCACTTCTTGGGGATGGTGGTTACAGTTTGGGATAAATTCTGTTTTCTTGCACTGACATTTGTGCAGAGCTGTTTATCTTTGGTTATCGATTAGAACTTTAACAAAAAGTGAAAACACATTTCACAAAATGTTCTGTTCAAAATTGACAAAAACAAAAGAGAAATAATAATGGCGCATTTCTCCAAACATTTCGACAACCTCCTGTACAGTGCACAGATGTATCTTTAATTTCCAGCCTACATTTGGGCTCTTCTCCTCTGTGACACCCCCCCCCCCGCACTAACACATCCTCCAACCACACACGCCCATATTCATCCATTGCGGTTTATTTCACACCTCAAACATTTAGTAAACAATTAAGCAAATACAAGTAATCTGCAATAAATTACAGGTGCTAATAAAATAAACTACTAACTCTTTTACGCTGCGTCCGCACCTACACGGGTATTTTTGAAAGCGCAGCTGTTTCGTCCACGTAAACGGCGTTTCCAATCACCGAAAACAGAGATTTTTAAAACTCGTTTTTTGCATTTTACGAGGAATACAGAGTTCGTCACACAACGTCAAAGGTATGTGCCTTTTTCACGTCACGCTGTGGCCACGTTATTGTTTACATGAGATGAATTGCAGAATGATAGAGACGAAATACTGTTAATCTGACTGTCTGCAGGTTTTACACGCAGTTACTGTCCCTCCATTTACAAAGGCAGAGGCGTCACGGTGTCATTATTTTACCTGTAGCTGTTTTTTCCTGTGTAATAATGTTCAACATTGCTGTCAATACATTTAAAAAAAAAAAAAACGCCTCTCTGTTCAAAATGGGTTTAAAAACATAAACAGCTGTGGGATCCTGTTAGTCTGTGATTTGATGGTATAACTACACATGTTTCTTTTCCAGCTATTTATTTATGAGTGACTTATGTATGTATGTATGTATATATATGTATATATTGTACTATTCTTAGTTAGTGTATTGTCTGTCTTGTCTTAATGTTGGTTTATAATGGAGCACTGTAACAAAAAATAATTTCCCCCAGGGATCAATAAAGTATTCTGATTCTGATTCTGATTCTGATTTAGACAGGGGCGGACAAATCGTGGCAGGATCAGCCTGATGTTATTTGTATCCAGCTGTAACTTTACTGTATAAAGAGCTCACATCTCCAACATGTCAGGAGTAGTTAGTCATTACAACAAGTGTTTGTGAACTAAAAATCAAGAATGTGGGATCCTGTTTGTCCGTGATCTAAACAGCCCAGCGCTGCTCCAGACACAGGAAAGACCAATCCTGCAGGGAGACCTACCTCAGCACCTGTGCAGGTGAAACCAAAGGGAAGAGTTGCTTCACCATATTTTCTAGTCTTTGGCTTAGAATGAAGTTGGTTTGGAAACATGTTCAGCTTCATCTCCTGCTCTGCGTTTGTGTGGGCGCCCGTGCTAGCAGTGTCCAAGCGTTTTTTGTTTGTTTTTTTCCCTTTTCATACCGCGCCCCCCTGGGGCAATGGGGCCCCACACTTTGGGAAGGTCTGCCACACAGTACACCTGCAGCTATTATCAGCTTATCTCTGCAGCACCAAACTTGAAAATGTCCTTTTTCTCCCTCCCATCCACAGACAGCAGATATTAGAATAGTCAGCTGTTATCACCCTGTCACATGTGCCAACGTGCTTAAAAAACCTGAAATACTGTAATAATTGCTGCATGAAATTCTTGCACCCTTCCTGCTAAACATACACTGACCAGGAGAACTTCTTCATTAATTATTTTCAGCTTAACTATTTTGAGGATTTAAAGTCTTTTAACTTTCAGACTGAAGAACTAAGCCTGTAAGCAAAACATCTTTGCTCTGTAATTGTCTTCTTATCACAATCTGCTGTTAGAAGATAGCTGCTTACTATACTCTTCAAACACTAACTTATTGACAGGCTACATGAAAGACGTGTCGTTATCTGGAATTAGGGGTCTTATCCAAGAGCATCTGGCTGCAGCCACTGTGGAGCTCCACAGTGGCTGCAGCCAGACCCTTCTCGTCTTATCTCGTCTGCTCTGCTGTAGTAGGTTTAACGGTTCAAGGCCTGATATTAGACCACTATTAAGGGCAAAGTGTGCGTGCCATAATGGCTAATCAGGGGCATCACACGAAAATTCACAATTTCATAACCTCATGGATAGAAGAGCTTTAAGTATATATAGCTATGGAGCTATCTGAGCCGTGGTGTTATTGTGTATACTGCAAATAAAAAAATCTGATGTTTGTCAGTGAAAAAATTATATTCTTCAGATTCTTCAAAATAACTTATAGTCACTAAATGCCTCAAAATCTGGAAGTCGGCCTCTCATATAATTGTATATCAGACTTAGTCTGATGTGGCTAACTGGCACCACTGATAATCTGTAAAAACACCCCCCCAAATGTAGTTTACAACAGCTCATTATTTTTGTAAAACAGCTGGTCACAATAGTTTTTTTTCCTAATCTTTAAACATACAGAACAAAAGCTATGTTACCTCAAAACAGGATTGTTGACCTTAAAGGTGAGAGCAGAGAGTGCTGATTATGGCAGAAATCGCAGGGCTAGCTTGAAAAGAAGGTGAGTTGCAAAGCCGCTTGCAGAGGCAGCAAAACTACAGACAGCTGAAGAAGCTGAGATCAGATCGATGAGATTTGCCAGAAGGATGTGCAGAAGGGTATCAGCCAAAATCAGCTGATGTCTGGGACTGAGCTCAGTGTCACACTAACGTTATGCTCAGTTTTCAGTAAGTCGTTACAAAAAGCATACTTTCATTTACTATTTAGCATTAATGCTATACAGTTGGCCATGTTTAAGCCACATAAGAGCAATTAGAGTGCCAATGCACATGTTTATCAGACGTTTAACAGACATGTCAACGAATATTTAACAATATTCTTCCTATCTGCTGTCGCACCAGAGATGTGAATCTACTCCATGAGAGGCCAGATAGCTGCACAAAGACTGTAAACCAAAGGTGGGCATAGCCATTAGCATTACCAGCTAATTTTTAGTCCCATTCTGAAGCCTCAGTTTGAGTATTTGTTGCCATCTTGTTCTGTGAAACAATTAAAAATCACAAGAAATCTGCTTTTAAAAGAATGTGACATCAGCAGGGGCAGACTGACCATTCAAATATACAAGCGCACATTCATGGTTGAATAATTTCCGAGGTGAACAGGTTCTGCTGGAGCGTTCGAAAACAAAGCTGCTGTAAAAATCATAATGTGAAAGAGTTGGACGGTCGTGGGAAGCTGTTTGAAAGATATAACAGGTACTGTTATTCTAAGCATCCACTGGTGAAACTGCCACGTTACTCAATCTGATGACAGGTCTCTGTACACATTTGTACTCATCTATGAAGAACTTTACTTATGTGCTTCTAAACCAGATTTTGTTATACTATAAATGAATGATCAGCTCACGGTTGTCTTTGTTGTCTGTCTTTGATTTGCTCCTGTTCTGTTCCTTTGTGTTTGTTTTGTTATTTACTTGAAATAATTTTGATGAGTCTGAAACGACGAGCTGTTTTGTAACTTCAGCTGAACGTCCTGAATTGTACCTGATTGTGTTGAGGTATCTGACAGACTTGCCCAGTACCAGCCTTACTGACTGAGTAGATAACTACACTGCAATCAAAGTGAAACTGACTTCAGTCTTTCCTATTGTTCTTGAGGGAGGTACAACAGCTTAGAGTACTTACAGCTGCAGGCTCTGCACTGTTGAGTCTGTCAGCTCGCAGATTTTGGGTGAAAAGGTCACTGATGGCTGCCATGACTGGAATACAGTGTGCCTGAGCCACAGACGTGTAATAGCTTTTAATGCTTTTTCAGCACTGGACTCCAATTCATTTCAACTCTGATAACATGTGAGAACCTGGTCATGTCTGGTAATTGCTTCTTTACTTCAAACTTGGGCTTTTCCACTGGAAGCTGTTGTTTCTTAGAGATGGTTTTTTTTAGTGTTTGAGTATTGGTATCCAGAAGAAAACAATGAAGTTTAAAGTGCAACACAGTCTTATTCTTTAGAGCTGTGGGAAGCAGCTGCGTGTTTCTGCTCGGGGTTCGGTTTATAGAATTGGATTATAAAGTTTACCCACCAATCATGGACACTGAAGTGCTTTATAAGATCCCTCCTGAGTGGATTTATAACTCTAGCAGTTCAGTGTAATTCTCATTATTTGTGAACACGGGGGACGGACACACCAATCCATTATAGTAAGGTCAAAATGAGACCCCAAAGGCAGGTTGCAGGATATTGCAGCCAGGAATGATGAGCCAAAAGGTAACTTTAGTTAAAACAAAAGAAAACAACTTAAAACAACAAATATTGGTGGAAAGTGTTGGCAGCACACAAGGTGACTGGAGAGTTTAGGAAAGCCCAACAAAAATTATATTCTGGAAGAAAAGTCCCACAAAACTGAAACATGCTGGGAAAGTGAAAAGAACCAGTTTGAACTTTAAGTATCTCTTCAAATAAATTTACTTCACAATCAATCATATTGTAATTTCAGATTAAAATATGACAATAGTGATGCAGTCTGAGCTCTGAGATAGACTATCCTCTCGTCTCGTCACAGCTGGTGGGCTGCAGCATCCCCTCAACCCTGAGCTAGATAAGAAGACTGATGGAGGGATGGGTGGGTGGTCTCAGACAGAGAACCTTTAATAGAAACGCACAGAAAAAACTGAAGAACTTTGATTATCATCACCAATAAAGGTTCTCTTTTTAAGTTTCAACATTTCCTTCTTTATGTGTGCATGTTTCTGAACTTTGCTTTTGAAAGGCTTTATTCAAGTCTGATTAACTGTGAACCAAATATACCGTTGTCAGCTTTTGCTTCAGGCACATTGGCTGGCTTATGCTTTTTCAATTAATGGCTTTAAAACTTTTTTTGACCTTCCACATTTTCTCTGCATTCATTATTATTGCTGCCAGTTTTTATTTGCTTATTCCTGCCTGCTCCGCTCACACATCTCCAGATCTGAAAAAGATAAAAACCCGACCTAAATGAAACAGGCATTAAAATGTCATTATTCTACGGTGTTATTCGACCTGCCGCGGGTTGTTTGTGCACATGTTATTCACATGGTAGGAACTTTTTGTATGATCTTACGGTTGAAGTATCAGAACTGATGCTTTTGCCAAAACCAGAGGTGTAATAAGTCCAAATATTTTAAAGGTAAATAAGTGTGAGAGGACTGTTGAAGCACTTCTTGTTTATTTCCACATCAAACTTCTACAAGTTCAAGAGAAATCATCTGTCAGACTCCAGGTGAGTTCTTCTCTCGTTTCAGACACCCCGTATCGTTGTTTGCAGGAGACTCTTTCCACCTGAAGGCTGATGACATTCAAGGACTCCTCTCTGAGCTTCCCTTGGGCTCGTGCTTAAAGTCGCACACTGCCTGCTCATGTCATCTCCGTGACACCGACTCAGAAATGTTTACCTGCTCTGCTCACATGTGCAGCTGATGTGCAGATACCAAATGCAGCTTTAAAAAATACCAAGGTTTTTAATCTCAGGACAAGCATTTCTTCTGAAAGAGCTCTTTGACTTCCGCTCAGTTTGGGATCGGCTCCTGTCCTTTGTGACTCAGTTTTACTTTGCTATGTTACCCTTTCAAAAAACTGATGAAGGTTTTTTGACGTCTCATAAGGACGAGTAATAATTTTAGAGGTAAAACTAGAGCAGTTTTCCATTTTCAGTTTTGTTATTCCTAATGTGGATTTTCCCGCCACTCTTGATTAGAGATGGACCGATCCGATATTACGTATCGGTCCGATACTGACCTAAATTACTGGATCGGATATCGGAGAAAAATAAAAAATGTAATCCGATCCATTAAATATCACGAAAGCACCTCACAAAACTTGCAACACGCCGTAACTCACCTCAGAACGTTAGCACGTCGGAGCAGTATGCATCACGTGATAGAGCGGCTGTGGCATGCGGGACCTGTCGGTGGTCTGGATAGCATGTGGAGCTTCGCTAGCAACCCGGCATTTCATCTCCGACAAAGTTATCCCCGAGAGAAGTAAAGCAAGTGTGTAAGTCCATCTCTGAATGTAAAGCATTCCTGCGTTAAGCTTAACAAACGATATATGGAGCGACTGCCTCTTCTTGCTGCTACTTCAATCATGAAACTGATCAATGATCAGCTGATCGGCTTTTCTGTCTTGTTTGTTTTTGGCCCACTTTGCACCAGAAAGAGGAAACCAGCGGCTGAACAACAGCAGCACGTTTAAGCTTGATCAGCTGTTGTTAGAATGTATTTAATATTACTTTCTACACCAGGATCTTTTGTAGCTGACTCTGGTAACTGTGCAGGGGCGGATCTAGCAAAGTTTAGCCAGGGGGGCCGATAGGGCATGAACAGGGAAAAGGGGGCACAAAGACATACTTTTCTTTCTTATTCTCATTTAAAATGTCGAGCTTTTAATAAATAATTATCCGAATCTTACACCCAAAGTTTTAATCTGATGTAAAATGAATAGAAGTCAATTACTGTATATAGTAACTATTAAGTCTAATATATATATACCCTAGTAAGCTATAGTACTTTTTCCTTTGGGAAGGTACCATCTGTGCAGTCTGCAATTTTGTTGAAGAAAGATGTTGAATCTATTTAATCTTTCTTGAAAAATAATTGATTTCTGTGCATTTTTTTTTTCACACTGCATCAAATTAAGGTTGATTACGTCGATTAAGCATCATGAGGTGGAGCGTGAGGGGTGGTTCCCTATTTTTTATTTATTTATTTTTGTTGTTGCTGGGAGTTGGAACCCTATTAGTTAGGTTGCTTAATATTTACGCTAAGTACTCTTTAAAATACCAGAATAGGGAGGATGGTGCAGGTCTAAGTTTATTAGATTGATCAGTATTGCTGAACTATGAAATATTTTTTTTTGCATACAGGTATAACAGAATAGCTTTAGTGTAGTTGTTGTTTTAAACTTGAGTATGAACTTATACAAAATGCAGCAAGATATTTAAAAAACAGCTTTGTTGATTAAAAACACTATATCGGATTCATATCGGTATCGGCAGATATCCAAATTTATGATATCGGAATCGGACATAAAAAAGTGGTATCGTGCCATCTCTACTCTTGATATCATTAACCACCAAACCTGATGTTTGGATGCAAACACTGACTTTAACATAAAAAGAGTTGATGCAGCTCAACATATGTGACAGTAGACGCACAGCACAAGTGCATTTGTGTGCTTGTGTTTTGAAGACAAGCAGAATATACTAACCACATAAAGCACAGCTCATCAGCGACTTTATAGATAAAACTGTTTAATGAGCAGGCAGAGAAGAGCAGAAGTAACGTGTCAGCTGCGACCCTCAAGGCTGCTCGAGAACCATGTTGACAGAATAATCTCAAACCAGTGAACCGTGTCGGGCATGTCATCTACTGGCACTGCCCGACGCTCCTCAAGAACAAGTAAATAAGTGCTTGTTTGTTCTGAAGCCACAGAGCTGTGTTCCTCTGACATTTGACTTTGCATTAATATCCACATGCAGAGCGGCGCACGCGTGCAGTTAATTACTCTTAACAAGGCCTGTGTCCATTTTTCCGTTGCATGTGAAATGAGATCGGGCATCCAGCTGATGGCTTGTCAGTTGGCTCTGTGCAGCTCTGCCCAGGGACAACGGGGAGGAGGCCTTCATGGTCGATGGAGCAAAATGAACTAGAACCGCAGTTTTTCACTGCTGTGTACAGATTTCAATCATTCCTATCATTCAGTAATGCTGAACAACGTGTCAACGTGGCTCCTGTCAGGTGATCCACCTTCACCATCAGCTGAATCACTCATTTGATTATTGTAAATGTTTTATAGCACTCTTTTGTATTAAATCACTTTGTTGCCCAAAGCCAGAGTGTGTTGCAGTCTATTCTAAGAAAATGAGGCCTTGCCAAGCTCTCGTGGTGGCCTCTAACAGCCTGTGGAATGACTTCTGTGAAGTACTTGGGTTGGATTTCTGCTCAAACTCAAAGGATGTGGAGCTTGTACGTGAGCCTCATTGCCTGTTTTCCACTCCAGCCTCAGCGTATGCAGCCCCAGCTAATGGTACTGTAGAAACAGAGCTTGGCAAATTACTTCACCAGGTAATTTGATCTATAATACTAACTTATATGTAATGTCACTATTGATTTTAGCCATTAGGAAGCTGTGACACAGGACCCACACACACACGGGTTATGCATGGCGTCTTTTTTATTTTGACAATAATCTGCGGCTTTTTGGCACCCGCCTCGGACGCAGCCACCCCGTCTCCCTGCCAGCATCATCTGGTCCATCTCACTGTGGGAACACAAAAAGACATCTCCCTCATTAACGCAGTCCCGTACACCTGTTGCCTCCCCGCCGCCCAGAGAGCTCACTGTGTCACCCCTCCTCTGCAGCAGGTCAGCAAACCACGCCCCCGCCACAGAAGCTGTTTATGATTACAAAACAAAAGATTGCTTCTGAGTACTTGCAAGCTTTCCAGCGTGATAAATTTCAGGGTTGAGGGGCAAACTTGTAACTACTGGAGAGGAACAGAGTGAGAAACTTCAGAAAGAGAAATGAACCAAAAACATGGGGGAGACATCACTTAGAAAATACTGCAATGCTGAGTACGGCGCTGTGCTGGAAACCGACCAGTTTAAATGAACTCTCCCAAGAAGAGTAATATCAAGACTTATGCCAGAAGCTTGTTAATGACTATTTTATTAGTCCTTTATTTATCCAGGTAAAAATCTGAGATTAAAAATCTCATTTCCAAGAGAGACCTGGCATCATGGCAACAAAAGTCACATACCACATAAGTATATAACATTTAAAACAAATACAACATCCCATACCAACATGTGTAAAACATACAATAACAGTATCAACACTATCAAGAGTGTCTGACTAAAGTAAGATTTAACCAGATGCTAGAGAGGGTATATGTTTATATTTGAGCCTGCATGAACGAGAGAAAATAAATAAATTCAAACCCAATTCTTGTTTTTTTAAAATCAGTCAGTGATGTGATGCTGTACAGTCTCTCCACCCAGGAAACAGAGCAGGTCAAAGAAATCGCTAAAAGCCCAAAGTTACCATGAGATTCATGAGAGCGTAAGCTTCTGAAACATGTGGAAATGTTAATTATGAATTTTAATCTACTACTGTAAAAATCGCCCAAATATTTATTGCAAAAATAGTTGAGAAATACTGAATATGTTGCTAAAATGAAAAAGCTTTATAAGGAGGAGGGGTAACTTATTATCATCTGCTGTTCATTATGGATGATGATGCTGTTGGCATTTCTGCTGTCAGGTTATTCTGACCCAGATATTTCTATTAAGGACAGAGCAGATTCTCTGAATCACTGTCAGGAAGAGAAATGCTCCTAAATATCACAACTGATGAGCTGCTAAAATGCAGACCACCCTCATATTTAACTCTGCCGTCTGTCACCAACACATCAGATAGATGACAGCTGTGATAGTTTGTCACGGGGTCCTCTCGTAAACTTGTCCCGAACAAACAGAAGCGTAGTCAGTAGGGTTTGGGGCGTGTACCTTATTCCCAAGTGCACAAAGGACTATTTACCAAAAGAATAAACAAGGAACTTGTAAAAAATAGAAAAATAAAAAATAACCTATTCCCGAAGCTCAAGCGGCTGAACCAGCCTACATGTAACCACGTTACCATCTCACCCAGGCCCAGGTATAGCCTCCCTTGCCCCTCCCACTAGGCATTTATCCATCAAGGGGATTTTCTTCACAAAACAATACTTTTCTTATTTCCAGCCATATTTTCCATAATAATCATATATGTGTTTATTTATGATTTATGACAACGTACAGTGTCTCGTAATAGGAGAAAAACCCAAACAAAAAATAATGTGGTTCACGTGACCGCGCAAGCGCGCGAGAACCCACTATTTAACTAGGGATGGGTACCGGTATCAAGGTACCGGTTCTGACATAAACGGTAGTAACCAGACCGAAAAGCAGCGCACATTTCGGTGATTTTTTCCCCTGAGATACACTTTGGATTCCAGCCAATCATTTTACCTTTGCGAGCGTAGTAGGCGGGTCCAGGTACGTACGTTCTTTTAGAGCAGAGCTACAGATTAAAAATGCCCAAGGCGAAGCGGTCAAAAGTCTGGCTGTACTTCACAGCAAAAGATGCAAACTCAGCAGCAACAAGTGCTTTAAGCTGATACTGTGATACTGTCAAAGGAGGTAACACCTCGAATCTGATGAAACACCTGGCGACGCATAGCGTTTTTTTAAAAAGCCGAGAAATGCGCCGTATTTGATAGCTTGCTGCGAGACCTCACACCGTGCACATCTACTGCGGGTGTGGTGCCTGTTATCGGACCCGGAGTTAGCAACATCCCCCAAAAACCCGAAGAGGAGAGTCCTGGCCCCTAGCCCTGCCAGTGTAGCAGGAATGATGAGGATGATGATGCAGCAGCAGCTTCTCTGCGTGAGTAGCTTAATGTTGTTCGTGTGTAATTTACGTTGAGCAGGCTAACCACGTTATTACATTAATGCATGTAAGGTGAACTAGCAAACATCATCATAGCTACATGCGGCTGTCTTCTTGTTTGATGGCAGATGCTCCCTTCACCCTGGCCAAAAAGGCTAAAATTTCTTTTTAATTATTTATTTAGGACAGTGCATGTTAATGAACATCAATGTAAAAAAAAATAAAAAAATTACATGAACGTAAACATACCAGATTATAGCCAAAGGCTAATTTCCATCTGTTGTCCTTAAACATAAAAAAATAGACATATTAATTCATAAAAATTCATCATTCATTCATAATAAAAACTCCATCACCAAACTCATACACACACCATTCTGTTCCCAAATAAAACATTAAAACTATACAACTCATACATGATCACACACTTGATTTGTCCATAACCAGTTTTTAACCTTTGCCTTAAACAAATTGAATGTCGAGCGTTCTCTAATGGGCTGAGGAAGACTGTTCCACCGATGGCCGCCCTGCACAGAGAGGACGTTCTGCCCAAATGCTGTCCGTCTGTGGGGTATAAACACGTCTCCTCGGATTGTAGCTCGAGTGGTCCTGTCTGAGCTTTCTTTATGCCTAATGAACTGCTTCAGTGGTGGAGCAAGGGAGTGTAAGACTTTATATATTAAACACACTCTTTTAAGTTTCACTAAGTGAAAATGACTAAAGAAAAAGTGGAAAACAGCTGAACATGAGAGGTTTTTGGACAAAGTTTTTTCCATTCTTTAAGCACCGGCACCGTTTCAAAAGTACCGGTTTGGTACTGGTATCGGATAAAACCTAAACTGTACCCATTCCTATATTTAACCCCGAAACACCTTCGGCTTGCAGCTGCTCTTGCAATCTGAGACCGCAGCGGGGACCGCGCGCCCGGCTTTAATTAAGGGGAAGTGACAATACATGGTGGCGGCCCGCGCACCGCTGTCACCCTTCCCGTTTATCTGACCGGTTGGCCTGGCATCGCTGGACTGGCCATCGTGGGCCGATGGTGATTCTTCATATTTATGGGCTGATGTTTTTTTGTTTTTTTCTTGTTTGTTTGTTTTTGTGACGGTATAAACAATGAAAGGTGGTGGGTTGTCCAGATGCTGGCAGATGTTTAAAAATAACTCTTTTGGCTCTCGGGTGACTGTTTCCTCGCGGCTGCGTGCAGCGGGGCTAGGGGAGGGTCTGTGCTGACGGACGTGGGTTACTGACCTGGTAGCCTGGCTGCCCCTGGGTGGGTCCAGGATGGGCGTGAGGTTCTGGGGGCGCTCCGTCTCTGGGCTGGGGCCCTGGCCGGGCCTCGGGGCCTTGGGTCCTGGTTTGTGTGTTGCTGGGGTTGTGGGCGGGTGGGTGCATGGGGGCCCATCCCTGGCGCAGGGTGCCGCCGGTGCGTCGAGCCACCTGGGGGGCTCTTCAACTGGTGGGGGAGATTGTCACATCTTGCAGGAGCTTTCCTCTCCTCAGGAGCTCCCTCTGCAGGAGGGGGAGATACAGGAGAGGTGGAGGAAGATCTCAGCCTGGGCGTCTATTGTCTCATGTAGTCTGGAAGATGAGTGGATGGTGGGGTGGGTGCAGTTTTCTCTGTGGTGGGGTTGGGTGGACTGTCCCGGGCTGTGTGGGGCCAGGGGGCGCTGCTGCACTGGTCCCCGGTCTGGATGGGCCTGGGCCCCCTTTCCCTGACGGGTCGCGGAATATGGGGGTGCTTACTGGGGTCAGCGGGGGAGCTGGCCCCAGGGAGGGGTCACTTGCCCCTCCCTTCCTTCCCTCCCCATCTCCAGCTGCCTCCCTCTTCCCACTCCACCACAACCACCCACACATGCAGGGCCTTGGAGTAGGGGTATGTCACCAGGGTGCAGAGGAGGCTACCCCCCCCCCCCCCCCCCCCTCTGTCCCCTTCTGGCTGCCTCTGCCTCAATTTTATCCCACAACTTAGACATTCACATTACTCACACTCTCATTACACATACATATAGGATCTTGGGGGTGGGCACGATACACGGAGTCCAAAGTACCATCAGGGTGTACACCCCACCCCTGGCGTCGTTGCCCACCTCTCAATTTTAAATACACGTAGACATTGAGGGCTAGCAGGAGGGACCATGCGCTTACCTGCTGCTCTCTGGCAGGTAGCTCCATGCCCTCCTGGGTTTTAAATGCACCTTAGAACACACATGCATCAACACTACAATGAGCGGGTGGAGGGAGGTTTGGAGTCTTCTCTCACCCCCATTCTCTGCGACCTGCTGGAGCAGGGGGGCTAGGAGGAGGAGTTGGCCGTCCGACTGCGGTCTGGAGTGTGGGGCCTCCCTGCTGCTGCGGAGTCGGGGTGGTCTGTGAAGGAAACTATTTCCAGGGCCTACTCCGTGGATCGGCTTCCTCCGAGGCGTGGACGTCTATCAGCAGAGAATGTCCCTTAGTCTGTAACACAGTCAAATATATTCTCAAGTAATATTCAAGCATGCCATTCAGCGTGTTAGTACGAGCTCGGGAGCAGCTTGGGAGAACAAGAAAACAGAGACTGCTTTAGATTGTCTTCCCAAAGTGACTCAACTTTATTCACAAGTACAACAGTTTATATAGAGGGTAAAATTCATGAGACAGCAGATTTATCAGTTTAAACCAGTACAGACCAAGATAAGGGAGCGTCTTCCTGCCCTTGGGTGAAGAAGCATCCTTTGTGTAGTGTATCAGTTCAGCTACAATTGTGATTATCTCAGCGACATATTTTCAAGGCACAAAACAAAGAGTTCTTACATTAGTGAAATCTGAAACAAACCATTTGGCCTCAACAGGCGTCTCCTAAAAGATTAAGAAACTAATGTAGCTGAGGGAGTGATCTCTGTGGTATTTCAACCTTGTACCAGCCTGTGATTCTCACACATCAATTCTTGGGTCAAAGAGAAAAATAACTAAAACAAAGGGGCCTTATTGAATGACAGAGTTTTCCTGCATAATGTCACTATAAAACAATATCCAGTAAATGCTCCCATGGTACTAAAATACCTAACAGTCTGCTTCTCCCCACCGCAGGGAAAAGGGTAACACCACCTGGGTCTGGGTGCAGTTCCCCCTCCAGGGGCAAGGGTACCTAGACCCGGTTTGTAGAGTACGCTTGGGGAGTGTGATTGTGTGTACAGCGTCTCTTTATGTCTGTCTCCACGTTGGTTGAGTGTGGAGTAAGTGCATATGAGAGCATGAGGGTGGGAATGGATGTTTGTGTCTGTGTGTGCCTGTATGTCTGTGTCTATATGTCAGGTTGGGTATCAGACGCCACCTCTCTGGGGACATCTCAGGCCCTCCAAGGTTTGGAGGCCTATCTCCCCCCACCACCACTTCCCCTGCCAGTGGCGGACTCCTTCAGACATCGGTGCGTTGGTGGTTCTTTGTGTCCGGGGATGGGCGTCCAGGTACACACCGGCTCACTCCTTGGCGGCTGCTTATCGGGGCCTGGAGCCTGGGGCTCGCTCGGGCCACTTCGGAGGTGGGGTCACTCAGGCACAGCTGGCTGCCGGCGGAGCTCATGGGCGCGTCACTGCAACCCCCCCTGGCTTCTGCTCCGCGGCTGCTGAGTGAGCCCTCATCTGGGACTCTCCTCAGCTCTTACTGGGACAGTGGCGCGGCTGCCCCTCTGTTGGTCTTCCTTGGTCTCTTCTGGGGGCCTCTGGATGTCTGGAGTTTTGATCTCCTCCATACCTGCTTCATGCCCTGGAGGACGGGGCTGTGGCCCCCCACACTCCCTAGCAGATCGTTACATGGAGAAACCTTTGGAATGCAAGCATGCTGATCCACACAGGTATGCACACAGGTGTACACACGGGTATTCACAGACGCGGACTACAGCTTTCTTGGCTGCTGCCTCAAAGCACATTGTGCGCTGTCTATCTTTCGTGCTGCACAATATCGTTTATTATTTAGTATCTACTGATATCTACTGCTAGCTAGTTTATTGTGATGGTGCTGTTTTTTTTATTATGTTGCTCTTTGTTGTTTGCTTTCTCTTCTGTTTTTTTTCTCCATACAGGTGACCCAGGTGTTTGTTTTTTTTGTTTTTTTTTTCTTTCTTTCTTCCCCCCTTCTCACCGTCTCTTCTCCCCTTTGGTTTTCTTTCTCTCCCTCTCTTTCTTTCATTCTTTCTCCCTGTCCTATCCCCCAGTCATGTTTGTCCCGTTTGTAGCAACTGAAAATAAAATAAATACATAATTATAATAAAGGTCAATCAAATGGACCAATATGGCAAGGCCATGATGATCCACTTGGTAAAATAAATCCGCTTGGCATCTTTCTTGGCCTTAAGACAACAATTCTGATGCTAAAGATCCAAACGGGACACAAAAAAAAGAAAAAAAGAAAAAAGAAGTTATGACCTGCAGTCTATCTGGGTCAGATATGAACCAAGTTTAAGTGGAGTTTATTTTCGTTGTGCTGACTTTTTACTGTCAGTTACAATAGCCTGTACTGTGTGCTAGCTAGCATGATGGAGTTTCTATACAGCTGGGTGGGTGCTATGATGTTACTGATGTTGAACTTTATTCATAAGGTTAGTTATTAGAGTTGCCAGCCGTCCCGTAAAAGACGGAATCGTCTCGTATTCAGAGAAATTATTACGCGTTTCGTGTTGAGGTGAAAAGGAACAGTTTGTCCTGGACTTCAGCTAGAATGAAAAAGACACAAAGCTGGAGTTATTCTGTCTTTACACTGTCAGCTGCCTCTTCTTCTCTCATTCAATCATGAAACTGATCAATGATCAGCTGATCGGCTTTTCTCTCTTGTTTGTTTATTGTTCACTTTGCGCCAGAAACAGGAAACCATTGGATGTCGCGCTAAACAACAGCAGCACGTTTAAGCTTGATCAGCTGTTGTTAGAATTTATTTAATATTAATTTCTAGTATCAGCTGATGTTTGCTGGAGCCACAGCTGTAAAGCTGCTGGTCATGATGTCGGTTTGGATATGTGGTGAGAGGGAAACATGAAGATGAAACCAGGAGACGTCCTTACTGAACCATCAGAGCTGAACAGGTGATGGAGAAACAGGTTTACCTTTTAGGTGACATGGATGAGTTGAAGTTATGAACTGTTTCTGAGAGACAAATAACACTAGGGCCCTATTTCAGGAAGCCGGTTTAGAAAACTCAGAGTGACAAAAGATACTCAGGGTTGAGTAACCCCGAACTGTCCAACTCGGAATATTCTGTTTCAGAAAGGCTGATAACAATTAGTTCAGTCAACGCGGAGTTGCTTTAACCCCAAGTTAAGCGCGCGCACGAGGATACATAAAGCCCTGATTAGTGGAGCACAGATTAAGCGAGTCACCATGGAGACGGAGGGAAAGAAGGCGCGGTCAATGTATTTTACAGCGCTTGAGGCCGAAATTCTGATGGCAGCATATGCTGATAACATGCAAATTCCGCGGAAAAAAAGTAACACAGCCTCAGCTGCAAAAGAAAGGGAGCATGCATGGCAAAACATAGCCGACAGAGTCAATGCATGAGTGTTAATTTAAACATTGATCTAGGGATTTCCACCCATTTAACACGTTATTTTATTATATTTTATTTTATTTTTTATTTCATACATTTTATTTTGTGATGTGGTGTGAGCGCAGGTGCAACCCAACAGGCCCCAAACGTTCCTGGCAGCAAGTAAAAATGAAATATAAAAATATAGTCCAAACAGGTAAGGTGTAATTGTATTATGAGCCATAGTGCTTGGTCTGTTTGTCCGATGTAAATCAATTGCAGTTAGAGGCTACATTAATTTCCCCTCTGTAAGCACTTATTGAAATTATCTGAGCACATTACAAGTACATATTTGCTTACTCTGTATGCTCAAATGTGACCCGTTATAGCCAACAGAAAAAAAAGCAGAGGCCCGAAAAACAGGTGGGGGTCCTCCACCACCACCACTCACAGAGGCTGAGCAGTTGGCTTCCACATTTGTGATAATGTTGGCAGCATCACATATGATCTTCACAGTGCAGAGAACACAAATTAGCATCCATTACTATATTGAAATAATCTGTTAGTTTGAAATGCTACAGGGAACTATGTACCTGCACATTAATGCTGTGGAATAAATGTAAACTTTAAGTAGTAGTTCAAGTATCACCACATCATGAATTAAGTTTCGTTCATCCTGATACCTGCAATTTTGTGGCATCCCTCTTTGATAAATCTTGTGGGTCTGTGACCGGGGAACACCACAAACGAGTACAGGAGACGTTTCAGTGCAACTGTAACATTCCTGACTGCCCGACAGACGGTAGCCTTGGAAACGTGCTCAGCATCACCAATATTATACAGAAAGCTCCCGTTTGCAAAAAACTGAAGTGCAATACACCTTGTTCCCATTTTCTTCCATTTTTCAGTGACAAAGTTTCTACTGCAGCTTTAAAAGCGAAGCACAAGCTCACCTCTCCTCTCACTGCCCCTTACTTAGGTGACAAAGCTCAGTCGACCGTTACAGCCACTGCCTGGGAAGCATAAGCTTACATTAAAAGAACAGCAACTGGTATTTTGTCCTACCTGCAAACTGCACCTCACTGCTGCCCTGTGAAAATAACCAGTACTGTGAGTAAATACAAATTATATGATTCATTTTCTTTTCAGTTTGGATTGGTTGAGACTACTTGTTTAGGTTAAGACACTAAAATGTATCTAGTTAGCTTTGGGCACAAACACACTATTGGTTACTTAAGACAGTAAAAAGTACCTTCAGGAAAAACTGATTAGGAACCAAACCTGCTCGGCTTGTGTTTGGACACTCTAAACTACAGTTAGTCTTAGATACTGAAGACTCGCTCCTTTATTATTTATCACCAGGACTAAAGTACCACTTTTCAGGATTCCCTCTGTGAATGGATTGACTTGTTCAGCCTTCCTGTTTGCAGAGCACTGAGCTGCGTCTAACTGTGTGAACCCAGAGAAACATTTGCTTAATTAGTATTTAGTATTTAGTATTTATTTATTTATTGTCATTGTCAAGAACAATGAAATTGCGTTTGGGGCTTCCATACAACCCACTCTCCTGGGAACTCAAGACTGCTGCTGTGCTGAGTTTCATGGAGAGAACTGTAACCACTCCAGACCATGAGAGGGCTGCAGGCAGCATCTGCTGCTCCTCTGTTGTTTCATTAATCCCGAGGCCACATGCAGTATGCCTGTTTCATCATCCTTGCAGTGTGCTTTTAAGTGAAAAAGTCAGAATTGTAGTTTTATTTACTTTTACTGTGTGCCTATCCTAGAATGATACTTTTATAGCACCAGTTTCCAACAATGTTCATTTCAAGGTGATTTATATTGTAATGCAAAGCCTATAAAGACCCACAGACGAGAGAGAGAATGCTAATGATCCAATTATTCTCTGAGCACTATGAGCCAGTAAGGCCCCCTTCTAACAGGAGCAGCCATCACAACTAACCAAAGCAATGCGTTTGAATACCTGAAAGCATGAGGTGGCAAAAGAGTACCAAGTCTACCTATAAGCATCTTTTTGGGAGTTCTCTAAAGCATGGTCAAACAGTTCACTGAATATTATTTTAGCTTGAAGGGCTCATTCACAATCTAAGATTTCTAAATCCATCATATATCCTCTATAAAGGTAGTGCACCATTGTTTGAGCAATAGATGCACTGCAGATATGCCTCACTCTATCTGTTGTTAATATTTCTCCTCATGGAGAACCCTTATTTGCCGAAACAATTACTTGGTTTATTAATAATTCATCATTCGCCGGTGTAATTAGTGATTCGTCCTCCGTGGTTGGGGAATATCTCCCATTTACCCCATGTGTATATATTGTATCAGCTTTTTTAAAACCGAAAGCACTCAGGATGAAAGCTCCTGCCTGTCTGCACTCTGCTGCTGCTCTCACTGCTTCTTTGTAGTTTGTTTTCTCTTACACAACCTCAACCTCGAGCTGCCACCGGCCAACTCTCGCTCACCTCTCCCTCACCTCTTCCATCTGCTTCATCTGTAAAAATTAACGCTAACAGAAGTTGTATTCCTTGTTGACACCCATGCAAGGTGTTCCCCTCACTGACCTTGTGTTATCTGCCTTGTTTACAGAGGACACTTAATGGATCTCAATCATTTCTGTTATTGGGGGCAGAGATGTCGTGCTTCAGACACATCAGCTGAATTTAATTTCATGTCTCCTCTTCAAGCATCAACCTGTGGGGCTGAAAAATGAAACAAAACTAAATGCCACAGACTGCAGTTCCTCTAATGCCCACTCGAGGCTTGTCTCAACAGTGAGTCATATAAAGTCCTACGTCCAAATACTCCACTTTGTAGCAGAAATAAACATGTTTGCTTCAGATCTGGTGAGTGAAACACTACCATTATGTTACTATGTTACTTATCACTAATTCAGCAGATACCTGTGCTTGTGCAACAGCAACTGTACAGTTCATAAATGCAACTTATTAACCAACAACTTTACTCTCTGGTCTAAATACTTTCACATGTACTTAAAAAACCAACATTAGCACAAAAATAATTTCACCAACTTCTCTCTGTGTAACTTGGATGATGTATTATAAAGTGCTACCAACCTGACCTAGAGTCAGTGTGCACAGGATGGAAATCAGTGGCCTAAGAATCGAGCCTTGATGAACTCGTGCAGTTTGTGGGATATGATCATCAGAAGCAACAGTCTTACATAGTCTGAACTAACTGTGGCAAACACGTCGCCTTCTAATCAATCAGGATGTTTTGGTGGAATCTGAACTCAGATGATTCCACACAGTACAGGAGGTGGTGTTCGGATTAGAAGCTGGCAGTAATTTTCCAGTGGAAGGCAGATTTGAGATGAGTTTATAATTATTTAATATTGTTAAGTGTTGAGGAGTGAGACATTTTCAGCACATCCATTTACAAGCACTTAAAAATGTTTTAAAAATCTGGTTGTCATGGTGAGAAAAGGAGAGCACTGATTAAAAAAGTCTTTTTTGCACTTTTAGTATTGATTGCATTAATATTGGACAAATTATTTCTGTGCGTCAGAAGAAATCCAGTTCAGTCAACACGAGAGAAACCTGATGTCTCCAGTTTAATTACAAAACAAAGAGATGGAAGTGAGGTCGACAACAGACAGGAAGCTAATGGGCTCAATGGCACTTGTTACAGTTTTTCTCGATTGCTTAAACACTATAACCAGGCTTTTAAACTAAAATTTCAAAACCGTAACGCTATTTTTCAAAAAGCTCACCCATTTCCCTGAACTATAAACACTATTCCCTGCTTTGACACATGAGTCAAATTTGGTGAACTGTTACTGCAAAACTCTACACACAAATCCCTACATTTTTCAGTGCTTACACCATGTAGTCATTTAGAAAGCACTAGCATTCAATAATGTTAACTTAAGTCAGCATAGCTTGAGCTCAATTAGCACACAATTAACCAGGTGGAAACACTAGGAGTCAAAATTTATCACACACCAATCAGAACCTTCGAATGTGTGACAGTTACAGTAATGAGTGCTTCTATTTTTGTAGGACACAGAGACGACCACCTGGTGGAGGCAGGTTAAGGCTTTTGTCGGAGGGGCAAGAGAGGGAACTTGTAAACATGGTAATTGCAAATAATGTAATCCGCCTGCAAGAGATTCAAAGGAGAGTGATTGAGGATGATCATCTTTTTCGAGGCATAAATGCCATCAGCCTCTCCACAATTGACCGCATCCTCCGAAAGAATCAATTCCGGATGAAACAGGCATACCGAGTCCCTTTCGAACGAAACTCTGACAGAGTGAAAAACCAACGTGTGGAATATGTTCAGGTATGAGTTTGGATATTGTATAAAGTATTGTGTACCATCACAGCATGGCAGTTTATGCTGCCATTTCAGCACTCTTGAACTGTGGTTCAGGGTACCGATTGACTCTACTGTGTTATGTGTTTTGCAGAGAATCTTTGAGATTGAAGGACGGCCTGTTCCCCATGAAATAATCTTTGTGGATGAGGCAGGTTTTAACCTGACCAAAAGAAGGAAAAGGGGGAGGAACATAATTGGCCATCGGGCTATTGTAAATGTCCCTGGTCAGCGTGGGGGGAATGTCACTATGTGCACAGCCATCAGCCAACGAGGGGTACTCCACCGCCATGCCGTACTAGGACCCTATAACACTATGCTTCTCCTTGCTTTTCTTGATGGTTTAAGACAACATATGTTCCAGCTGGACTACAGGGAACCAGCACAGCCAGAGCAGCCTCACTACGTTGTTGTGTGGGATAACGTCAGCTTCCATCGCGCTGCTCTGGTTCGTGACTGGTTTACCAATAACCCAAGGTTTTCTAATATCTTTCTGCCTGCATACTCTCCCTTTCTAAACCCGATAGAGGAGTTATTTTCGGCATGGCGGTGGAAAGTGTATGACCGAGAACCTTATGTCCGTGTTCACCTCCTTCAGGCCATGGAAGAGGCCTGCCTAGACATATCAGTAGATGCATGCCAGGGGTGGATCAGGCATGCAAGAGGATTTTACCCCCGCTGCCTGGCTAGGGCCAATATAGCCTGTGATGTGGATGAGATTCTCTGGCCTGACCCAGACCAAAGACAAGATGCTGAGGTGGAATAATGTTTTTTGGTGTGTGTTGTACTGTATAGTACATGAATGACAATGTGCCACTGTACATACATTGGTTGCGTCTTTTGTGTTTATCATGTGAAAAGGTTTTTGAAGGGGAGAACCATAAGCAACCTAATTGTTTTGGAACTATTGTTTTGAATTAATTGTACCAGTGTGCAAAACTCTGTTGTAGTGTGTGTGTTTTTGAGGGCTTGTGTTTGATGTCTGAGGGCAAAGTTTGGTTTTTCAGCAAGAGTGAATAGTTTTGAGTGTAGAGCTTCATTTTGACCTGGAAATAGGATGTTTGGGAAATTGAGTGAGATGTTATGGATTTGTGTTTACTGTTGTGAGAATATGAGGCATAGTTTCAAGAAATGTGTTTTAGCAATCGAGAAAAACTGTAATACTCATGCTGATTATGTTAGATAAACGCACATCTACTCATCTTTGGATTGTAAACCAGGCGTTTCTCTAAAGATGAATTTGCACCATTTGTTCTCAGCTTCCTGACTTGTGACAGCTGGATGGTTTCTCCACGGTGCTTTCTATCTGCCAGGCGCCAAAGTGGGAAATAATATCACAAAGCAAATCTCCAGTGTGACACATAAATTAGTATTTATTTATTTAGGTTTTTATATACCTGTGTATCTATTTGTACTTAGCTTACCTGCTATGTTAGTGGGTTTGCAAACTTATCAACAAAATTAAGAAGAAGACAGTTCAGTAAAATCTGTTTTAGAAAGAAGCTGAAAAGGAAGTGGCTGAGCATGGATCCGGTTCAATAACAGCTAGTGTCGAAGGTTTCCAGTATTCAGTCACACCTGGAGTGGCTCCTACTTAACTTTATACAATCAGGAATGTGTGACCTGATGCTACCAGAGTACATTAGAGCGGTGCTGACCCAGAGGATGAACAGAAAGTGGAAATGATGGATCTTGTAAACACGTACCAAAGGGAGTCTGAAGTGGGCTTAAATGGTCGAACACAGAGCGAGTTACTGGTTTGGTTAAATGACAGTAAACAGGGTTTGGTCTCTCGTTCCAGGTACAAGGAGAAATACAGGCTTCAAATATTTTTCTCACTGTGTATCGATGTCAAATTGCCGTCCTTGAACTCTTTTGCCGTCCTCTCAACTTGGTTTGAAATTACTTTTTACAAAATGTGTCTGCAAAAGCTAAAAACCAACAGCAGCCCACATATCCATGCGCCTCGGATGATTCTCCCACTGAATCTGGGAGAAGCCGTTTGGTAGCACATGTGATGAAGCCACCAGGACTTTAGACACTCATTTGAAGCCGTACGTCCGGCGTCTTTATGGTGTATAGGCAGTGACATACTCCTACCTGCTGTTCAAGGACTTTTCCAAAGTAAAGTTCTAGGGAAGGCAGATTGCTGTCTCTGAATCGCACTGACAGTAGTGCTGGCAATGGCTTTGGGGTAAATACAAACAAAGTTGTTGAGGAAATTTAGAAAACCCCTTTTGAGAAACGGAAGAAAAGACGAAGGAAAAGAAAAGAGTTTGAGAAAAGGAAAAAGAACTTAAAAATACACCAGTTCTTTAAAGAAAAACCCTCTGAATTACTGGGTCAACATACAGGTAAATATATAGTGTTTTGCAAATGAGATAAATTCATTCATAAATTCATCTTCATATATCCAAACAGTTAATCCAGCACATCTGATAATCAGAGCTAAGTGAGTGCACTTTCAAAGCTACTTAGTCATGATAATGTGTTTTGAAACAAAGCCTGAAGACTGGCACATATTCAGATACGCTCCTTGATAACCTGATAATTTGGTGTCCAGACCAGCGCTGGTCTACATGTAGCACACACAGTAGCATCAGGAAGAATCGATGGTTACAGGTGATTGTTTTGCCTGATAGCAGAAAGCAGTTTTGTTCCTGGGACATCTACAGTTTGAAAGTGGTTTTCTTTCTGACATCTGGAAATATCATTATTTCCATTTTATGCAGAAAAGTGAAACATATGTACATAAACATACATACTGTATACTACCACAGTAATACTAACTGGGAGGGAGACTTTCATGATGACTTTATGGACTCAGTCACTTGTGTTAAGTCTCATTTGATGCAACTTCATACATTTTAGTTTCATTTACAGTAAACTAGAGTGTTTGCTTTACAGCATGCCGACCTTGGGATGTTACAGATACTGTATGAGTATTTAGGGTTGCTTGGTTTCTCAGTCAAGTTAAAGCTGGTGGCAGAGAAAAGGCTCACCTTTAAGCTAGTTCCTGACTAACCAGTGCGTCACACGGCTACTTTTTTATTTTACATACATGGAATAAATGCAACCTAATACAGAGAGGTCCTTGAAAAACAGTGTGCAGCGACTCAACCAACTCTGAAGAATAATGATTTAAAGGATGACCCAATTACTGCTAACTGCCGAGCGCTGAAAGCCAGTGTGTAACTACTTGGTTTATTTTGTGTTTATAATCACTGAGTGATCTGCCAGTAAGTTGGACTTTGCATGAATCATTATTTTGAGCAAGTTGTGCTTGATAACAGATTTTTCAGGACTGATTTGACTCTGATAACTGATATTTACTCAGGAGATGCACTTTCAAGGAGACACCGTTGTGAGGATCAAATTTGTTTCAAACTATAAAAAGATTATTATCAGTAGGGTATCCTTTCATCTGCAGTGCAGAGACAGAGCACCGAAAGCCTCAGACGTGAGTGGCTGAGACTAAAGCGTAGTTCAGATTTGGGCTCTGGCAGATTTATATTTCACAGCTTTGAAAACCAGTATTCCCAGAGGACCCAACCAGCGGAGATACTGGGTTAGCACTGCAGAGACACTCAGCCCCATTACACTGCTGCTGCTGCCTCTCATATACAAAAGGTCCTGTGACCTTGACTCACATTTTTATCAGCAGCCTAACCCACATTGATAGTTAAAATATTATGTGTCTTCATTATGTTCATGCTATGAATTTATTTTTGCCACAAAATGCAGGAAAGACAAATGAATTTGCCCGTCATAACACGAGACAACAAACACACACGAAGTTCATTCAAATTATACAGAATGAGCTATACTTCCAACACTTCTTGTTCATCAGCACGACCACACTTAAAGTTTCAAAACTGGGCAGATGCTAATCAGCATCAAGCTGTATGCTGGCAGCGATGTCCAACATGCAGCTTGGGGCCAGAAGCAGCGTGCTGAAGGGTCCAGTTATGCCAACTGGATGACCTTGCAAAACGGGAAGATGGCAAAGTTTTGCAAAGACTTTGTGCATTTAGAGTCCCTCTATACTGTGTGCCACGTTAATTGTAATTATGCCAAATTATGACATCTTAACATATATCATATTGAAATGACATGCTTGTTTTTTAAAGACATCACTGTGTGCTTTATGTAAGCATTCTTTCTTCCTTTCGTTCTTTCTTATTTGGTTTTATTGGTATAATTTTCTGAGCATCTAACTGACTTGTACATTGTCCACAAACTGAATGGAGTTTTGAACCGTTGCTCTGGGGGACTGTGCTGTCAGTATGCATCAGGGGTCTTCTATCACTCCTGATCTTTGACACTCATGTAAAGCAGATCTTTAGCACCTGTTTCTCATATATGAAAAATATTATTAAATTGAGATGCACAGTTTCTAATGAGGAGCTAAAGATCCTCAATAATGCATCCATCTTACCCCTTATTGACTATGTTATTCACTATTTTCCTCACTCGATGAATCTGCCCTGAATCTCTTGCAGATAACTCACACTGCTGCTGCTGGGCTACACACAGGTCAGACAGACAGTGTCATCTGGGGGAATACATAAAGAAGTGGCTGTAGTTCATAATCGGCTAATGCAAGGCATTATTACAGCCCATGAATTAAAGATGAAAGTCTGCACTTGTATTGCATCTTTTTAGTGTTTGATCTAAAGTCTAGTGTGGAGTCTACAGAGGCAAAAGTACAAGAATTGTGTAACTGCCCAAATATTTATGGCTCTAAATGTATTTTTACTGGTTCTCAGAGAGCTCCTGACTTAGCTTAAACTATTAGGGTTTATGATTTCTGACAATGCCTAGAACAACTCTGAGCACAGAAACTTAAACATCACAGTGAGGAGGTGTGGATGGAAAATTAATATCAACAGATGTGATCCGGTGATGCAAAGACAAAAGAAAAAACCTGAACAACGTGCAATGTTATTAAAATTATGGAGCACTGACCACTGAACCGATCATGGAACTTACTATATTTAATGATGGACTTCACTATTTGATTTCACTATTGAATAATCTTTTATGCTTCTGTGTATGAAACTCTTAACACTTCACAGCTCTTCACCTGTTTGGTTCACCTTTGTTTAAAAATGCTTGTGAAAACTAAACCCACTAATACACGAGCGAGTAACAGACAAAACCCCCAAAAGTGAAATTAACATTATTTCAAATCAAACATATGCCTCTTTAAATGTATACATTAAATACATACAGTTATATGTATTAGTATTACTTCTTCCAGTAAATAAAATATTATCTGCAATGAGACAGAAGACTGTCCTCAGACCCTCAGGCCCACACTGATCTCACTGATGCTTTCCACACTGTACAAATTCTTGAACATTCCTATTTTTATTAGTTTGTCTATGAAAAGCACTTTCTAAACAAATATTGTAAGTTCAAGTTCATTAAGCTAGTTTGTTGTGCAACAGGTTGAACAGCTCCAACCCCCCCCCCCCCCCCCCCCCCCCCCAAAACAAAGCAAAAGGGAAAAAAAGGGAAGAAAAGCATTATGGGTAATATTCAGAGTTACCATTAGGCAGGTAGAGAAAAAAAAGGTCTGTAATGACCAGGGAGGTCGGTAACTACCGGGAACGGATAAGGACCGCTAGCAGCAGTCCGACTGTAGTGTCAGAAGCAGATTCCCACAGTGTTGCTTCAACATGTCATTCAGCGTAAACATTGCATTGATGACTTTTATAGACGCTGTTGTCAAAGAAATTAGACTTCAAAGGGACACAAAGGGGCAAACAGGATGCTGGTGGTGAACTGCAGCTAATCACGATCAAAACCACATCAAGTCTTCCACTGCATGAAGGATGCTGCAAACAGTTATGACTGAACTATAATTGGGTTCCAGAGAGTAGATCAGTCTGTAGAATCCATGCTTGTTATGGCAGTTGCAGTTTACTGAAATAAATCTGTTAAAATTATGGCTGAAAGACGAATAACTGATTAGGCTGTTATCCTGATGGGACTTCCAATCAAAATGAAAAGCAGCAGCACATCAGGGCTACAGCCAAGGACCTAAAGATCCAACTGGAAATGCAGACTTACTCTGCGAGCACAAACTAAGGATCAGGACTTTTGTATTTATGTTTTTTTACACTGCATTGCCAGAAGTATTCACTCATCCATCCAAATCATTGAATGCAGATTTTCCAGCCACTTCCATGACCGCAGGTGTATAAATCAAGCACCTATGACGAATGCTTCTACCAACATTCGTGAAAGAGTGCTGAGAGTTCATTCCAGAAAAGGGTCAAACATTCCCATGAACACATTCCTAAACCCTGTGGAAAGCCGTCCCTGACAAGACGGACTGACATTATACTAAACCGTTTGGATTAAGAATCGGTCGTTATGAAAGTTATGAAAGGCAGATGAGCGAATACTTTTGGCAGCATTGTGTAACTCACCTGTCCATCTGTTAGCTGTCCAGCACCCTGAGCTGACTGTTCTTGTCAGTTGGTTCAATAGGAACAAAACTGATATTGAACTTTTATTGGACTGAATTAAAGTTGACTGATTAAACATGTTAAAGTGAAAGATGAAAAAAATTAAAAGATTATTATTAATTTCATTAACCTCATGGTTTGTGCTGCTGTGGAGAGGAAATGCCCTGTCAAACTGAACAGATCACTAATGAGCTGTTTGTATGAAATATGCACTGGTGTCCAATTTGTGTGGAGTTATTCTCTTAAAATGGGTCTAATTTCATTATCACAGACCCATTAATGTCTTTATTTGTCTGTCCACCGTTTAACAAGAAGACCAGGGAAGTGCACTGCACAAGTTCACCATCGCATCTCTTACCTGACTTGACAGAACCTGGAACCCCATCAGAGATAATGGTATCACAACAATAGTTATTAAGTTTCTATGTTAACTCGGGCTTTCTGCTTCAAGCTCTGTGTGCACTCACATAATGAGGGGTGGCTGACACATCATTTCACTCCTTTTCTACACAAAATCAATCAGCCGAGCGCTGCCTATGCTAGTCAGAGACATTATCACAGGGAAACCCTGAACGTGATCTGGTCCACACCAGCTTTACTGCACGTGTTCAGAATAAGTGATCAAAGGAAGAGGACGACCTGTCACAGTGAAACGTTTGACGTTAGGCTCAACATACCTGTGCTGGCTGTACACTCCATATGACGCATAGTGAGGGCAGTAAATGATAAGATATTGATATATTTAAATATGTAACAGTAAAAAAACAAAAACGAACAAACAATAACTGAACTCTATTCACTTGCTTCATTTTCAGGGTCCTTGTATTGTTGCGTCATGCCGTGACTCACATTAACGCCACGTGGGATTACGAGGACGCTGAACTACAGCTGAGCCATGGATACAACTGCACATGCTACAAATACAGCTGCTATAAAAAGGCTACAACTGAAAACTAGGCAGTGACATTTATTCATTTACAGGTAATAAATAAATAACAAATTAGAACAAACTGAGCAGTTTGTGAAATGTTTACCTACCGTCTACATTATCAGCTGATGGATTTCCTTTTGAAGTTTTTCTACACATATAAATGCAGGTTAGTAGTGAAACCAGTATACACAGAAACTGCTAAGTGAATTATTTTTCTGTTTAATTAATAAAAGAAGTCTTTACTGTCAAAGCTCAAACTTCATCGGCTCCTTTATGAAGGAAAATATCTGTACCAACGTTTGTGTTTAACTTCCACATAATCCTGGCTTTTCTGTTCTAGCTCTGGGGTCAGCAGTGTCCCAGCTCAGGACACAGTCAGTATAATTAACTCCCACACTGAACCTCTGTTCTGCAGAAACACACATTTCTATTCAAACTGAGCATCCCACACTCAGTTCAAGGGAATTAAGCTTGATTTCCTGCTGCCAGTGACCCCACAGAGATTACCGTGACGCTGTGATGGTTGCGATATGTGCCGCATGCTGCTAACAGCTGCATTTCCACAGAGATTAGCGCTCCACGCTGAGCAGATTGTCTTCTGTTCAGGGTGGTCTGCACAGGACAACAGTAAACAAAAAGGTGGGCTGCTCTACTAGTCACGCTTGGATGCTCCTGGAACATACAACAGAAATCAGCCATGGCTCAGGCAGGACAGGGCAGTCCTATTTATACTCAGTTTTTACTTACAGTTACTGATTACAACCCTTTTGTTAATAGTAACTTGATTACTTCTTGTGAACAAAAGCCACAAAACAATTATTCTTACTTAACTTCCCAACATCTGTCAGCGTACATGCCCCTGTCTGTGCTACATCATTTTTTATGGCTGCTAAAAGTCCTGTTGCTCTTTGGATGGATGCCTTTGTGAAGTTTTGCCTTGTCTCATTGAAAACGGGTGAAAACAAGGTTTCGTCTTAGCTAAAGCACGTGTTGTCTGGTGGTAGTGCCAATGACCGTGGTAGTGTGGAGCACACCTGGCGGTCTATGGAGCAATCCCCCCTAGATTGTTGTTTTTTAGATGTGACGATCTTCTGGATGGTCAGCCTGACACTCACGCCACCCTTCAAAGACTTTTCAGCCCTCTAAAATGAGGCTGTTACCTCACAGCAGCCAGTGCGTCAAGATATACACGTGTAAAGACACGTTGTGCGTAATGGTGAGACGCAGGCGGCATCTGACAAAATGGCATTGTGTGTCACCCTGGGATGAGAACGCGTTGTCTCCGACCTCGTAGTTAGACTTTGGCAGCAACCAGCACAGTCTGCTGTCTGCTGGGCCCACTGTCAAAATATCTTGAAAGAAAAATTACTCTTACGTCTAGAATGCTTTCAGAGGGCTCGGACTATGTTTAGCCTTAAATATAGAGTGCTAGAGTTTTCATAGTGCTGCGCTTGGTTAGATTTCACTCACATTGTGCTGTGAGTCAAAGATGCTCTCATGCCATCTGTCAGTGGAAGTACCTTGAGAAATGCTCTAATATGTCTAATATTAGCTGCTTTTCCCAGTGTACATCCCCTCAGTAGCTGTATCCTGGGGGTGACCATCTGGTGGCTTGTTTTAGGATTTGTACAACTGCCCGGGGGAGGATGGAGAGGCATTCAACACTGGGCCTCTATAGCATTCATACTGTACATACACATACGCATATATTAGATTTGCTTGTGTTTTACACACATAAATTGATATTTCTTTTCTAAGCTAAGGAAAATATAAGCTTTTCCATGCATTTAACAAACACTGCACTGCTCCTGATTATTGCAGTTCTTATGCACTAAGAATTTATTATATTTGTGGAGGAGAGCACAGAGAACACAAAACCTGAGGCTCGGCCCCTTGAGGAGAAATGCATAATCTGGTTTTAGGTGAAGTGTACACTTCTATTGTGTTTGGATTTCTTATAACAAACATGCATAAAACATTTTACCATTAATCTGCTATTTATTACCTTACAGTGCTAGTGTGAAAAACAGACACATTCAATGTCCACAAATCTAGAACAGAATGATTTAAAAAGCTCCTGCAAAGCTTTAACTAATTTTGCTAAATATTAGCCTGAATGTTGTGTCGTGCTTGTTCTTGTAAAAATAATTGCATTTGTCACACAGGTTCCTTTTAGATGGGCAGCACAGCGGTGTGGTGGTTAGCACTGTTGCTTCACAGCATGAAGGTCCTGAGTTTGACTCCACCATCTGGACAGGGACTTTCTGTGTGGAGTGTCTCCCTGTGTTTGTGTCTTTTGACTGCAGCTCCCTCCCACAGTCCAAAGACATGCAGGTAATGGGGTTTGGTTAATTGGTGACTCTAAATTGCCCGTAGGTATGAATGGTTGTCTGTCTCCTTTTTTTTTTTTTTAACATTTGTTTTTTAAAATTCGCGTTAACTTGCTAACGGAGATTTGCACGTATGTATGTGTGTGTATATATTAGGGGTGCAACGATACACAAAATTCACGGTTCGGTTCGATACTTTGGTGTCACGGTTCAATATTTTTTCGATACAAAAAAATGTTCATGCTTTTTTAATTTGTCATTTATTAAAATGATAAATATATATTTTAACTCAAAAGTACAGTTTTTAAATTGAATGTTGCTGAAAAAACAAAGTAATAAAAAAATTAATCTGATTGAGGAATCCCTCATCTTTGGAAAAGAGAGTTTATTACAGAGAAATGGCTCTTTCAAAAAAAAAAACCAATACTATCCGCTTCTTCTGGGCTATATTCTCAGCAGCATATTAAACATATCAGGTCCCCATAAGGAGGATCATGTGCTAACGGCTGTCTAAACGACTCGGGTAAAGTTTGTAGCATGCGTGCTTGTTGTTTTTGTCTGCTTCCACTTGTCTTTGCACGAGGATGATGTCGGAGTAAATGTGCAGTCATATTCGTTGTGTTCCCACTAGTGCTGTCAGCCTTAATCTTGTTCAAATGACATTAACGCCATAACGTGGGAAATCTCTCGCCCCGTGCGTGGGGCTGGACGGCGTCAACACCTTAACAAGCTAACTGCGCTAACGCACTAGCTCCCACCCATGTAATTGAGCATTGCATGGCACATCCAACATACTGTTTTACTTTAGTCCATGACTCGCTTACCTTCAGGGTCATACGTCACATGAAAACCAAGATAGTTCCAAAGGCCAGATCTGAATGAGGGTGGGGGAGGTTCAATTTCGGGAAGCGTTGAGGCAGTTGCCATGTTGCAACGAGCTTAGCTTCTGTCTTGCTAGCTTGTGCTGCGCTCAGATCTGCACTCGACAGTGCAGCCTAAAAGTTTCATACATCTCCGAAAACGTCGGAGCACTTTTGCAAATATGTGATGTCTTGTAAACCGAGCAGATATCTGACATTTACACAACTACATTCACGCCTCAAAATATCTTAAAAGTGTATTTTGTGACCCAGAAAGAGTAATATTACAGCTAAGTAGCTGCCGCCATTGTTGGAATTCAACTTTTGCGAGATCTCGCAAAACTTTTGCCGTCTTAATTTTTTTTCTCCCATGTCCCCTACAGGGCTCCGTACTCAACACAGACAGCATCATCAGAAGAAAAGTTGATAAAATAAATAAAATTTTTTGTATTGTTCGATACATATACGTACCGAACCGAAAGCACTGTATCGAACGGTTCAATATCAATACGAGTATCGTTGCACCCCTAATATATATCTATATATATATATATATATATATATATATATATATATATATATATATATATATATATATATATATATATATATATATATCTATATATATATATATATATATATATATATATATATATATATATATATATATATGAACCAGCTGCTAGTTAACGAGAGACACCCGGAATGGCTAACTGAAGGCCGGACGGTCCTGATCCCCAAGGACCCCAAGAAGGGACCGGTCCCCTCCAACTACCGACCAATAACCTGCCTCAGCACCACGTGGAAGCTCCTGTCAGGCATCATATCGGCTAAGATGAACAGGCACATGGGTCAATACATGAGCGGGACACAGAAAGGAATTGGCAAGAATACCAGAGGCGCAAAACACCAGCTACTGGTAGACAGAACAATCAGCCGAGACTGCAAGACCAGACTGACCAACCTGTGCACTGCCTGGATTGATTACAAGAAGGCCTATGACTCAATGCCCCACAGCTGGATACTGGAATGCCTAGAATTGTACAAGATCAATGGGACCCTAAGAGCCTTCATCAGGAACTCAATGGGGATGTGGCGTACAACACTAGAGGCCAACTCCAAGCCCATAGCACAAGTCACCATCAAGTGCGGGATCTACCAAGGAGATGCTCTGTCCCCACTGCTGTTCTGCATAGGCCTGAACCCCCTCAGTGAGATCATTAACAAGACTGGCTACGGATACCGACTACGGAACGGAGCAGTTGTCAGCCACCTCCTGTACATGGATGACATCAAGCTGTATGCCAAGAGTGAACGAGACATCGATTCACTGATCCACACTACCAGGCTATACAGCAATGACATCGGGATGTCGTTCGGACTGGAGAAGTGTAGTCGGATGGTAACAAAGAGAGGGAAGGTAGTCAGAACTGAGGGGATTGAACTACCAGAAGGCAACATTGCAGACATAGAGGACAGTTACAAGTACTTGGGGATCCCGCAGGCGAATGGGAACCATGAAGAGGCCGCTAGAAAAGCTGCAACCACCAAGTACCTGCAGAGGGTCAGGCAAGTCCTGAGGAGTCAGCTGAATGGTAAGAACAAGATCCGGGCCATCAACACATACGCCCTGCCCGTGATCAGGTACCCTGCTGGGGTAATAGGCTGGCCAAAGGAGGAGATAGAAGCCACTGACATAAAGACAAGAAAGCTCCTGACCATGCATGGAGGGTTTCACCCCAAGTCCAGCACCCTGAGGCTGTACGCTAAGCGGAAGGAAGGGGGCCGGGGACTGGTGAGTGTCAGCACCACAGTCCAGGATGAGACAACGAACATCCAAGAATACATTGGGAAGATGGTCCCAACTGACCGAGTGCTCAGTGAATACCTCAGGCAGCAGAAACCCAAGAAAGAGGAGGGAGACGAGGAACCATCATGGAAGGACAGAGCCCTGCACGGTATGTACCACCGGCAGATAGAGGAGGTGGCTGATATCCAGAAATCCTACCAGTGGCTGGACAAAGCTGGACTGAAAGACAGCACAGAGGCACTAATCATGGCAGCACAAGAACAAGCTCTGAGCACAAGATCCATAGAGGCTGGGGTCTATCACACCAGGCAAGACCCCAGGTGCAGGCTGTGTAAAGATGCCCCAGAGACAATCCAGCACATAACAGCAGGGTGCAAGATGCTAGCAGGCAAGGCATACATGGAACGCCATAACCAAGTGGCCGGCATAGTGTACAGGAACATCTGTGCGGAGTATAACCTGGAAGTCCCGAGGTCAAAATGGGAGATGCCCCCAAGGGTGGTGGAGAATGACCGAGCTAAGATCCTGTGGGACTTCCAGATACAGACGGACAAAATGGTGGTGGCTAACCAACCGGACATAGTGGTAGTAGACAAACAGAAGAAGACGGCCGTAGTGATCGATGTAGCGGTTCCGAATGACAGCAATATCAGGAAGAAGGAACACGAGAAGCTGGAGAAATACCAAGGGCTCAGAGAAGAGCTCGAGAGGATGTGGAGGGTGAAGGTAACGGTGGTCCCCGTGGTAATCGGAGCACTAGGTGCGGTGACTCCCAAGCTAGGCGAGTGGCTCCAGCAGATCCCGGGAACAACATCGGAGATCTCTGTCCAGAAGAGCGCAGTCCTGGGAACAGCTAAGATACTGCGCAGGACCCTCAAGCTCCCAGGCCTCTGGTAGAGGATCCGAGCTTGAAGGATAAACCGCCCGCAGGGGCGTGCTGGGTGTTTTTATATATATATATATATATATATATATATATATATATATATATATATATATATATATATATATATATATATATATATACAGGTGTGACTGAGCATAAATAAAATATATATTATTAATCATTTTGAGAATAAAGTGAAAATATTGAGAATAAAGTCTAAATTGTATTTTAAGAAAATTTTGACATTACAGTTGTTGTTTCAAGACAAACTGCCACGGTACCCTCTGAGCTAGTGAAATTGTACTTTAGAATCAGTTTTAGTAACGAGGAACGATTTACAGTGTGGTGATAAATACAAGGACGACAGAAACATGGTGCAGAAAGCTGCATCTAGTGAAACTGAAAAACAGAAAAACATGGAAGAGTGAATTTATGCAAAATGAAATGGTTGGTAATGGACAGATGCAAGGTTATCGATGGTTAGACTGGTGCAATAAAGAGGATGTATGTTGTATCACGGCTTATCAGTCTGTTTCATTAAGTCATCTCCCTTTATATAGAGGGTATAGCAGCAGTGGCAGTTTGTCTTGAAACAACAACTGTTATCTGCATATTTTGTCTTTCTTCTTGAAATGATCAATAAATGTTTTTTTCTTTATGTTGCCCTAATAATCGTTTGTATACAGGTGATCCACAAAGGTTGTGTTGTTTTCTAATCAAAGCTACAGTCACTTCATTTCAATAAAAAGCTCAAAAATAATACATAGATTTTTCTGTGTTACTATTGGCGTCATTAACTATAGATTGTGTTGCACAAATGTTAGCAAATCATTTTGTACACTTGATTATATATGCTTTCAATAACTGAGAGGTTCCTGCCTGTTACACGCAATCTTGTCACTGTGCTCTTTGTAAATACCAACATTTGCACTGACACAACACAGCAAGTCTGGCCCACAATCTACTACAAGGGTAGCCTGATTGCTTCTTGTGAACAAAAGCCATGAAACATTATTATTAGTTAATTTCCCAGTACCTTCTGTCAGGGCACATGCCCCTGTTAGTACTACATAACTTTTTATCGTTAGTGGGGATAAAAATATGCCGCTCTGATTTAGTGCTGTATCTTGAAATAGTCTACAGCACAAACGTCAAATCAGAAACTGCCTTTCACTGTCAGCACTCTTGATCTGGTGAAAGTATAGATGAAACTGCCTTTGGTTGATTCTTTTCATCTCGGTAATAAGCAACAACAATGTCTGAATAAAAGCTACAAAAAACTACAATTAACTATATTGAGAATTCCGAGTGCCAGGAAACTCAGGAAATGCTAGAAACATTCAGATTGTCAACCCCTTCACTAACTCCTGAAGAATTCTCGATAGGTTTATGTTAAATTACAGCTATGCAACATTCCTGCTCACTGCATCTCAAAAGACACCATACACAGTATTTTGGACTTGAGATAATAGAGAGAAGCAGCCACATTCTGGTGTGGACAGAAGCCACTCCAGCAGACTTTGAACACAGATGTATTGGTGTGGATAAAAGAGGGTGACATGCTACAGCTGTAAATATTCATAATCGTTTGAGTTGACCACATTTTGTGCTGTTATAATTTTAGATTATTTCATAATAAAAACTGATGTTAGATGTCAGAGCTGGAAAAATAGTGCTAAGTGTAAGAGGAATGGTTAAATCATTAGTACTGTCACATTTGGTTGGATCATCTATATCTGAGGAAGAAAACCAGAGCCTGAGGATGCTGTGTACATTAACATAATTAAACACATATATGCTTGTAAAAGCTGAGTTATGTGTTTAAATACTGAACGTGTTTGTAAATGTTACATTGATAGCAGTGGATGAGTACAGTACATGTGTAGCTTCACAGTATATGAGACCAGTCCAGTTCATGAATTATTTTCCCAGGAGGAAAGAAAACTTTTGTCTTGCTGATGGAAAACTGACAGCTGCCGTGTAATCGGCTCATCTTCAGTTCTTTTACATCAACTTTACACAAATCTTTTACAGTAAGTAAATACAGCCACTGACATGTTAATTTTTTGCTAGCAATGGCTGAACACCACCACTCAAATCCTTACAAATTATATATGCTATGTGCACTGACTCATCTCTTTAATATTATGAGTACGTTCCAGTGCGTCTGTGAACTGTGCATGTCAACAATGAACTGCAGGATTACAGCAACTCTACGTGCATGTTGTTGAGATTCCCTTATTATTATCCAGTTGGCTAAAATCCAACAAACTTGATTAAAAGTATTTAATTTAAATGTCAGTTTCAAACTACAGAAACTCTAAAACGTGATAAGTCATGTCTCGCTACATATTAAGCAGGGAAAACATTTCACATCTAACATCAGCTCTTGTAAACATAATGACAATCTGCACGTAATATCTCAGTGCACCTGCTACCATATGATGTTCATTTGTTGTGGCATATGGTCTGCTTCAGATAGAATTAGCACCACATTTGCATCTAATTTACAAAGAACTTCCTGTGTTTATAGTGAGCCAGCTCTGCTACCTGAGAGGATTACAATCAATATCGCACGAAGAGGTTTTTGTTAAAAGCAAAGATGCATAAATTAGTGTGCAGTGCAGCAAATCCACAGACGTGTGCCAACGTCTTCATTCAAGCATACTGGTCTGACACAAAGAGTTCCTTATAGTTTTCTAACCCGGTTCATTGTTAACTGCACATACATACACAATCATGTAAGGCCAATCAAGATACTGACAATCCATCAGAAACAAGTGGAACAAAACAAACAAAATTCAATGACAGCAAAAAAGAAAAAAAGATGATTTGTGATATCTCTGAGTGTAATCGAGGTTTTCCAAATCCATTAGAGTTAAAAAGATGATAAATCATCAAGGGGATAAATATGATGTCTCATGTTTATTACTTTCACTGTCTCATGATGCTGTAGGTCTAAACTTGTCTGTCGGTAGTTGTGATGTTTAGATTCTTCACTGAGCTGTCATGTCTTATATGATTGGCACAAAGTGATTTAATTGGCTGCTGATGAGAAACTTTTTCACAGACTTGTAAAATAAAATAAATCAGAGTGGCATGCTTTCTGAGATTAATACTGGCGTCAGTCTCTCCTTAAATATAAGTCTGTAATGTGAGAAGTTTAACTCCAAAGATCATGTTCAGTGCAATCACAGTTAAACCTGAGCACAGTTATGTTGTATTTTGCTCTCATTTTCTATCTCTTCCACTAAACAGAAATATCTCTGATGCCCAGTGAATAAATGCAGAATCTTTGTTGTACAAAACATTTTATGCTGCTCGGTGAATAGTTGTCTGCTGGCCATTGGATTCAGCACCACATTAAAGACTAGATTTCATGCAAAGGAGCAGTTTGCGTGCGACATGGCTTGGGAGGCAAACGTCTGAAGCCACAGTGGTGGATTGCTCCCTCTGGGTTGATGCCCAAAGCCAAAGCATTGAAATATCTTGGGATTATATATATAGGATCTTTGTTGATGGGAAGGTGGAGCATGATGATGAGGTGTCAGGAGGCATGAAGGTGTTGGGCTGGACTGTTGTGAGGAGAGGCTTTAGATTTACCAGTCAAGCGACCACTTTCCCTCATTGGATGGGCCTAAGCCTTAGAGATGGTTTGAGTGCTGATCTTTCATGTTGAAAGGAGGCAGCTGCAGGGGTTTAGCCATCTAATCAGGATGCCCCCTGAGCGAGGTCTTCCAGGCACGTCCAACTGGGAGAAGACCCCAGGGGAGGATTTTCTGGAGAGATTATGCGGCTCTTCTAGTATGGGATTGCCTTGGGAGGAGACACTAGAAAACATTGCAGGGGAAAATATCTGTGGGATAACAGACTTTGGTTATGGGGAAGAAATGGATATAAACAGACAAATGCCAAAGAAGGGATTCAGAAGAGATGATGATGGCCCTAATACACGTCCTCTCTCTCCCCTGTTGGTATTGATCTGTACATTACTGTCTATGACTCAGGGTTTTACTCCTCCAGTTGTTTCTGGTCTGGCTGAATGAGCTGGAGAACAATACAAAGGAAACAGAAAGTTCTCTCTCTTTTTTCCTTATTATTATTATTATTATTATTATTATTAGTGAGTAAAATAGTACCATTATCTTTACTCCCCCCTCCCCCCTCTGATTGATGCCAGAGGGAATAAAAGCATGAATGATGGTCCGAATGGCACTAAAATGTAGAACGGATCTTTTCCTCACCATATTCCTCAGGTGGTAGTAGCAGGACTCGTTGACTATGTTTATGTATTTCTAAAAATAGGGTACAATCAAATAGCACACACGTTTCTGACAGAGCGAACAAACTATTGATGCAGAAATGCCCTTAAAGAGGTGCTTTTACACAGTGTTCTGCCCTTGATCAGATCAGCAAGTTGTTTTTCTCCACTTTCATACAAAAGTCAGATTTCCACTGAGATCATGGAATGAAACAGACTGAAGCAGGTAACGTTGAAATCTGCTCCCTTCAGGTTATGCAAACACTCGTTTTACAATTCAAGCTGCTTGTTTAAGATTCCAATAATGTTTCACATCCCCTGTTTATTCGAACTTACCAGGTTTATTGCGTCTTTGCAGAAGCCAGTTTACTGCTGCAGTTTGGATCTGTGTAACAGTTTGAAAAAACATCATTTCCATACATTGCCTTTACCCTCACAATGCATGTTCCAGTGGGACAGAATTAGAATGAATTAGCATTTAATGCATCAACTATAGGGATGTGAAGTAGTCCCAGTGCAGCCTGCAATGCCTGCAGCATGCCCAAGCACACTATTTGAACATTGCTTCATGCGGGGCACACAGGTTCATTCATGTAGAACAAGAAGTTGACTTTAATTGCTGCTATTTTTTCCCCAGCAGTTACTTTAAGGCCTAAAGTTGACTTAATATGCACGCAGTATGCACGATTTGGAACTCAGACAGTAGCTGGTTTCTTAATTAACTTTCATCATTGTTCATCATTACATCCCAGACCCAAATATATGTTAATGATGGAACCATTCCTACATTTAGCATCTGTGAAGATCACTGCTGCTGACAAAAATTCATGTTGATCAAAATCTTTGTCGCTTCTTTCAAAACAAAGATGTTAGAAATTCTGTCGGGGAATTTCATTAATTACTCTACTTCTATATCAAACTGCTCTTCCTGACTGGTGACAATTCAATCCAATTCAATTCAATTTTATTTATATAGCGCCAAATCACAACATAAGTCACCTCAAGGCGCTTCATAGATACAGAGAAAAACCCAACAATCATATGACCCCCTGTGAGCAGCACTTGGCAACAGTGGGAAGGAAAAACTCCCTTTTAACAGGAAGAAACCTTCGGGTTTCTTCCTGTTAAAAGGGACAGAGATTCAAACTCAAAGCAAACATCAAAAGGTTTGAGTTTTTCATTCAGTGCATTCTTGTCTCTGAGCAGAAAACTTAAACCTCTTTGTGCCAACACACACACACACACACACACACACACACACACACACACACACACACACACACACACACACACACACACACACACACACACACACACACACAGCACAAGGAAATCATGTCACTCCAAGATTCAAAGTTATATTGCTTATTGGAAAATGAGATTCATCTTAGTCTTTAGAAAATTTGATCTTACCAGCAACAAATGTATCCTGTTAACAAATCATGTGTGAATCCAAAGCCTGATCTGTCGTGTTCCTCTGTGCCCCTGAGCTCTGTGCTTATCAACAGGCTTCACTGTTGAGTGCATTTCTCTTATTTTGACTCAATCCCACGTACATTACATGCAACAAAACATCTAGCAGCAGTGCCGACATGCCTCAGATGACTGCGAGGACGTTTCAAGATGTCGGAATGTGAAGTATTTTTATTCCTTGACGCTGCAGTAATAATAACCGCAGGTCATAATGCGTGTTCCCAAATAGCCTCTCAGAAGATTTAACACTGATGGGAAAAACTGGACTGTGTTTTGAAATTTGGAAACGGTACTCTGACATCGTGACATCGAACAATATTAGCAGCATACAACTACGCCCATGGTGATGTCATGGCCAGCTGATCACAGATGTTATAGAAACGTCAGAGAGAAGTGCAAGATTATCAGCTGTAAATGATGCTCAGTAACCAGTGACTGATATCACCACGGCTACAATCAGGTGATCAGCTGAGTTGCATAAAAATAAATCTCTGTACAGTTACTGAAGGTAGAAACTGAACACAAAAGCATGTGCGCACAGGACAGTAAACTGATTTATTTTTCCTGCAAAGTTGGACATTTTAACCTGGAATTTGTGAGGACTGACTTGCTTTTAGAGTTGCGTTCAAGAGGACATTAGAGGAACTGCAGCACTGCAGTGTTTCATTTGTTTGTGAGTTACAGAGGTTGCTGCTTGGATGATGCACCAAACATGACAGGAGCAGGTGGAACGTTTTTAGCGATGCCCACAAAATAAAGAAAGAAAGGAAGAAAAGAAAAAAGCTGCAATGTAAAAATCAACCAAGAAGTACTGAAGGAAATTCACATTTTGCCCTTGAAAAGAGTGGGAAGTTTTAAATTAGAGGTACACTGCCAACTGCTCTTGCTTAATAGTAGGAAACTCTGCCTGCAGGTAAGCGTTTTTGGACTGGAACTCAGCAGCAGTCGGACCGGGTTCCACAAAAAGCTTGTTGTGCAGTGAAATGAAGTCTGGTGATACTGTACCCACTGGACAGCAGCCCCCCCTCTGCAGTGCTTCTTCACAGTCTGCAAAGAGATACCTTATCTGAGCCATTAAAGTAATTAAACATTAACCAGGTCACTGTTGTGTGCTGTCTGCAGCAGAAGAGGACGGGCTGGAACGGTTCCCTCTGTAAACTCGAGAGAAAGAGAAAATTAATCATTTACGCAAATTCTGATTGTTAGAATTTGCTACATCTTAAACTGCCAGCTAAAGATGTAGCAGAGTGGCACAGAAATGTGGACAGCAGTGACGGCCAATAATAATAAGGGGGTGACAAGCTAAGTATGAAAAAGCTGTGTCTAAGTCCCAGTGTAGTAGAGTGGCTCAGGGAACACCAGTGACAGCCAGCTCTTTGATCAAGATAGAAATGTGCTTTTACCAGGTGATTCTGATGAGACTGAACCGGAAATAATGAGATAAAGTGTTGGTGTTGACAGAGAAAAGTGTAACATGCCCATAAAAGGGAATACAATATAGATGAAGAAAAAGATCTATGAGCTCAGAAATTGTTTGCTTCACATGCTCATGAACACACGCTTTGTCATTGAATCACTCCTGCCCAGAGTGATTCAGGCTTCACACTGGAAAAAAATGCAGCCCTCTTATTCTCTTGAATGGAATCAGTCCTCAGGGAAGCATCCCCCAACCAAGCATCAACCTCTGGGGCTTATGACAGCAAAGTGAAATGGCCGGGTGAGGCTGGCTCCAAAGCTCCAAATTATGCATTTTCATGTTGCATGACGTCCTGCGAAACAGACTCAACTATACTGAATCTGTGTTGTTCAAATGTTGCAAAATGGGGAGTTTTGTGCAGGACAAACAGGTCCGCTTGCATTAATGAGGTGAATTCACAGTAAAGCTCTGTGTTAGACTGGTGCACAGTGGCTGTGGTGCTCATGGTCAGATTTAGGTTGCAGAGATGAGTTTGTATTTAATGATGCTTAGATTAGTTCCAGCTTCTATTAGTCCCCCTCTACAACGTAGGCTACAGACAACTGTTATTTTCTAAGTTCTCTTGTGCTGTATGTGTCCTACATAATAAATCCTCTGGTGATAATCACGGTTTAGATTAGAATAGTATTTGTATTCTCGTGCACTAATATTTTATGATTATATTAATATGGCACAAGATTCAGTTCCCTTTGTGCAAAAAGGGTCAGTAGAATTTTTCTTCAAGTAGCTACTTTTTTACTTTGAGTACATTTCAGAGTCTGTACTTTTTCACTTTTATTTGAGTAAAAAAGTTGCTTCCGTACTTTTACTGGAGTATTTTTTAATCCAGGTATCTGTACTAGTAAAGAAAGTCTGTACTGTTGTCACCTCTACTCTGCAGGAGAGGGTTTCTCACTAACTCATCCATCTCCATGAGAGTGACTGACAGGTGGATGCAGACACGGGGGACGGTTACTGCTAAGGTTTCACCACAGCTAATTGGAATCACTGAACTCGACCTCGTTGTGATGCTGGTCCCTCTTCAAACATTTTGGTTGCAATTCTCTGACAAATAACACGACTTAATACAGCTTACCTTAAATCCGTCACCTTTGCCTAAGCTGTCTGAACCACAGTTTAATGTGCTTGGTCTGCAGGTTTTGAAAAATATGGCCAGATGCCCTGTCTTCTGCCTGTGTCTGATGTTCAACTCTCTCTACCCACCACAACTTTTTGCAACACAGAATGATCAGCTGCTTCTGAGAAATGGTTTGGAGACCAAGGACCTGCAGTCTGAAGCCGACTTTCAAGCTTATCAAGGTTGAACCCTGGGTTTCACTGTCAGAAGGACACTTTACTTCTTGGAGCACATTGCCATGCTAGCAAAATGTTTTTTGAAATCCAACAGCCCAGGACACAAACGATGTTTGGGTTCTTTAATCGAATTTATAAAATTAGTATTCAGAACAAATACAGATTTCAAAATAAAGTTTGAAAAGCCAGTTCTCACAAATATACAAACAGCGCTCCACACTGTTACCCAACATCCACCACAGTTTGTATTATCTAAACTTTCCAGTGCTTGTCATGTACAAAGACGATGTGCTATTTGGTGCGAAGCCCTAAATTAAACAAAATAGGAAATGCTAAGAGTGACGGTAGTTTCTTCTGCCGTTCAGTATCAATCTGGAAGACTGGGGAAATGGATTAGACAGCTTCCAAGGTGCGAACAATCAGGCTGGCCTCCTTCATAAGCGATGGCTGGTCCAGTGTTCTGTCCAAGCCCATATTCTCTGGAAACATCCATTCTTGTTAACCGAGCTAACCCAATATTCTTCATGCAATATTGGCTTATTGTTCCTCTCAAAATAAATGGCAAATATGAACATAAAGCAGGCTCTGTTTAAAGCCAGAGTGTGATTAGTCAAACAGATCAGTTTAATATTAATAGAATTTCTTAGAAAAAGAGCTGCTTTTTTTCTGCTGAGGCACATTCAGAGACAATTGCAGTGACGGCCCCACACTGATGCTGTTCTAGCTATTTACAAATTAGAGTCCCAATTAAATCCATTTCAATTAAATTCTTTCTTCACTTGTTTCAATGCAAACATAATAAAGCCTCTGATTATCAGAGTCAGCCCAAAAACACCTCAGACAAATGAGCCACAGTGATTCGGTTAGCAACCCGGACTGTCATGACCACGGCGTTAGTAAAAGGGCATCCGGCGTCATGTTACCACCAGCGTAGTTTCAATAATAAACAAAGACAGAAAGGTGTGTTTATTGTGCACTCGTGACTGGAAATGATCCCTTGATGAAATGATCTTTTTAAAGGAGAAAAAGAAAAATGAATTGTTTGTAAGTGAGTCCAGTCATTGAGTCCGTGGGTCAGATGTTTAAAATACCTGACTTCATTCATTCTCTTCACCTGTTTGGTGAAGAAAACCAATTTGTTGAGCGTTTGTTCAACGGGCCAACAGCAGGGTCAGAGGATGATGATGATGTAGGTCAGCAGCGTGCATGTTTGTGCACTGGTGGACTACAGGAGGGGTCTTTCAGTGCTGTGGTAAACCCAACCCAAAAGCTAGTATTAACATAGTAAACGTACTGGTGCTTACACAGCACATCTGAGCTTTCAAAGCACTTTTTCCTACAAGCCTCAGTCACACAGTCATGCAGCGCTTTTCTTCTGTGCCTCAGCACCTTGTCTAACATTCACACTCAGATGGATCCTCACCCAAGGATACTTTGAGAAGCTGGGGGTTGACCTGGTCTACTTCCTGATCCACAGCTACCTCAGCTTCGAGTGTTCATTTTCATTGCATATAGATCCATGACAAATTGTTCCTTGTCATGAAATAGACATCGAACAGAAATCCCTCAGAAAGGTCGTTTCAGTACAGTGTAGGCCAAACAAACCCAGCAGTGCGACATTTCCTGTGCTGTTATCAATGGTTTTTAATTTCATGTTCCACTTCCTCTGTGAAGTTGAGTTTTGCCCACTTTATGATTCCCTTAGGCCAATTACCCCACAGCAGCAGCTTGTTTGACACTGTGTCAGAGAGAGTGAACGCAGGGAGCTAAATGGTGAGAGGCAAGATGGACCAATATATGAAACCATATGTTCTACCAAATAAAGTGTGTGCATGTATTGATACACGCACACGTTTTGTAGCATAGCATAGCATAGCATCTTTATTTATAACGCACTTTACATCCAACTATGTTGACCAAAGTGCTACAAATATAAAACAGAGAGGAAACAGTTTAAATTACATATAAAATATCTTAAAATTAAAAGTAATATAATTAATAAGAAACGTATTAAGAGACATCAACAAGTCCTGCTGTGCTAAAAGCCAAGGTAAATAAATATGTTTTAAGACGTGATTTAAAAACAGATAAGGAAGGTCCTGTCTAACATGTAAAGGCAACTCATTCCACAATTTTGGTGCTGCCACAGCAAACGCCCGATCCCCTCTGAGCTTATGATTAGTCCTGGGCACGCTCAGGAGGAGCTGGTCTGCCGACCTGAGGGACCGGGAAGGTATGTATGGATGAAGAAGCTCAGAGAGGTACACAGGGGCAGCATTGGACAAACATTTAAAAACAAATAAAAGCATCTTAAAATGGATCCTAAAATGCACGGGCAGCCAATGAAGTGAATATAAAACTGGGGTGATATGTTCGTATCTACGAGTGCCAGTTAAAAGGCGTGCAGCAGCATTCTGGACTAACTGCAGTCGAAAAACAGAAGATCGACTCACCCCAAAATAAAGAGAATTACAGTAATCCAGCCGAACGGTTACAAAAGCGTGGATTACTGTTTCAAATTGCTGTCTCGTAAGAAAGTGCTTAATTTTGGCCAGTTGCCTCAGATGAAAGAAACTAGACCTTACAACCAACCCGATCTGGCTTTCAAGCTTAAGCTCAGGATCCATTTTAAAACCCAGATTAACAATCTCTGGTTTACAGAATGATTTCAGGGATTGCAAATCAACAAACGGAACAGCAGTGGAGGCAGGTCTGAACACCATTACTTCAGTTTTAGAATCATTAAAACAAAGAAAGTTTAGCGCCAACCACGACTTGACGTCCTCCAGACATGTTTGTAAACGATTTACAGACGACCCATCTTTCTTTTTAAGAGGAACATAAATATGGCAGTCATCTGCATAACAGTGAAAAGAGAGTCTGTGTTTTCTAAAAATTGAGCCCAATGGAAGTAAATAAAGTGAAAACAGGATAGGGCCCAGAATGGAACCCTGTGGTACTCCGTGAGACAGCGGAGCTCGGGAGGACTCACAGTTTCCTAAGCGAACTGAAAAGGTTCGGTTTGTTAAGTAAGACCTGAACCATTTCAGAGCCACACCTGCTATACCGACACACTGCTCCAAACGTGAGATTAAAATTTCATGGTCTACAGTGTCAAATGCAGCAGTTAAATCGAGTAAAATAAGAATGACACTTTCACCAGAATCACATGATAAAAATATATCATTAAAAATTCTTAAAAGTGCTGATTCAGTGCTATGCATTGCTTTAAAACCAGATTGAAAAATCTCCTGAACATTTTGTGCATTCAAGTATGAGATCAATTGGTCATATACAATTTTTTCCAAGACTTTAGATAAAAAGGGCAGCTTAGATATTGGTCTAAAATTCTCAACAGCGTTTGTATCTAGCCCAGGTTTCTTAAGAAGTGGTTGCACAATTGCATCTTTGAAATTCTTTGGAACCACACCTGAAGTAAGGCTGCTATTTAAAATGGTTAAAATAGTTGGACCTAAGGTAGAAAAGACTTCTTTCAGAAAAAGGGGAGGGAAAGGATCATAAGGTGAGCCTACAGGCTTTAAATGAACCACCACCTCCTGTAGCTGAGCAAGAGTAACCGACTCAAACTGTTGAAAGACAGCTGAGCAAACTGGAAGATCAGAGGGGTCAGATGTGGGCAAAATAATCTGCGCCCTAGCCGAGGCTACCTTGTTTATAAAGAAGTGCAGAAACCTTTCACACATTTCAAGTGAAGGCTCAAAACTAAGAGCAGAGGGAGGGCTTAAAATAGTCTCAATTGACTTAAACAATATGTGTGGTTTCTGATAATTCACCATAATAATATTTGCAAAGTGTTTCCGCTTTGCTTCTTTTATTGTAAGCTGATATAAGGCCCAGCACTCTCTTAAACGTTGTAAAGAGAGTTTTGTGACAATATATGGACTGGATGTATCGCACTCACTGATTTATGCTCACAGCAATGGAAGCATCAGACCAGGATTCAGCACCTTGGACAAGGAGATCAGGAACAAGCCACGGACCTGCTCTACATCCTGAGGCACAGCTGCTGTTATGTAACAAAGCAATAACTAGTTGCCTCTCCAGGACGTTCTTTATCACCTGGACAGCTTTCAGCCCCACCATCCTGTGCTGTAGCTGGGGAGGGTAGAGCCTGCTCCGCATCTTAGCTGAGCTTGCTGTGAGTCCCTCCAGCTCGCACTGGATCTCCAGAGGATATATCTGTTTATTACCAAAATGTTTTTAATGTAACTCTGGAAGTATAATATATAGACGAATGAAGTTTAGCTGTATGTGAACATAATTGTTATGGAGGTGCAGAGTAAGAGTAAACAAATCCTAAACTTTAGATTTAAGACAGTTTGCTCGTACCCACGTAAGAGCAAAGTTTAGCCCATGGTTCTCAAAATGAAACTTAAAAACTGCAGGTTTTAATTCTCAAACAAAATGAGTCACTTCCTAAAACAGCTGCTCACTCCGGCAGCAGACATCACAGCAGCGAGAGAGAATGAGATAATAAACAGTGACTGTTTTTAGCCGTGTTAAGCCGATTAATCCATGTTTGTTGCTCTGGGGAGTTTTCCAACAGTGGGACACTTTATGTGGGACTGAGTCAAAATAAAGTAGTTTCTGTTGATAATGAGGATCCTAACACCCCGTAAAACACTGAGACTCACTGATATGTTTTTAATGCAGCAGAGCCCTGTGGCACAGAGGCATGGATGTTTAAGTGAGACGTGCCAGTCATAAAATCTCAAACTGGCGTCTTTGGGAAGATTAAAAAAACTGGAAAACTGGTGTTACAAGTGAAAATTAAAGAAAAAAAGGTTTTCAAATCAAATCAAATCACTTTTTATTGTCACATCACATGTGCAGGCACACTGGCACAGCACATGCGAGTGAAATTCTTGTGTGCGAGCCCCACAAGCAACAGAGATGTGCAAACACAACAACACAAACGAGCAAAATACAAGAATGGCCAACCTGAAACTAATAAATATATGTACAATATATAATAGTGTATGCATTTCTGGATGTGTATACTAAATATTTTCCTACGTGTGTGTGTGTGTGTGTGTGTGTGTGTGTGTGTATGTATACACATTTTTACAAATTAAATAGTAAAAAAATAAAATAAAATAATAATAATAATAATAAAATATATAAAATATACAGAGTTGAATATGTGCAAAACAGCGGCATTTATATACAGTGTGGAGTGCATAATGTTGAAGTTCCAGTAGTGAAGCTGAGGTGTCTATGAAGTGTTCAGCAGTCTGATGGCCTGATGGAAGAAGCTGTCTCTCAGTCTGCTGGTACGGGACCGGATGCTGCAGAACCTCCTTCCTGATGGAAGCAGTCTGAACAGTTTATGGCTGGGGTGACTGGAGTCCTTGATGATCCTCCCCGCTTTCCTCAGGCACCGCTTCCTGTAGATGTCTTGGAGGGAGGGAAGCTCACCTCCAATTATCCGTTCAGAGCACCGCACTACTCGCTGGAGAGCTTTGCAGTTGTAGGCGGTGCTGTTGCCATACCAGGTGGTGATGCATCCAGTGAGGATGCTCTCAATGGCACAGTGATAGAAGGTCCTGAGGATGCGGGGGCTCATGCCGAATCTTTTCAGTCTCCTGAGAAAGAAGAGGCACTGCTGCGCCTTCTTCACTGTTTTGTTTGTGTGTACTGACCACGTAAGATCCTCAGCCAGATGTACTCCAAGGAACCGGAAGCTGCTCACTCTCTCCACAGCAGCGCCGTTGATGGTGATGGGGGTGTGTACTTCTCTGCACCTCCGGAAGTCCACTATCAACTCCTTTGTCTTTGCGACGTTGAGGGTGAGATGGTTGTCTTGACACCAGTGGGTCAGGGCGCTGACCTCCTCCCTGTAAGCCGTCTCATCACCGTTGGTGATAAGACCCACCACTGTAGTGTCGTCCGCAAACTTCACAATGATGTTGGAGCTGTTAGTGGCTGTGCAGTCGTAGGTGTAGAGTGAGTACAGGAGAGGGCTCAGTACACACCCCTGTGGAGCACCAGTGTTCAGTGTGATGGGGGATGAGGTGATGCTGCCCAGTCTGACCACCTGGCGTCTGTCAGTTTTTAAAACAGTATTTTGGGTTAAAGTTAGGAAAACATGGTTGAATGTGTTTTTACTCTCTTCTTTTTGTCTCTTGTTAGTGTCTGATAGAGATCACCAGTTCCTTATTAGCTCGTGTAATTAGCCTGTGTCCAGTCCATCGGTCTTTGCCAGGTAGTTAGTGGGCTCTTACTTTAGTGTTTTGGTACTAACCTAACTCATGGAATAATTCTTGTTATGGTTAAAGTTCCTAATTTTTCACCTGTTTTTCTTTATCCTTTGGCATACTGGGTCCTCCACAGTTTAATCACACAAAAAGACTTCTTAAAAAGGTAGTCAAGTTAAAACCATACTGCCTCTAAAATGCATTCATCAAAATTGTACATAAAATTGCATGAAGTAGTAATTTTCAAATCTTCATCTTTTGTTTTTGTAACAATTTTGACATTAACTTTAAACGAACTGTTGGAGCCAAATGCAAACTGCAGATAAGTGAAGCTTAGTTCATAGTTTTATTCACTGACTCAGAATTAGAGGAAGTGTGTTCTGCAGGCTGGGCTGCAGGCAGTCAGAGCCTGAGGTGGTGTGGAGTGGGAGTGAGCAGACGGCAGTGGGGGCAAATACAAGAAACATAAGTGTGTCTAATGTGATACAACTCTGACTAATGTAACGTCCTAATGATAAGTTAGTGAAAGAGGCAGTCGTTTAATACAGGTGCAGGTGATTAATCATGTGAAATAAGCGTGTCAGAGATCCAGCATGAACCAGCAGGTACGGGTGGCCCTCAGTGGACACCACAGTCCTGAGGACAGAGCTTGCACTGAAGGCATGTGTGGACCAAAGTCTAATTAAAGACATTTAGAAAGGCTACAGACAGGAGCGTCTTTGGTCACATGTCCTCTGAACAGGACAGCTGTACTGAATGCATAAAGCAGTGTTAAATATTCTTACTTTGAAACCAGAACATTCTTAAACGGCCCTGAAAAAGAAACGAGACACCGCTTAGTGTCAGGCTCATTAGCTCCTCTGTGGAACAAATGTCACCGTATAACTGGGTCAGATGTGAAGTGTGTGTTTGAAGGAACATTTTAATGCCTGAAACACACACACACACACACACACACACACACACACACACACACACACACACACACACACACACACACACACACACACACACACACACACACACACACACACACACACAAACCAGAGAAAAAGATGGGGGAACATTTAAGCTTGATTGTTGCAAATGTGCCTCAGTGGTTATGAACACAAAGTAATAAAGCCACTGAAATACTGCAGACATTATTTTGGTTTCGAATACTTTATCGCAAACAAGGACATAAAGTCCTTATATCCTACTTCAATGTCACAGTGCGATTGATTATGTCTTGCATTAATACATATTATTTCATGACCCTTTATGGGTCAGATACTAGTCAAAAAGTACTACATGAAGGAAATATGTTAGTCTTTTTTGACCCACCCCTCCTTTTTCTATCACACTGCTTTTATCTTTCTTTATGAGAAAGACAGGTGGGGTAGATGGATTGTATTTGCAGCCTGAATTCCTCCAGCACGTTTGTATACTACACCCTGTGTAAAGACCAGGGTTTTAATAGTTTTGCAATTTTCATTAGTTTTTATTTTTATTTAGTTTTGACTTCAGATTTTCAATTTTATATCAGTTTTGATTAGTTTTTACCAGTTGTTTGCTAGTTTAGTTTAGTTTTTAGTTTTTTGAAAATCCTTAGTTTCAGTTTAGCTTTGATTAGTTTCAGTTATAGTTTTAGTCGTGTTTGCAATAATTAAGTGTAACAAAATCCCAGTTTCATCATATCAGTCATGCTCTTCTGCTCATCCTTGGGTATGTTGCTATTCCAGCTACCATACCCTGCACCCTGGACAGGTCGCCTGTCTGTCGCAGGGCTAACACGCAGAGACAGACAACTCACATTCCCACCTATGGGTTCTTTAAATAAATAAATAAATAAATAAATGAATAAATAAAGGCAGGTGAACAACCATTGATACCAGGCAACTATAAAATGTATATCTTGGCCCCAATGAGACTATTACAGTTTTTTACAGATGCTAGGACACATTTCTCAATACTTAGGTCACGTTTGCAAAACTCCTCACACAGTGAGCACAACAGAAGTCTATGTGGGCTAAACTGAGGACCAGTTATCATTGTTTTGGCACAAAATGCATTCAATGACTACATCTCTCAAATTTCATGAATTATCTTCTCACTCAGACACAACAACTGCCAAAAATCTTTGTACGTACAGGACATTTTGCATGTGCTTACATACTGTTTTCAAAACTGTTAAACTCATGGCCAAAACAATAACACAATGCAAAACTTGAAAAGAGCAAAATCCAACAGCAATATTTTATTGAAACATATTTTAAATCTAACAATGCAGTTTAACCAGCCACAGCTGATTCTCATTGTAGATGAACATCTGCACAGGTGTTACTCCTTCAATTTTTCAACTCCTTCAATTCTGGCAGCCAGAAGATTCTTTCCTAGGTGTGTTGCCCTAGATGACATAAGATGTGATGTGGATGAGAACCTGTGGCCAAATGGAGAAGACCGAGTAGATTAGCATTACTATTGTATGTGTATCAGTGGATGGTGTGTATACAAATTCTTGTATTTTGGGATTACTTAGTGCAAAAAAATAAAAATACATAAACAAATATTAACGAATTCTGCATGATGTCTGATTCATTCCAGTAACATATATTGAAATTATAAACAGAGATGTGTCCTTGTTTTACACAAGGAAACACTGTGTAATGCTACATGTTGTTAGTGTTTTTTAGGTCATTGTTTTGTGGGTGACAAAGTGTGTTTGTCGGCTGTCAACCTTTGCTAGTGTTCTGGAAGAATGAGTTTATTTGAGACCTGAATGAAGTGTTTTGGTAGTTGTAGTGCATTTTGAATGTGAAATGAACTGCTTTGCCAAGCTGACGGTCAGTTAGGAGGATTGTGTGAAGAGTTTTGCAAAAGTGACCTAAGTATTGAGAAATGTGTCCTAGCGTCTGTAAAAAACTGTAACTCTTGCAGCACCGGGTGTTCCTAATTTTGGTTCAAGTGAATTGATAAACTTTTTGAAGGCAACTGACTCACACAGTTGTGTAGATGTCCCAGTCCTGTTGTCTCGGGATGCATCACGCTGCCTTGCCTGGGGTTAGCTTCTGTTTCTGGGGATGAGGTTTGAGTGCGCTCCCTTACCTTCTCAAGGTAAGCTAGGTTAGCCTTCTTGTGTGAGCTTTTCAAGTGCATTTTAAGGTTTGTGGGATTTTTTCCCCTTTAGAAATGTCCCTCATAATTTGTCTCTTTCCACTACAAGACACTTGCTTTATCCAAAGCACAGTCATATTCAAAGTAATCCCAAATTGGACTCTGGCGCTTTCTCCCGACTTTTCCTGACATGATTCTGCGCGTGGACGGAGCAGCAACACAGACGACTCGACTAACGTGCTGCCACCTGCTGGCATAATGACACACAGCAAGAAAAAATCTGGAAACTAAACTTCATCTTCACCCTCGACTATTGTAGGACACGCACACATCAATGAAAACTAAACACATTTTTGCTATAAATTCAGTTAATTTTAGTTAGTTTTGTGAGCACTCATTACAGTTTTAGTTAGTTTTCCTTTTTTTGTTTTTATTTTTATTTCCGTTAATGAAAATGTTTTTCGCTTCTAGTTTTCGTTATTTCGTTAGTTTTCGTTAACGATAACAACCTTGGTAAAGACTGTGTCTGTATATGGACTGTGAGCTATGAAAACAACAAGAATATACTTCAAAAATAATAGCATTGTAATTTTTGGCATTTTGCTGAAGCTGCTGACTTCTCTGAGGCATCCTTTGATTTGATGCACTATGGGAGGAATACTGGACACTGACAATTAGTGCTTCTGCATGAAAGAGCAACAAAATAAAAATAAGGAGGCACAAGGGTGCCGTGACTACAGCACTGTTAATCAGGAGACTGTGTTTGTGTCCAATCTGCACACTTTGTCTCTTGCATTGGGTTTGAGCACCAAAACTGCTTTGTTAGGTTTATCAGTCATGATTAGGGTTCAAATTTTGCCATTCACATTTTTATTTATGTCTAAATGTCACGCCAGGGGGAGCCGGCCATGTGTCCATGCGTAAGTAGTCGGGAGTGAGACTGGATTCATCACTGGCTGGTTCCTTCAATAGTAGATGTCAAGTAGAGTTATTGGAGATGAGGTCAGCAATCTATAATCCACCATCACTTATACCGTCTGCTTTGAATTGAAAACAGCTCAAAAGGTAATTAGTCTAGATGACATATTGACAAGGTGTAAACTGTAAATGTCCTTGATCGCATCACTGGAGTTGAATATCCATCAATAGCATCATGCTGTTGGTACTAGAGACAAGAAAAGAACTAAATAACCTGATGAACTCTCACTCAATGTGCTAGACTCCTCCCGTGTGAAGTATGGGATGAGGTTCCCTGTTTAAGAGAGATTTAAACTTTAAGCCCCTCTGTCTGTAGCCACAGGGAAATGTGAGGTTACTGCTGAGGATCGATGAGTCCTCTGCCTCAGTCAGGGCACAGTGGGAATATCAACCACCAAGTCCAATTTGCTGTACAAAGGCTTTGTTACAGGAGGATACTGCAGACTCTGTCATCAGTCCTGTTTTCAGCGTTCACCGCTGGACCGAGTGTGGTGAGAGAGAGGGACGTTTTTATTCCAGTATAACTTTCTGTCTACAGCCAATAATCCAACTCTCACTGCCACTGTGATTTGGATTTTCATCGACTGATTCAGCGAAAGTAACAAATAGTCCACACAAGACAATTACTTCAGTAACATTTATGAAAACAAACAAGGAGTAGCAATGAAACGGTTTCAGTAATGCAGCGAGTGGATGAGTCAGTGCTGTAAAAAGAGTGGATGGATGTGGTTAAATAGACAAATTCTTCAGCGCCTCTGTTTTTACCCTCTGTTACGATGAACCAGAGCATCATTTGTTAAACATTAGAAGATAACAAACAATCCAGCAGTTCACAGTGACACGTTATCAGACTGTTCACAATGAGCCTCACTGACAACTGAAGCAGATCAATATACAATCACAGGTGCCGTTTCCAGTTTATAAACCCACAGGTGAACTCATTAAAATCTGCTTGTTGCTTCCTTCTGAGACCCACTTTGCAACACGGTGTTCAAACAGGTGCGTTTTAAACAAAGACGACTGGCTCCATCCCAAAGTAAAAGTAGATGATCGCATTGTTTACAGCAGAGGCTCCTTTTGGACGTTGCCTTTCTCGTTTGGATTATCATTAATTCATTTGACTACAGACACACTGAAAACTGAAACTGAAGATTGTATGCAGTAGTTAAAGTAGATGCTATGTGCCGACAACATTTCATTTAAACGCTCTGACTTAATATATTCTTCGTTTTTAAATTGCAACCATGGAAATGAATGAATCGTACAGTGGTTTCCATGTTTGTGCAGCTTTCATCCTCACAGTAAGAAGGCTGGGATAACGTATTGAAGTCATTTATGACAGACTGGTGTCATCATCCATCCACACATGATTAAGCAGTATAGTGTAAATGCAGTCACCTTCTCTGAGCAGTGCGGTTCTTCAGACTCCTTTTGAATTGGCTTTTACAGCTTTTCTTGACCTCCTGACATTTTCCATCAGGGTCAAGAAAATTTGATGTGAAAAAGACATGAGAGGAAATGAATACTGACTTTGACCTCAGCTAGAGTGAAGCCACAGGCCAGCTCTTACCCAGGCCCAACTGAGCTGCATTAGTGTTTGACACTCCCTTGTCAGCCCATTGCTCTCCAACACTGGATCGAACTGACTACAAGGAAGTGGGCGGGGCATCACATTGCCCTTTTTTGGCCCCACTTATTATTACATATGGGCGTGGCTCCTGTGATGTCGTGCACTGGTTCCTCAAGTAATGTTTGAAGCATTGAAATGAGCATTGCTGCTCTGACATAGGATTGGATGAGCAAAGTTCGGATACTCTGGTGTGTAAGTTTCATTAGATAACCACTTAGTATGAACACAATCTTCAAAATGGTCTTAATGGTTATTCAGTATGAGTGACTTAGCCCATAAACTCATCAAAGTGTCCACAGAGGTCAAGTCAAAAGCTTTTTTCCCTTTGTAGGATATCTCAACCCGTTCTCACTCCCAAAGCGTAACATTTTACGCTAGGTGACAAATCGTCACCATATTACGTTTTCGGCTACCCACCACGTTCCTAAATGACGACCTCGGAAAAAGAGGAAATATGAGAACCGTCTGGACTGAACCTACACATGTTCGCTCTTCTTCTTCAAATCGCTTAGAAACACGCTATTTAACATCATTAAAGTCCTGGTTAAGGTCAGGAATAAGGTTGTGGTCAGGGCTAGGGATAAGGTTAGGTTTAGGGCTGGAATACAGGGCTGGAACGTCTACTACTGCGGGAGCGTCATTGCACTGGATTCCAGCCATAACCCGCCGCGTACCATAAGAACGCCGAAGGTCTCCTTTCGCGTTCCTCAGGAACGCCGTGGGACGTGACAAAACGTCCACATGTTACGCCTCGGGAGTGAGAACGCTCTGGATATCTATAGGACCAGAAGTCTGTAACCAAACAAATCACCCCCTGGTGGATATTATAAAGAATGCAGATTTGAGATACTTATGCATCACCGTCACTTTTCAGACCCAGAAGCTATGTCCATCTCTTTTACTATCTCTGCTTTTGCACATACCTGTTGCCACAAATCGTTATTTTATTTCTAAATCTGTCTTCCAAAGAGAATAGAAATGACGGACACGTCTTTTGGATCTGAAGCCGACCTGGAAGTGCCTCAAAAACCTTTTGTTTTTACCAGCCAGCAGGCTCATCACAACTTGTTAGTCAATGAGTGTGTAGCTGCAGAGGCTTATCCACCGCTCATTTGGTCCTGACAATGCTCAGAGAATGCTAACATTACCTCAACAACCACTTGGTGATGTTACTGCAGCAATGTCAATCTTTTGTGCTGTGGATCAGAACCATAATAAAAATGTAGAGCAATGAATATTACACAAAGTCGTTGCTCTCTAAGGTAGGTGCCACGTGCCTCTGACTGTCTGTAGCTCAGCTGAAAATGTGCGTGACAGCTGATTCTTTCAATTATTTCTGAGAATTAACAAGATGCAACAAGACTCGCTGACAACGGCAGGTTTGGTTACAAGGGAGGAGAGTTTCCATTATTGATAATGCAAATGTAAAAATTAAAGGCCTTAACTGACACTTGTTGTTCATGTCAATAAATCATGTGGCTTGTGATTAACACTCCGGTGTGTGTACGTTTCAGATTCCTCTTTTCTGTCTTTGTGATGCTGTGCTTTGAAAGAGACAGAGCGTGTTTAAATGTCCATATTGTTGAAATGCTTTCAAAGCAATTATTATTGTTATTACCATTTACAACACAAGATTGAGTAACGTAAGACTACAATACATGTGGCACAACAGGAAACACAGGAAAAAGCTTCTTCATAAATAAATGCATTTAAAAAATCTTTATCTCGTGTTGTCCTGTCATTCATTGACAATTTCAAAAGATTTGGATGCAGAATGGAATAATTTCCAAATTTCAAAACCCCAAATTTTACAATTCTGTGTTCACAGCAGAACGTAGAAAACATCAAATGTAAGATGAGCTTGAATGTGTTCAGTCGCCGCTGTGAGGAGTCTTTCTCTTGATGGACAAAAAGGCTCCTGTAGCGCTGAGTTGATTGATGCAACTTTTCACTTTTGCAAAACTGATGTGATTCACACTGATTTAAACTGACTGGAGAATGAACATTCATGTGTAACTCTAGCTCATTCCACATGTTTATATTTGCAATTTGCTGAATTTACCCGTTGTATTCACACAATTTAAATATATAAATTTTTTTAAACTGCAGATTTCCCCTTAATTTAAAAGCCGTCCCCATCCACCTCACGCTCAGCCGATCCTGCTTCCGACTACAAAACTCTTGAAAATACAAACTTTAGCTTCAGATCAATCAGACTTCTTCCAGTAAAGTGTCAGTTTGTGCAGGATTTTCCTTGAAGATGTGCTGCCAGTGTTTCGCACTGCTGACTCACACTGTGGTTCAATCCCTGTTCAGCTTTGTGGTTGACACATAAGCTCCTGGTAACATGGATTTGGTATGAAGTTGGCTGATTGGACAAAACTTCTTCCTTTCACAAGGCTATCTATCAAAATCTGTCCCCTTTTACCCTTCACTGCTCCCAAATCAACACAATTACTGGCGCTAACTCCTAGAATTAGCTCTTAAAGTCACACATCAGTCTGTTTTTGGGAGGACTTTTTGGTTTGTGGTTAAAAAAAGTATAAACTTTCAAGAGTGAAGAGAAATCATATGAAGTTGTGACACTGAGCATAAAGGCTACATGTTTGAAAGGTAACAAAACCGGTGCATGTAGAGTTAGAGAGAAGTGCAGCACTTTGATCCTGTTGTTTTAACTATCACATCGCTGATGTGCTCATACATGAAAGTGTGATCTTACACAAAGCTTCTCAAACTTTGTCTGGCATGCACATTGCAGAAGTGGGGGGAAATAGGCTAACACCCCACATTTTTTACAAAGTACAAAATAAACTGGATTTTTGTGACATGAAGATCAGCACGACTGTGCTATTTTATTTTCTCTGGATTCGTTTAAATTACAATAGTTTCACTCTTTGATAAAAGATGTAAAGAGGTCGGGTTTCTCAGGGATCCTCATCTTTCTGCCACAGTCCTCGTCGTGTCCATTTACAACACTGCAGAGCCATGAAACACTCAATCCACATTTGCCTTCATTAGACGAAGAAATATAGTGAAAGAAAAGAATGACATGCAAGAGGTCCAGCCTGCAACACTATTAACACTAATTCCAGTTTTACCTGTAGAGTATGACACCTGCCAGTCAGGTCCCAACAAAGGAAGAGCTATTGTCATGATGCTGATGTGGTAAGACCACATGTGGACCCAAAGGACCTGAAAGCTGCTGGTCCTTCACCAGGTGTGACCCAGGTTAGATAGATTTTCAACTGTATGTTTGCAGGACTTTCACCTCCTTCCTGCGTGCGCTGTGATTTCTCAACACTGAATGTTTTATATTCACTGTTACAGAGACTAGTGTGTAGAATTAGAAAGAGGCGGGATCTTAGGTAGTCTTTCTTCACCTTGTATGAAACTGGCCAGTCACAGTTGATGATAATTCTCTAAATTAGCTACGGCTACACTGATACTGGATTCTCTTCTTCTGCGCTGATCTGTGGAGAACCTCGTTGCTCCAGATGAGGCTCTGTTACATTGTCACTTTATCTATTCGTCATGTTGTATATTCAGAACCTATAATATACTCATACCACAGTCATGCTGACAATAACCAGCTATACTGATCCAGGCAGCTCTAATTCCCTTCTTCACTGTAAGATTCAAAATCCTTCAGCTAGAACAAAATAAAAAAATAAGGCAGCCAGGTTTCCACCACAGTCACTGCCCTTTGTCATATAAAATCTTAATCTGTGGTTTAAAAAAATGTGGACCACCACCATTTGTTTTGGACTAAACATTAGCATTTGTCTTGATGGTTTTGGGGCAAAGAATTAACCAGCGAGCAGAAAAAATAGCTCCAAAATGAGAGCTGAACCAGAGCAGCAACGTTTCTGATGCTGCTTTGCTATCTCTCCCACCTACGTCCTTGTTAGATTTTCTAGCAAGCTAAAGTTTGTGTTCAAGAAATATTTTCTACCAACTTTTTATTGATTAAGATGAAACACACAAAAAATAAAAAGCTTTAAGCCTCGACTCTGATGCCAGACCTCTTTTACATCCACCTCTTGTCCCGTTGAGCTAATTAGCTTCATAAGTTAAAAAGCAGCATTCCTAAGTTTATGTTGTGGATAAACTGAATCAGAATCAGACGTGTTCAGTTTAATTTTATTTATATATTTCCATTTCACAACAGTCACCTCAAGGTGCTTTATATTTTAAGGTAAAAGGAAATCCCAACAATCACACAACATTGGAGCAAAAGATGATGCTTTAAGTTCACCATGTCACAAATGAATTACACTTGAAATGTAACAAACTGTTAGTGGCGTAAAGACATTTTACTTATATATTTTATTTATTGATTTATTGATTAGCATTCAAATATCTCAGTGAATACAGCATAAAGATCTACCACAAAGCATGAAAGCACGAGACAAGGCTAATTAAAAGGTATTGGCTGAAGCATATATGCTTATTACGCCAACTCTTTTAACAAAAGGTCTTTTAGCATGCAGCTCATGTACACAGGGCTCGAAGCAAAGAGTGAAACAAACAAACAAACAAACAAACAAACAAACAAACAAACAAACAAACAAACAAACAAACAAACAAACAAACAAACAAACAAACAAACAAACAAACAAAAAACTTTCCAGCTTAGATAAGTAACTACATTAAATTAAATGTCATTTCAGAACATAATAAAACATAACGTAATCAAAGCAAAACAAGAGTTTCAGTATTATTATTTTGCCCTTTTCATTCTTGATGTATGCTCACAGCGCAACCACGTGCTGACCATTTTAGTTAAAAAAGACAAACAAACAAACAAAAAGCACAAATGCATTGAATTCCTTCTTTGCAACATCAGCCTGTCTGCGGTGCTCTGCTATTGAACTGCAGCCATTTATGACCAGAGAGACGATGTCAGGGTTTCAACCATGTTTGCTGGGTGTGTAGCGAAGACATTATAGTACTAAGTTATCAGCTTATGTTAGCAAAAATGATCAGCAAGATGCAGCTAAACTATAAGCAGTATTGTGCAGACCACATATGCAGTAGTCATGACTGTATTTGAAGCTATTTTTATTTTTGTATGATTTTATATGGAATATGGCTGAAGTAAACTAAAGCCTAAAATACTTAGTCAGCCATTTGTTTAATACTAATTTAACATTATAAAATTCACATATAAAACTATGAATTGTAATTTTAAATGGTTTAAAAGCAGGTAGAATAGCACATGTAGGCAAGTATAGAGTTAGATGAGGCGAAGCCACCGAGAAGTTTAAAATATATTTGCATAATAAATAAATAAATTGCATAAAATAAATATTTGGCATGATTAAATTTGGGTATCACTGGTAATTGGCCAAAGTTAAAAAGGTAAGTTGTACAAAATAAGTAAAAATATTCAAAATAAATGTTTGTACCACAGTTTTTCGTCCCGCTGTGTTTCCTCGGTGAAATGTCTCATTATCGCTTTCAGTGCCAGAACTGTAGGAAATCCTTTTCTCTATAGATGGCACCTCTGCACTGTCACAGGCTGCAGCAGGTCGATGGTGTGGTGTTAATTACTGCCGGGACCTCCTCTGGAGCAGGTAGCTTATCGCTCATGGGCTCCGACGGGGGAGCTGTCAGGGGGCAGCGTTTTCAGTGCGGGAATCGAACCAAAGACACAGCCTGGTTTTGTGTTTTAAAGTGTGTGTAAACGAAATTTCTATAGAAATAAATGTCATTATGAGCGGGATGATTAATACGATTCAAGAGGAGCCTGTCAGTGTGTAAATAAACTAGGACGTCTTTGACAGCCTCCACCCAAGAGCCTATAATGTTACCGGAAACAGCCGAACACAGCCGACGCCTCCCGAGGATGTGTGTGTGGACAAAGTGTTAGGGATGCTGCTCTTTCAGAGCGCGGCTACCGCGGACGGTCAGGGAGCAGACCGCTGGCTTACCGGGAACACTAACCAACGCTGAGGCGGGGGAAGCTCCACGCACGGCGGCAGCTGAGCGGAGGATTTACCTGACGCTCCTCACGGTGCATTTACGGACCTTTTTCTTATCCACCTCGGGGAATTAGACCAAGTGTTGTGGGACTGGAGGAATTCCAAGACTCTTCGCTAACTGTCTGTAATCTCGGGACCCCCGTGCATTCATTTCTTCAACATCTTCTCCGAAATGCAAACGTCTAGGAAACCCTAGAATATGGTGAGTTTAAAGGTCTTTTCCCTTTTAAAACTGCTTTTTCGTGGAAAGTGTCACAAATGGAAGAAATGCAGCGCTGTGTGGTGACAGCTGTTAGAGAGGAGCGTCCTGCAGAATGGACACACTGAAGGCGAGAACGAATTTTGTATTCACACAAGTCCGTCAACTCTCACTCACACCTAACAATGCAGTCTGCACAGAGGGAGCACAACAACACCCAAACTATGTTTTTTAAATCTATAAGAAGCATATAGAAATCATCTTTAAATGAAACAACAAAGCCTGCCTCCAAAATCTCAATTGAATCATTTAATGTAAATGTGAGAATTATATAAATGTAGCTATCATATGTCATATGCAGGTACAGTATGAATACTGAATTACAGTCATCTTTTTTTTTTTTTTTTTACCATTTATTTGTAAATGATATACGCATTATATATGATTTGTATATTATGCTTTTCTGCTAGATGATCATATTGCTGCTACAGTTGTGAAAGTGTTGCCCACATTTATGGGAATATTTGCGCTGTCACGAAGACTGTCACAGTAGTTTTTCCCCTATGGTGCGCTGTTATTTTTGGAATCAGGGTTTTTTGTAATGCAGTTTGATGGGAGCATCTCTCCGTACAGGCATATAATGGCACAGTTGTTCTGCGCACTGAAAATCTTTGCAAGTCAGGGCACTGCTCCCTGTCCTTTTGTGTAAGATGTCATTTCTGCAGCAATGTGCAGCACCCTCATTAATCGGTCATTATTAAGTTACCTTATTAGTTTCATTAATTGCAGACTCACAAGTCTTTCTGTTTAGACTTTGTCTTGGTGACATTAATTAAAATGTACAGTTTAATGCGTTTTGCACGATTATGATAAATGCACGTGTGAGACTAGAGCGACCTGCGGACTTGTTAACGGAACATTTTAGTGTGAAACGGTTAAATGTGCCAAAGCATTACGTGAGTGGGCTTTCTGAAAATAATACAGGCCTAGTTCGTGCACAAGTCTTTCTGTATTCTACTCTACACGTAAATTCAGTCTCGGCTCTGTTGTGGCGTCTGTGTGGCAGCCCGCGTGTCCGCTTGCTTATCCTCGCACGGCTTCATACTCAGCCTTCATTCTTCTGGCAGTTTCCTAAAACAAGAATAGCGAACTGTCCTGTTCGTGCTACTGATGCAAAAAATCAAATTCCCGCAAGGCTAAAAAAGGGCAAAAGAAGAGGGATGGGAGTGCATGACTCGGTGTGACAGAGTGATAATTGGCTGTCAGCTCACCTGGATTTGACGGAGCTCTAATTAGGCTGGATGGAAAACAGAGACCGAGCGAGGCGGGTGGAGTGAAGGAGTGCAACAGATGAAGGGAAAAGGGGTGAGGACGGGGATGCTGGATAGCAGGTGGAGTCACAGAAGCAAGATGCAGAGAGAGAAGACGTGGAGGGAGTGTATTCTTTGTATGTGTGTTGCTCATAAATGCATCAGCTGAAAGCCAGCACTGTGGGTCTGCGTGTTTGTGTGTTGCTCCTCTCACCCTAGTGAAAGCAGCAGGAGGCTTGGCCCTGAATGCTGAATGCTTCACTGCTACACACACATGCATATACACACGCACACGCCGGTGGCATTTATAGGATTTCTTAAATTGGGTGGCACAAGGGGGCCGAAGAACATCAGATTAGAAATGATTACAGTGTAGAAAATTGGTTTAGAAAACACCGAGCATCATTTTCAGGCTAACACGCAGCTCTGTGCTCTTGTACAGATGCATTACATGAAAAGTGACATTGCCCAAAAGTTTAAATGTTGTTTCACAAAACAAGAAATTAGACTCTACATGAGTAAATGTCATGCAGCCACATGTACAAAAAGACTTGGCATTAAAATAAAGTACTGAAACTAAACATGCTTCCAAACTACGTTCAAACGGCACGCACACACACTGGTTGCACAGCAGCTGTGCAGCTTCTGGCTTTCTGGCAATTAATCAGCAGGTTTTTCTCCTGACATATCCTGACAAATAATAACCATCTAAAGCTGTTTCTGCATCAGACACCAATTAAAACATTCCCTCCATTCTATCAGTCACATTTTCACATGTGAACTTTTCTATCGCCATTTGTGAAAGAAGTGAATGGATTTTCTTCTTTTTTTTGCGGCTACTTCTCAGAAGCTGTAGCTTTGAATGATTCCAGGACCTTGCTGTCAACTGTCACATGGCTGTTCCCTCAAAAAAGGTCATATGAAAGCTATTCACAGCACTGCAGGTTTTCAGTTTGCGCTCTTCAGAATTGCTAATAATTACTCACTTAAACCACCTGGACCTCAAAAACTGGGTTTAAAAGGCTAAAAGTTTGCACATTGCACTTTGTCTGGCAACGAAGGCAGAAACAGCGTCACACTTCTTTGTGTTTATAGCTTGGCACAAACCAAGAAGGGCTTCAGCCGATTAAGTTCAGGTCTGGAACCAGAATTAGCTGTTCCATCAACCACATGAGCAACGTTACAAACCAGGTGTTTTTATTAGATGGGATTAAATAACTTCACATATCTGAGCAAGAAGCTGGGATTCTTTGTCTTGATCACAGCTCCATCCGAAGCTGCTGGTATTACAGCTGAATGTAGGCTGGCTCGCCTCCATTTCTGCTCACACTCAGCCATCCTCTGCACATTGATAAATTGTGTGTAATTTCAGGGATGAACAAGCATGAAAACATATGGGTGGAAAGGGCTGCTATGTTTTGGCGTTCTGTATATACAGCTATTTTATCCAGGTTAGAGAGACAAGAGGACTAACCAGGGCCGTGCTCAAATAGTTCTTTACAGTGACTTTAAAACTCTATTTTTAATGAATTTTAAACACTTTTTAAACAAATTCTATTCATCTATCTATCTGTGATATTCAACATGACAGCTGCTATCATGAAACCTACCAGATGAAATAATCTATTAACTAATTAATTGTTAGAGATTAAAGAAGTGGTTTGATAATTAAAAAATCAATCATCAAAAAACGATTATCTTTCTCCAAAATACAAAACATTTACACACACACACACACACACACACACACACACACACACACACACACACACACACACACACACACACACACACACACACACACACACACAAAGTCTTTTTAAACTGTCTGCCGATATAGGTGCCCAAGTTCAGTGCCCTCTAGTGGCCTTGTGAATAAGTGCATATAAAATTGTCACTTCCATGAACTTGGTAGAAACACTGGAAACATCCCTATCTATGGTAGGTGACAGTGACATTGGTTGGGCACAACCATGCAGTTATTTAGCTGAAGGGCTTTTTTTCATTTCATATGACACAATTAAATCAAAGTATAATGAGAAAATGTTCATTGCTGCAACTTAAATTGTTTATTTTGTAGATACTACAGGCTAATGTGTCCTGGGTCCAAAGTAATGGATCTCAGTCTCTTCTGACCTCTCTTTCTCATTGGCTGCTGACTGGTCTTGCACTTCTTGGAGGAAAGATATATTTTCTGAAAACTTGTCGTATTGCACGATCTGATAGCCCCTTGTTGGTGTTGTTCCTTTATCGTCATAAATGAACCAATGACGTTGTCTTAGTATTCAGTTAGCCAAGATTAGCCAAGAAGTTAGCTATTGCTATTAAAACCTACATTTGGCTAACAGAAAAACTGACTTGATATTATATTGATTAAATTAATCAAGAAAATAAATGCAATATTTACACTTTGTTCTAGGAGAGTTTTTTAAAAAAGGGCTTTTTTTTTTCTTTTATCCTCACTTTGCAAAGCTGTGACATCATTGGTCAGTTGCAATGTTGGTGAACCAGTATTACTATAATAATGCAAGAACCACCCCAACACGTGTTCATCAGTGAAATCTGGGTTTACTTTTACTGTAAGAGTGTTTTTCAACTTGGGATTGAGCCATTGCCCACTTACTATGCTAAGCTAGTCTGAGCACATCCTGCCTCCACCTGCAGCTCTCATTGACCTGAAACTGACCCAGAGAGTCTCCTACAGTCTGCTGCCTGGTATGGATTGATGCCTCTGCTTCTCAGCATCAGTCCCATAAACCTAAATGTTTAAAATGTACAAATACATCACTCTTTTTAACTTAATTGTTTTTATTTTTAATTAAAAAACCAAACAAAATTAAGGCAATTTGATTAAATCTGAGATGACAAACAGGCCAAGCAGATGGAGAATCTTACTTGCTCTCCTTGTTGACAGTTTCTTGAAAAATCTCCAAGAACACATCTCCCACTCTGCTGCCTCATTACCATACTGTGTCATAGACCAAAGCAGGAGATTGTACTGTCTTAAAACAGTGCCTCGTGTGGGTCTTAAAACCTGCTGTGTGAAATCATGAAAGACGTTTTCACTCCTGGGACCACTATCTGGGCCCGAACCCAAAAGATTCCTGTACATCCTTCCCTCAGCAGAAACACCGGTTTTTCCTTCTTTCCTCCTGTGAACATGAAAGAGAACAGATGCTTGGCTCTGTTTTTATTTGTCTGGAGTCACAGTTGCTTTAAGAATGAGATCAGATTACAGCAGGTTGCGTTTCCTGCTGCAGCACCTTCAAAGATAAACATGTTTCTTAATCATAAGCTTTGTAACAACACAGACGGCTGCTCCCTGCTATCATCCCATCTCATCTGTCTGTAGTATACACCAGTTGTTTATGGGTGTTTTCTGCCAAACTACAGCTGAGGCAGAGAAATGTGATGAATGCAGTTTGTTTGCCTGTTTGTCAGCACAAGAACAACCAAGCTGAAATTCATCAGCTGTGGTGGGGAGGCGAAAAACCCACCCACATCTCGGTGTGGATCACGATGATTTTCTCTAAAACTGCAAAGTAGGGCATTGGCAGTGTCCTTCTAGTGAGGTACTGTACAGGGAAAAGCTCTTTTTTATTTATTACCTTTAATTTCAAAGGAAACGTGTGTTTAATGTAAAACACAATGTTATTGTTGGTGCTAATTTTAATGTGAAAACGGCAGAATATTTAATATTAAAAACAGTTAGAGGTGCCACAGCTCTAAAAACTTAATCTGCGAACTAATTTTAAGGTCTTGTGTCTGGGTTCAGTTTTAACGTGCTGAGAGTCCTGAAAGTAGTCATTTTGTGGTAAACACGCTGCGTCTCTGCAGAGAAGAAAACTGATAAGATAGCAACAGGCTGTTTGGCTTCCTGTGGACATGATTGGATGCGAGTTCAGCTTGTCTCCTGTGTGCTGTGGCATTGTTCCTGTGCTGATTGACCCATCTACTGCACAGTCCAGTTTGTCTCCTTTCATTCCCACAATAGAACTGCAGTACAATAGCCAGGTTTTTCATTCAGACTCTCTATTATTTTCTGTTCAGCTAAAGAGTGGCTGCAGTTGTTGTTGTTTTATTTCAGCTCAGACTGGGAGCAAGATCCTATCAGCACTGACAGCCCTGTGATTTGCCCACTGTGACACAGGATATTTTCTGGTATCAAAAATGACCTCTGCTACGGGTATTTGGCTTGTGTGGGTTTTGTGCACGCTGCAGACGCTGTATTCGTCATCGAAGGAACAACCCGCAGAGAGAGTGTTCACAAATCGAGAGCCATGTGACTTAAACGCACACTCAGATCACCTGCCATACATCCTGGTGACATCAGGTGGTGCTTGTATCATTAACGCAAAAACTCATGCACAGAAATTACGGATGGGTCACAAATGTGAAAATGATTTAGTAAGGTGCTGGGCCACCATGCGCCTCCAGGGGAGTTTTAGTGCTCCTGTAGTTTTCAGGTTTCTCAGCTTTGCTGGAGGGATGCAGCTTCAGTGTGCTCAGGATTACTTCTTTGCTTTTTGCAGACGTTGTGGTGCTTCTTTTTTCATCATGCAGCCTGACTTCCAGCCTGTGCCTGTGTGGCAGGCATCTATGAGGATTAGCACTTCTAAATCAGATGCCAAAGGGTGGAGCACCCACTCCAGGGTTGGAGATTACTTGTTGCCAGAAGAGTGTAGGGTAGTGACCCAAAGAATAAGAAGGATAAGACTTCTTCTGTCGGGTGTCTAGGCCCATCCTTAAAAATTGGGTAAACAAATTACCAATAGCTAACCATTTAATCATCAGGAGATTTATCACTCCAATAATTATCACTCTTTCAGTGTGCACGGGCAGTAGTAATGGCACTTCATCTGAAAAAGCTCTGCTATGACCTGCCATGGGTACCCCTCTGTCCTCCTCCTGTGCACATGCTGGTCTTCAAGTTGTGCTGTATCTGCTCTGTCTGTCGGTTATGGCTCCATCACATGCCCGTGCTGCTGTCAGAATGATAAGCTGCTCTTTACTGCAGTGCATCAATTAATAAGGCTTCAGAGGCTGATAGCTGAGCTGCGGGATAATGCCACATATTCTTGGAAGATATTTGAAATTATGGAAAGGAATATAATGTGAAATTTAGAGTACAGTGGGGCAAAAAAGTATTTAGTCAGCCACCGATTGTGCAAGTTCCCCCACCTAAAATGATGACAGAGGTCAGTAATTTGCACCAGAGGTACACTTCAACTGTGAGAGACAGAATGTGAAAAAAAAATCCATGAATCCACATGGTAGGATTTGTAAAGAATTTATTGGTAAATCAGGGTGGAAAATAAGTATTTGGTCAATAACAAAAATACAACTCAATACTTTGTAACATAACCTTTGTTGGCAATAACAGAGGTCAAACGTTTACTATAGGTCTTTACCAGGTTTGCACACACAGTAGCTGGTATTTTGGCCCATTCCTCCATGCAGATCTTCTCGAGAGCAGTGATGTTTTGGGGCTGTCGCCGAGCAACACGGACTTTCAACTCCCGCCACAGATTTTCTATGGGGTTGAGGTCTGGAGACTGGCTAGGCCACTCCAGGACTTTCAAATGCTTCTTACGGAGCCACTCCTTTGTTGCCCGGGCAGTGTGTTTTGGATCATTGTCATGTTGGAAGACCCAGCCTCGTTTCATCTTCAAAGTTCTCACTGATGGAAGGAGGTTTTGGCTCAAAATCTCACGATACATGGCCCCATTCATTCTGTCCTTAACACGGATCAGTCGTCCTGTCCCCTTGGCAGAAAAACAGCCCCATAGCATGATGTTTCCACCCCCATGCTTCACAGTAGGTATGGTGTTCTTGGGATGCAACTCAGTATTCTTCTTCCTCCAAACACGACGAGTTGAGTTTATACCAAAAAGTTCTACTTTGGTTTCATCTGACCACATGACATTCTCCCAATCCTCTGCTGTATCATCCATGTGCTCTCTGGCAAACTTCAGACGGGCCAAAAATGTCCCGGAGATGCAGTACACCTCTTCAATCTGTTTTCTGGCTGTTTGTGACCAGCAGACACCTGAAGGTGAATAAATGTCCCCAACAGCCTCTAAGTACTACAAAACAGGGCCGTACACTGTGGACCGTCAGTTGTTTATATATGATATGATATCTAATATGAAAATGAGCAGTTGTGCTTTCCATTAAAATGAGTACGACTGTTGTTATTATTTCGTTTCTTATTTTGTCTGGGCACAGTCCCACATAGCAGACACAGTATTTTGTAATGAATGTCACAACAGCCTGCCAGTTATTTGCACCAGGCCATGTGGTTGCATCCTCGAGTCGTTCCAAACCCCGGCTCGAGTCCAGCCGCCACGCAGACCTGCTGCTGAAGCTCTGAGCTCGAGCTCTGCAGGAAAACAAATGCTTCTGACAAGCAAACATGGCCACCAGCAGCTAGCAGAGAGTCAAAGCTTTGCCCAGTAAAAACACAAGAGGGAGATTAATTTACATGAATGGACCATGAATTATTTACATTGTTCCTATTTTTGCTGTAACACCGTGAGGCCTTGATATCGGAATTAAATTTTTATTGCACAATAAAAGTGAGATTTTTCTGTTTCTAGTTAATATTCCGTTAATAATAAATGACTTGGGTTTATCTGACATGGGATTTGTTCAAGTTCAAGTTCAACTTTATTGTCACTTCAACCATATACAGTTTAAAAATACACAGTGAGGCGAAACAACGTTCCTCCAGGAACCAAGGTGCTACAAGACAAGTTAGTGCAAAAAACATAATAATATATAATATATCTAGTAATAATATTGTGCAAAAGAGCAATTTGTGAAGCTTATAGGGATTTTTCTTCCAAGTGATTTGTCTTTCAGCATTAACTCGGACATTTCATGGCAACTAAATGAAAAATGATTAAAAAGTGGATTCTCCCAACATTTTTTACTTTCGGTTTTTATTGTTTTGGTAGTTGCTTGTGATTCCAAATCAAATGTGGAAGCCAGGCAGGTCCTTATGATGCAGCCAGCTGTCAGAGAGTGTAACATAAGAAGTGTTTTTAGGGAGTTTAACATTCCCTTTGCATTCCTAAATTAAATCCAATTTTCATATATATGATATTGTTTCAGACCTTAAGCCTTAGATTTGAGCACATTTTTAATTAAATGAAAATGACTCTGCATTGATAGCTTTACAAATAAAATGAAATATAAATTAAATATCTGCAAAGTGTCAAATAAGGAAACAGTGGTAAGAACAAACCTTCACACAGTTTTTCTCTGGTTGCTGTCAGTTGAAATTGATTCCCTTACATGGTTTGAGGAAAGCCATTTACGCTCTGACTGATTTGGATGCTCTTTTCAAATATTCGACTGAAACGTTGTCTTTACAGCACGAGACACTCGCAGACAGACCTAAAGGTTCTCTTTTGGACACCCACAGGCCATTTGTTTGTTCCCCAGAGGAATATTCACGAAGTTTTCAGTGAAGTTAATGGTGTAAGACACAGTTGTTCCATCTATAAATGGCTCAAAGGAGTCAGAAGCAAAATCTATGAATAACACATGATTAAGATGTTTTTCTTATACTGATAATTACATCGAATGGCTTATGACTGCTGGTTATGATGAAGACAAAGGAAATAGGCTGGGGAAGTGATTTTATGTTGATGTCATGTAGCTGAAGCTTGTGTTCAATATGCCAAATATTATTTTTAGCAAAAAAGACAAAGTGCTGTAAGTAACTTAACATTAACTGGAAGTAGGAGGAGCTAAATGAAGGCAATTGCAGCTCTTTTTATAATGTGGGCCAAACTACAATAAGACATTACCTGCTGCACAGCTGTAACTGCACAGTTTATTGAGATTAATAAATACTTTGTCTTAAAGACCTCTGCTTTCATCATCAAGCTCGTCAAACTATCAATTTAATGACACAGGTTTAAGCAGCAGTCGTGTTTAGTCCTCTCTACTACTTTTTTTAATCCAAGTCGGTTTTCACAGAATAAACATGGTCTATAATTACCGCTCTGTGGCTGAACTGCAGCTTGTCAGCTTCTTCTGTGATCAGGGTCATGGCCACTGGTTTGCTTTACAAACAGCTGGTGTGCTGCCCAGCAGGGGAGCGGCTGATATTTCCATCTTTCACGTGACTTTCACTTGTTGTCTGAGGGCTTTTAAAGTCCTCGTAGGCCCAGGATTCAGTGTTAGCTGATAACCAGCAGCATTTCAGAGCTCTTTTAATGCACTAAATACATCAAATGAATGGGAGAGAAGTCTAATAACACAGCTAGAGGTTTTGTCTTCATCCACAATCACTTTTTCACGTCTCTCTCCTCTTTTTATGGATGGGAAAGCTGTCAGACTAATATCCCTTCCTGTGATGATAGTTTGGGAGTACCTCCGTTTTTAATCAATGGTGGTACTCCAACGTAACTGTGTTCTTGGCCTTAATTTGTATTAAACACTTTTTAAAGACTGAGAATGATTAATGTGTTTTTAACAGTGTGTGCAGCTAGTACAGACCATCGCTAATATGTATACATAAATATAAAGCCCAGAAGTTGAAGTCGTGACGGTTCCTCTTAAGGGGAGTCAAAAAACATGAAATACACTGCACTGCAACTTGTAGTATATCATGCTGCACTATAATGACTTCAGTGCTTGAGCAGTGGTCTTATTAGCTGCATTAGATGCTTCATTTTGCCTCATGAACAATATTTCATGGAAAGCATTACCCAGTCACTCACTGGGACACAATCCATCCTCAAATGGTAAATGGCCTGTATTTATATAGCGCTTTACTAGTCCCTAAGGACCCCAAAGCGCTTTACATATCCAGTCATCCACCCATTCGCACACTGGTGATGGCAGCTACATTGTAGCCACAGCCACCCTGGGGCGCACTGACAGAGGCAAGGCTGCCGGACACTGGCGCCACCGGGCCCTCTGACCACCACCAGTAGGCAACGGGTGAAGTGTCTTGCCCAAGGACACAACGACCGAGACTGTCCGAGCCGGGGCTCGAGCCGGCAACCTTCCGATTACAAGGCGAACTCCCAACTCTTGAGCCACGATCGCCCCAGTGACTGGTTATGTAATAAGGATTGATATTTATGGCTATGTAGTGCAGAGCCAGTGGCAGCAGTATGAATGCTATAAAAGGCAAGTGTATAGAGTGTCTTTTATGGGGTTTTTACGGTGCTTCCTCCTAACGGCACACAGAGATGGGCGCTGAAGTGGGCAGTTATGAAGGAGGTGCTGATATTGCTTCTAGATTGGGACTGTAGTGACTGTGTGTGTTTAATAAAGATGTTCACCCAATGCTAAAAAAGAAGCCGCACGCGTGCAGTTTGCTTTCTGGAAATATAATCCAATAGGTTTCACTTCACAGTTGTATTCGTTTCTGGAGAAACGCTGCCTGAAATTCATCTGGTAATCACTCGAATAACTTCAAACAAGAAACACTGCAACTTACTGAGCGCGTCTTAAGATGACGAATTTCTTTGATGTCCAGAAAGTGTGTTTCATTTGATGCAGGCATTAAAAGGGTTTGACTGGTCTGTGCTTTATTAAAGCCACAGAAAGAGCAGCGAGAGAACTGTTTGTTTGATTTCACGTCTGACTCAGAGTCTTAACTGTCACATAACAAATGCAAAGAGATTCTTCAGTATTGTAGCGAACACATTTATTCTCATTTATTACAATCACTTTACATCGCTCCTCCACGGCCAACCAGTTTCTCCAAACGTCCAATGACAACTAGACTAGATTAGACTTCGGCTGTGTAACTCTCTCTCTGTGCAGAGAAGAGAGTGCAGGGGTGGATGTGAGAGGACCGGAGAGGAGGGGGACCCCCTATCGATGTGGCCAAACCATCTACCCTGACAAAAAGCCTGATTTCATTTGTAAGGCATCAAAAAGTGACTTTTTGCCAAAGCCACTGGCATCGCAATAATGCACACAAGGTGTCCTTTGGCTATGACTCACCGTGTTCTGGAAACAACATAGTGAGAGACAATCATCTTCACATATGGAGGTCTTTGGGTGTTCTCGGGCCACACAGCTAATGCACACACTTGAAAAGTTGTGAATAAAAGCACGGCTGAGGTCGATTTTGAAACACGTGCCACTTTATGCCATCATGCTCTCCTGCATGTGGGCCGTACACACAGATCTTACCTTGCAGTAAGTGACTAAATATGAAATAAAAATCATCTAAAATAGTTTTTAAACTCAAGTGTTTGTAGTTGTGGCCTAATAAGATCAGTTGGGGCTCACGTGGGGTAAAGTTGTGGGACTGGGTGAATTTTAACCCCCAGCTGTAATATTAGTAGTTTTTAATTCTTCAGTAAAGAAGGAGGTCACAGTAATTACACTTATAGGCAATGGAACATTATTCTTTAGCTTTCAGTATCTGCAGCTACGCCAGCGGACGCCTTATGCGTGTTTCGGCGATGGAAGTGTGATAAGCTCGAGATAATTGGCAACAAAACTGTTTTTCCAGACATCAATGAGCAAAACTCCTTTAATAGAAGATGAGCGAGTGTATAGCGTTTTGTTTTTAATGATTTAAGTCTCAGGCCCAGTTTCTACTGCATGAAAACCAGACTTTGTCCCTCATTTTTCATGTCAGCACTTTGCTCGTACGCCGCACTCTTTCCTGACACCCAGCTGAGGGCTTCAGCTGGAGGATGGAGCAGGTCTGCTTATTCATGAAGGGATCTGGCTGTGTCCCCTGGAGGTCCACTGGAACAGCAGGCATTATCAGTGGTAAATGGATGTGAAAGGACTTGGGTCAGGACAGCCTCACAGCTGCCTGATTTATGGCTGGCGATGTAACAAACAGTTTGCCGTGTTACCAGCGGGGATATAAGCATTTTCATAGCCACAGTTCAAGTTTATTTCAGCTATAAATTCGAAAAGATATAGAACAAAAAGAGCCGTGAATTTACGACACAGGAGATGTTGTTTGTGAGCTGCCAGGGAAAAGTGTGTTTTAATACCCCGTGGACAAGGATGAATGGTTATTTTGCTCTCTTATCTCAGCTTTTTGTCCAGCACAGCATCAAAATAAATGTTAATTTCCAATCCTGTAAAAAGCATCAAAACAAACCATAAAACCCCCAAAACAAAACGTTTTTCAAGAGTAGTGGTGTTCAAAGCTTTTATCAAAACCAAGTTATGTTAACCCCTCCAGCCATGAAGATCTCTGAACCAGCACCAGGCTATATCTGCTAGATAAACAACGAGTGGTGCAATTTTTCATATGCTGCTAAGTGAAGCACGGCTGGTGCTGCTATTATGAAAGTGCTGCATTTCTGTTCTATCAACATCAGTACAGTTAGGAATTTTTCCAACAGGTTCAGTAACAATGGTGTCATGATAGTGAGTAACAGGAGCTGCTGGAGAGCTGCTTCACACGAGTGTCACACGCTGCGATCAAAGATAAAACCCGTGCAGCAGCGGGCACAGACGCGTTCTGATTGGAAACTTTTTCCGGAGCAGGATTCAGAAATGCTCTTCTTAGAACTAAACTGTTAAAAAACCAAAGCCATTGTCCATCAGCAACACAATGGTTCATCATAACTCAGGACCATTAAGAAAAAATAAAGCTGGATGTCATCTGGAAATAAGCGACATGCTGTTATTTGTCCCAATGCCAACAGAAATAAGAGCCGAGCCCCAGGGCTGAGCTCTGAGCGATGCCACAGCACAACAGTCTTCCATGCAGTGAAGTTTCTGTCCACCAAATACAATTCAAGCATGCTTTAACTGAAATGCTCATCCAGTTATGCAGCCTCTTAATCTCTGTCGGTCTCCTGCATCTATTCCCAAACGAATGATTGCTGTGGCCACTTTCACAATATTCAGATTTTCTGCAGTTTGACCGGCCGTTCATCACAACTCTGATTTCTTCACAACTTTAAACTAGCTTGTAAATTTTTAATTAAATCTTCTTTTTGTGTAAATGAGTTATTGTGCACCAGCAGAGTGTTCCAGCCCACACTTTGGGTATCATTGATCGAGGTCTAAGAGAGCGGCCCCCGCCCCCCGGGCCACGGACCGGAGTTGTTTGGTATCGGGCTGCCAGAGTTGAGGCTTGGGTGTGAAGTTTATGATTTTCAGGGTTTTTCTAGATTTTTATCTTCATTTTTTATCGTTAACTCTTTTATTTTGTTGTATTGATCTGTGACACCTTAAAGGCCAATCAGTGAAAACATTGTTGGGCATAAACCGGACTGTGGTCGGGGCCCGCTGGTCTAAGACTTATTTATGTTTTACTTTTCTCAATCTTATTTTAAATGTTGAAAGAAAAACACTCTGCAGTACAGACACATTTATTGTTACTTTAATAAATATTTGCTAGATTTAGGCAACAAAAGTACTTTCTCTTAGTGCTGAGTCAGTGTAACAATGTAAAACACTTTTAACGACACTGAAGCATGTGCATGAAGCAGGGCTCAGCTAACTGACTAAAACCTCTAAAATCACCTCACCAATCAGCAGGTGCCTGTTGTACAATCAAAGCTTTTCTTGACTGCTGAATACTTGTTGCATAATTCAGTGTGTCACATGAGGGGACGCTGTGTTTCCTGTATATTCTCTATTGCAGGAGCTGTTAGGTCTGATGGCGTGCGTTCCAGCTCCCCCATGGAGAGGCAGTAGATTAATGAAAGTGATTAACCTCAGTGTGAATCACAAACAGCAGGCCGGATAAAGGGAGGTGACAGGGTCTGAATTCAGCCTCTCTTTCTCCTTTATTACTCATTAGGGAGCACAGACGGTAATCAGCCCGACGTTTATCTGCTGCTCTACAGCCTGCCGGACAGGACCGCATTTCTGCACAGGTTTCCAGGATCCCTGCGGTTTGGTGAGCTGGATGGAGTGAAGTGTTTTCTAGACAGACAGGAAAATTAATTGTTTGATTAGTTTTACAAATCCTGTTCAGGGCATCAGAGAGTAGAAGCATTTACCGCTGCATGAGGCACCGAGCCCAAACCTCCGTTACTGATGAGTACAGTGCTCGTCACCTTTCCATGTTCTTGTATTTGTACTGAGTCTTGTCATGTGACGTTGCTCAGGATGGGATTTATTCTCTAGGTCCCACATTGTCATTATGATCGTCACACATCCAAAACGGCCAAAAGGTTAATGTCACATTTTGTTTGTGTAAAACCTGCTTAGCACCATTTCACAAGAAGTCCTGTCTTATACTGTAAACACTGTGTACTATGTGTAAAGACTGTTGTGAGGAGCATGAGGAGGAGATGAGGAGAAAGAGCTCAGTTTGTAACAGGAGACCTCCAGCAGAAGAAAGCAGAGCGATCTCCATCAACTGGATGGAGAGATGGAGAGAGAAGATAGAAACGTTGAGCATAGAATGACTATAAACAACAAACTGTGGGAGAGAGTATACAGAAGCTAATGACATTTAATTGTGATACATATAAACCAATATGGTGCGAGAGGTGAGAAAGGAGAAGTTCATTATGGGGAGTCCCCCAGCAGCCGAGCCTGTAGCAGTGCAGCAGAATCGAGTCTTTTCTACATTTGTTTGTTTTCCATACATCAGTTTGTCATTGCAGTAACCCAAACCAGCTTTCAGTCTCATCCTGTTCTCTTTGATCACTTTCATTTGGCTTGTATTGGAGTCGAGTGCATGAAATAGCCATTTAATCATGAGTAGTTGATTAAAGATCAAGCCTCATGAATACTTAGTTGACCATCAGTCATTACTGAGCTTCTGAGCTGCTGCAGATAAAATGATTTTGTTATGATTGGAGTAAATAAAAATCTGGTCAAGGACAGCAGTTGACGTTTAAAATGTGTGATAACAAAGAGGAACAAAAGGTTGTCACAGTCAATGCAGCCTAAAAGCATTGTTCCTGTCTCAGTGCACCGCTGTGCTAATGCTTGTTAAACACAAAAAGCAGACAAAACAAACGACATTAGAGATGCGACAGTGCAGCTGGCCTTTTGATTAAACAGGACAGTGTGCAGCAGGCAGTAACGTGCAGGGGGAGATGCACAGCAAACAGCTCGGGACTCAAACCTGTGACGCTGCAGGAGCACTCCAGCCCATGCTACAAGGATTGCTCAAACAGGTGAGCTGTGGCGCCACATACACATACTCATTCTATTCATTCAATATCTACAACACGAGCACACACTTCTTTTATAAATCAGCCACAAATGTTGAACATAACATTCAATTCATTTTTTTTACATTGCACCAAATCACAACAACAGTTGCCTCGAGGTGCTTTTTATTATGAGCTAAAGTCCACACAAATATAGGAGAAAACCCCAGCTGTCACATGACCTCCTGTGACCAAGCACTTGGCAACAGTGGCAAGGAAGAGCTCCCTTTTTAACAGGAACAAGCCTCTTACAGAACCAGGCTCAGGGAGGGACATCCATCTGCCATGACTGGATGGGGTTCGGGGAGGGAGACAAGACAAAAGACACACTGTGGAAGAGAGCCAGAGTTTAATCATAGCCAATAACAACAGCTCTTAGTTTCCCTTTTTTAGCACTCACCACTGGTTGATGGGATATTTGTCGTTTCCAACTCAAGGCTCAGCTCCACCTTGAAAGAAACGCATAGCGTGAGAAGAAGAAGAGAAGTGCTGATAGTAACTAATAATAATTAGTTTAAATTAAGAGCTATTCTGAATATAATTTGTGGATTTCCTTAACTCTGACTATCATCACGTTATTTCCCACATTTAATATCTAATGTGTGAACCTTTATTTTCTACCACACCTCCTGCATTGAGTTATGTCGCCTTGTCTGTATCAGACATTATTTTTCATGCTAAAAAACACACAAACAGTGTGAAGTTTGACTTGTGTGTGATTCTGCCTGATAAGCAGAGCTGTTCTACAGACAGCAGGTAGCAGCTGATAAGCAGGACTGTGGCAGCTCACAGTTGTTGGATTGTCTTAAGAAGCTGACAGTTGTAGCGGGCCTGTTCGTGACTGATAGAAAACCATCGAGCTCTGAAAGTTTTGCACAGAAATGGGCCCAAATGTCTCTCTGCTGCTGCCAAAAACCATGTTCCTGCAAAACTGACAGCTTCCCCACAACAGACACCCTGAAGCCATCGCAGTACAAAAGAAACTCCCAGCAGAGTTCACTCTCACTTATTTTCACTGCCACTTTGCTGCCATTTTTCACATGAATTTATTTTATTATTCCGTAAAAGTTCTTCTTTTGCTTCAAGGACCTAAAGATTCCCAGAGCGAGTTACAGAAGGAAACTGTTTAACCATAGATTGTATTGTAAGGGTGGATGTAGTCACTGCAATGGCACTCATTCATTAGTGAAGCACTCCCATATGGAAAAGATAAATATAAATCTTATAAAGTTTGTATCTGTCTGTGTGAAACTTGTATGAAAAGCATATAAGAGTGAAGACACATATAAGATCCCTTGAAAAATTATATAATGAAACTTGTATGTTTTGGATACTTAGTAAAATAATATATGAAAGAAATGAGAAAGTGGCCACTTTCATGAGTGAATCATATAAGTTTTTGCTATTTCTTTTCCATATGGGCTGTTACGAAGCCTCGAGCTTCAGTTTTCAGTGTCGACTGTTTTGAAACTGCATACAAAGAACAAACGGTAGATCCGACTGAGCGACTGAGGGACAGTGACACGATTGGGCAAGTTGTCATCCTGCTTTTTGGCTCTAATGGACATAATTTCTCAAAAGATTTTCATTTTGTTTTCAGCAAGACTTGAACGTAACGTTTGAGACCATAAAGTCATCATTAAAGTGTTTACTGAGGCCATAAATCAAGAGGGCTGAAAGTCATATTTTACATGGACTTTTTGAAATATTCTCACTACATTTTGAAAGTTTAAAGCACTTCTGCATCAGCTTCTCTTTTCATACTCAGAAGGTTTTTTGAAATCCTCTAGGATTAGGGAAAAATAGTGTAACTCAATATGTTTTCTCTTTCTAAAATTCTCTGGCTTCAGGATTATCTCATGAAATCTGTCATTTATGGTTCTCAGGCAGAAAAAGGTGAAATGCCCACTTTAGACAGACTGAGAGCAGAGCGCCTGTTCCCGGACAGCGAAAAGGAGACAGTTAAGTGGTTCAGGTATTTCACTTGGATGCCTCCTCGATGTTTCTTACGTGGGGTTTTCTGGACATGTCCGACCAGGAGGACCCAGGGCATGCTGGAGAGATTAACCTCCTCATCTAGCTTGGAAGTGCCCCAATGTCAAGGAAAGGGAGGTCCTACACTTCTGCCCCTGCAGGCTGGCCCCTTATAAAGGACAGAGGCTTTTACATTTTACTTTATTTACATGGAAATTGTATAATGAGCGAAACACGACTCTAAATATAATGAATTATATTTTATTATAAGTAGACTTTTACCAATATTTGTTTAGAAAAGTGACGAACCTAAATGCTGTCCCTCGTCTTGTGTGGTGGTTTCTGTTTAAATGCATTATGTGATAGTTTCAGCCTCCTGTATATTTCAGTGTACTTATTGTGTTCATAATGACCATCGGGATCCCTCTGTGCTCCTGCATTGCCTGAGAAGTCTTTAAAACATGACTGCATGTGGAGAGCTGCAGTCAGGCTTTCAGTGACACCTCAGGTGGGCTGGTAGCTGATGCATAACAAACGCGGCCTGAGGACATAAAGAGTACCACCTATGAAGAAAAAAGTTTTCTGCTGTTTGTCTCAGCTAAGAGCACAAACTGCAAGCCAAACAGAAACATCATGCAAATGGAGTGTGCTGTTAGTTACTAATGTCACATCTAATGCAACAAACAAACTCAGGAGAACTTACAACCACTAGCTGCTTAACATCCCAAACGTTCTTTCCATGGATCCTCTTCCTCCTTTCCTCTTGTCCTGCACCTCCATATTCAACATCCTTTGTCCAGCATATCCACCATCCCTCCTCTGCACATGTCTAAACCATGTCAGTCTCTAACTTGCTCACCACTGAGACGGTCTTCTTCACCTGTTTGACCCCAGGTATACAATCTCATCTACACTTGCAGCTTCAGTGTTGCACCTGTCTCCCTCATTCACACATCTATTACGGCCTTCTTCCACTGACTGTTATTCCTCTTCTCTCTGGTGCGTACTTCCACCTCTCCATGCTCTGCTCCACCTTGTTCCTGCTCTCACTACAGATCCTAATGTTGTCTGCAAACATCCTAATCCTTTGCAGATCCATCTGTTTATCACCACTGCAGACAAGTAGGGGCTCCCAGGTGATACCTTCTGTGATCCCACCCCAACCTTGAATCCATCTCGCTCCTCCTCAGCACCACTGTCTCGCTGTCCTCATGTCCTGGACCCCCCTCACGTACTCCTGACTTCTTCATAGGCTACCACAGTTTCTCTCCTGGCACCCTGACTTCTGTACATCCACAAAGACACAGTGCAACTCCATCTGATCTTCTCTAGACTTCACCATCAACAAAGATCTGTGGCGCTCTTTACGTCACTGATTGTCACCTCTGTGTTAACCTACCTTCAGCAGATCTTTCCCCTAGCTTCATGGTATGACTCATCAACTTTAGTCTGCACCTGCTGACAAAACCTGTTAGGAAACCAAAACTGGACTGAGACGCTCCAGACTGATTCATCTGAAGCATTTTTCTAGCTAACAAGGACATGTCAGAGCAGTTTACAGATGAGAGGAACTTATCTTTTAATGCATGTTTAATGAGATGAAAGGGTGCATTTTGGTAAAAGCACTGGTTCTTGTGTTGCTCTTTTCTGCTCTACCTGAGCACTCAAAACGCTTTATACAACACGCCTAATTCACCCATTCACACCCACTGCAGAGCACAAGCACTTTTTCTATGCTTAAGTGCTTCCTAACAGTCAGACACGTTCACACTCAGGCTCCGATGGATGCATCGGACAGTAACTTCGGGTTAGTGTCTTGCCCAAAGATATTTGGCAGGCGGACTGGAGCGGCCACGGATCAAAACCTCCACCCTTCCATTCGTAGGTGACCTGATGTAGCTCCTGAGCTACAGCCACCCCAAGCATAATCAAATCTGTTAGCGTTCACGTGATTGTGTTATCGATTTTCCTCCAGTCTTTTTGTCGTTCATCATGTTTGAAATTGATGCTAAAGGGTTTATGTTGCAAACAAATACATAAAATGGGTGTTAAAATATGACAAAAAGGAATTGCAACAGTCACACAGTCACACTTGGGTATTGAATAAGAATGTACTGCTCTCATTAAGCTATGGACATGGACAGATTTCCATGTAATACGATTAATATATTGAATACCTAGTGTACCTGGTGTCTGCAGTGGAGTTTTTTGTTCTTGCTCAAAACAGCTGCGTGCTGGAAATTAGGTTGAGAAACTGAAAGCCATAAACACAGTGGAGACATGAAAGATGCTGAACTGAGGGAAGAATATCAGATAATTCTCTGTTGGGATGTCACGGCGAGCAGCACCTTTAATGCCAGACTCCTTCATCTATTGTTAATGAGAAAAATATTTAAAAATGAGACAAGAGGACATAAAGAAAGACTGTATTTCCTTATATATTTGTGTTTGTAGTAGCCCTGTCAGATAACACATGAAAGGAATATCAGAGAGATAATGAAGGATGGGAAACAAAGACGGGAGAGACGGCATCGCTGTCACATTCACAGTGATGACATTTCTGGCGCACACAGCACCTCAGTTCCCCTTAACCATCAGCACCAAACAAAGAACTTTGATACAATTAATTGTATTTCCACATCTATCACAACCTGCAGCTTTTCATATGCTGATGTTTCAGAGCTTTTTCCAGCAGCAGCAGCAGCAGCAGGCGGCTGTGAAAAGCTGCTCGGTGGATCTATCTTTGAGCACTGCAGCACATGGAAGTGTGAGCGGCTGCGTCGTTGAATACTGATGATTCTCTGTTGCTTTCCGTCCAGATTTGTTAATTAATGTTTAACTCAGCTGCCATGAATAAGAGGCTCACTAATAACTCTCTGTAGATTATTTTCTCTCTGCTGGAATAAAGTTCACACAGTACCGTGTGTTTTCCTTTAAACTGTGTGCTAACACATTTCATCAGCATTCAAATGAAGGAGACGAGCAGGCAAACAGCACTTTGCTGTGGGTTTGAGCCTGACTAACAGGTCATTTTAGATTCTAAAGAGCATTTATTTCTGCCTTGTCTCTACAGCCACTGTACCATTGTTGTGTTTACAGAAGGATCTCCTGTAAGTGATGTAAGGAAGCTTGGTTAATAGCACTGATCGTCCACCACCTCATATTAAATGTTGCGTTTGACATGACAGTCAGGCTCTGACATCCCTCTGCATATTAAAGGCTCCCTGAGGAGACACTGATGCTGATTTGTCTCCAAGTCTAATTAAACTGCAACGCTGTGCCTGTGGCATCTCTGCCACATGTCAAGGGTTTAGGATGAGCCACGGCCTGTTTGTCACTGTTTCCTCTTGTACATCACAGCATCACAATTTTCCAGAGGGTTAATACAGCCGATTGTCAGAATAACAAATACCCAACCTATCAATACTGATTTTGTTTTTAAAGATACTTTGCACGCAGGAAACCCCATTTTACCATTCGTAACTTGTTGTTTTTGGGCTAATTGGTTAGCTCATGTAAGATTACTATAAGCACCAGAGGCTTTGTGAGGGTGTGGCTTGACTAGGGATGGGTATCGTTTAGGTTTTATCCGATACCGGTGCCGGTGCTCAAACGGTGCTCAAACGGTGCTTAAAGAATGGAGAACACAAAATTGGTTCAAAAACCTCTCATGTTCAGCTGTTTTTTTGTAAAAAGATAACAATGTTAGCCTTTTCTGCAGCTATGGGGCATATATGGTATCACTCTTGGCTGGAAGCAGTGCTTAAACAATGGAAAAAACACAAACTTTGTCCAAAAACCTCTCATGTTCAGCTGTTTTCCACTTTTTCTTTGGTCATTTTAGCCTTTTTGGCCAGGGTGAAGGGAGCATCTGCCATCAAACAAGAAGACAGCCGCATGTAGCTATGATGATGTTTGCTAGTTCACCTTACATGCATTAATGTAATAACGTGGTTAGCCTACTCAACGTAAATTACACACGAACAACATGAAGCTACTCACGCAGAGAAGAACGGCTGCTGCTGCATCATCATCCTCATCATTTCTGCTACACTGGCAGGGCTAGGGGCCAGGACTCTCCTCTTCGGGTTTTTGGGGATGTTGCAAACTCCGGGTCCGATAACAGGCAACCCACCCGCAGTAGATGTGCTCGGTGTGAGGTCTCACAGCAAGCTATCAAATACGGCGCATTTCTCGGCTTTAAAAAAAACGCTATGCGTCGCCAGCTGTTTCATCAGATTCGAGGTGTTACCTCCTTTGACAGTATCACAGTATCAGCTTAAAGCACTTGTTGCTGCTGAGTTTGCATCTTTTGCTGTGAAGTACAGCCAGACTTTTGACTGCTTCGCCTTGGGCATTTTTAATCTGTAGCTCTGCTCTAAAAGAACCTACGTACCTGGGCCCGCCTACTGTCCTCGGAAACGTAAAATGATTGGCTAGAATCCAAAGTGTATCACAGCTCAGGAAAAAAAAGCACCGAAATAAAGCACCGAAATGTGCGCTGCTTTTCGGTCTGGTTACTACTGTTTATGTCAGAACCGGTGCCATCGTGGCACCGGATACCGGTACCCATCCCTAGGCTTGACACACTGATGCACAGAGCTAAAGCAGTCATTATGGGCCTGCCAATGCCAGGCTGAATTGGGCACCTTTTAAGTGATGATATAGTCACATGCTGCCTTCCTCTCAGTTACTTTTCTGACTTATGTGGAAGAAGAAAAAGTGGGAAAATATTTTTAATTATTCTTCAAAAATATAGGTGTCACATGGATCAGGATTTTGTTTTGTCTTGCAAAAAGCATCCAGAGGCCGAGTGGGCAGTAGCAGACACTAGACTATCCACTGAGTTCCAGTACAATATTCACTAAGGGGGAGTCCTTACGTTGGGTGAGTGCTCAGTTTTTGTATATGTGTGCATGAGCGTGGGAATGCATCTTTGTGTCTGTGTCTATATGTCAGGTCGGGTCTTAGACTCCACCTCTCTGGGAACTCCCAGGCCCTCCAAAGTGTGGAGGCCTATCTCCCCTCACCACACTGCCTGCCGGTAACTGATGCTGCCTCACAGGCCTAAACAAAGCTGTCAACAGGTTTCATGTTTCTCTCCAGATGTGCCCACGCACAGCATATTAGTATGTGAAGAATAAGACACCTTATTGACCATGGATTTTGCACATTTCATATCCAGATCACATGTGGAACCAGGTGGAATTAGGGCCTACATCTAGCACTGAAGCAGATCAATGAATAAATACCAATAATAAAAATCAGACAAAAGTTGAAGTGCATCTGAATGCTGGCTGACAATCCCTCTGGAAAAGCAAATATTTTCAGATTTTAAGGACGGCCTCCATAGCAACGGGCCAGCGAGCCAGCAGGTAGCAGTGACTGAACTTTAGAGTCAGAAAAATAAGAAAAGGTCATCAAAAGATTTCAACAATGGAAGATCATTTGCTTTTAAAAGATGCACAGCTGCAACATTACCCTATGCAAAGACATCGAACGAGATCATTAAGTGTGTATGTATATAAGATCAAAAGATCAAACTATCAAGCTCCTTCTTCCACATGCAGTTAAAAAATGAAGTCTTCTATCTGCATATACATAACTCCCGTCTATCTGTGGTAACCTTTCAAAACCACTGGTCAAGCTGTATTTTGGCCACATATACTTGATCTGCTAGAGATTTGTATTGGATCGAGCTTCTTAGTGCAATATCAATCTTTTAGTTTTTCTATGCTCAAAAAGCTTTGGCTTCATCTCGTCTATTTTCAAAGTGTTACTCTTCTTTCACATTTTTTCATATAAGAATACTTGGACATATTTTTCATGTTGGGTCGAGATGTTGCCAAGATATTCTCCAGGATGTCTTCTAAGTGGCTCTTTTCTGTGTGGAGGTGTAGTAGTTGTAATCTCCTGCTTTCTTTCAAGCTTTTCTTTTGCTTCCTCTTCACGGTGAACGACCACTGTCACTTCCTTTTCTGTTCAGGTTTTCAACTGGTCAGCATTCTGGCATCATCAACATAAGACAGTGAAAGAGCATCTGCTCAGGTACAGCTGCACAGTTGTACCATGTACAACCATGCCACAGATGCAGCTGTGCCATCCAAGGCTGCAGTCATAAGCACAGCCACAATTTGTCTTATGAGGGGAGAACAGGAGAACCGACTTCTCTAGCTTTCTTTGGAAAATTCAGTGGTACATGCATCTGCCTGACAGCCACAGTTTTGGGTGCACTGCCGCTGTGTCATAATACAGCTCAGTGCCTCTGTGTGGGATGCAGGGAATGAAAACAGTTGTTGGGGGGCCGAGTATTGTTTTGTTTGCTGGAAAACTCGTTGACAATCAATACAAATAAAATGAGGAAAATTGATTTTGCAATAATGCAACTGAGTTTAACTTGCTGGTTTTAATTGGAACTGAAGTCATTTAGCTAAACCTTTATTGTATATGATATCAATAATTAGTCATTTTACAGTAGTTAGCCTCAGTCATAAGAGTTTGGAAATCTGCACTTCCAGTATTTGTAGACGCTTGCAGACAAAACAGCTGGTCCACTGAGGCAGAGCATGAACTCTGGTGGGGAGTGAGTGGGCCTATTCACATGCCACTGCACTGATAGTGAATTGAAAATGTGGTTTCAGGTGATGAGGAACTGTGGGAACACAGGTGGCATTACCAGACAGGAACTGAAATTACAGGAGAGTTAATACAAGAAGACAACGTGACTGTGACCAATGTAATAATAATTATAATGCTAAGAATGTCTTTACTGGCAAGTACAGAGGGTAAAACTCTCTCATGACCTCACTAACTAATAACATCAACTTTTCTAACTTGCTTTCTTTTTATCTTTTTCCTTTATCATCTGTTGGCTGCCCCAAACCAAAGACCACATTCAGTAAACCCCTTCAAGCACATAAGTCCATCCTCAATTCTCTTTTCCTTCAATTAGTGACACGTCAGTTTGGATGCTCCTTTCTTGGCTCACGGTTTTAACCTTCTTTGACCCTTTTGTTCCAAACTGGGTTCACTGTTGACTTCACAACCCTGGATTTTGCCCTGTACCTCACATCTGTGTCTGACCATGAAAGTGAGTCACCGGAGATCAGCTGTGATTACTGCCAGCAGCCCATCCAGTTTAATTAATCCATTACAGCCAGGTTTAGGCATACTGCACCCAAGCTATTGGTATACATTTGATTTCAATGTGAGTCTGAGAGCAGGCCTTAAAAGCATATTCTCACTGACATTGCATGAATAAGTGAGGGTTTTCAGCAACATTAGCTCTTAGAATCCTAAATAGCTCAGAGACTCGTTCATACGTCCACAGCAATAACAGAAGATGGCGAGGTTTCTATCTGTTGACATCTATTTGAAATTCTGGTTATTTCTACCTCATTGGCTGCAAATCTGCAGCCAGTCTGTCTGTTGGCCTCATCTCTGCATCTCACCACTGTTCTTCAGGTGTGGTTACTGTGAAGCATTTTAATGGATGTGACTGATGATACGTCTCGATGTGTGATCAAGACAGACAGAGACGTTTCTGCTTCAGTTTCACTGAGTGAAAGTTTAGTATTTCAGTAGTTTGTTACTAATTAACAGATATACGACATGTATGTGTTTGTGTGTTGCGCCTGTACAGCTCATGTATACTTGCATACAAAGCTAGCTAGCATTAGCTAATAAGTTCGACTTCTATCTTCTAATCCAAATAAGTCCTGGGATCGGTTATTGTTGATGTTGGGATTCTTGTGTAATGTTATTCTCATGCAGCATCTAACCAATAACAACCATGTATAAGCGGACAGGAGGAAAAGCACTGCTCAGTAGTTTAGCATTATAAGCAATGTGTGAAAAGGGTTTAAGCACGTTGCCCAATGAGACTGGATAAGATCTGCTGTATTAATAAAATATTGTCAGGAAGCGCTGTGTGGCAGGCAGGAGTAGGACCCAACATGCAGACGCTCAGACTCAAGGGATGAACTCAAAATCACAGCTTTATTGGCTGGCAGGGAAAAAGCATACAAACTAAACTAAACTGGAAAAATCACAAACTAAAACTCGCAGGGAGACGCACACAGCAAGAGGGACGACACAACACTGACTCAGAGAAACACAGGGTTTAAATACACTGGGAAGTAACGAGGGCACAGGAGGAGGGCACAGCTGGGAGAAATCAGAACTGACGAGACAAGGAAGCAAAGCAGGACACATTCACATTAGACATGGACCTTCAAAGTAAAACAGGAAGTATCACACAGAGACGCAAACTTGACACGGTGGAGACAGCAACTAAGAAACACAGAGACATAAACCATAAGGCAGAGGACTCTAAGAACAGAGAGACACAGAGGGAAACACTCAGCATGGAACACAAGAAACTAGACTCGAGGGAGAAACAAAAGACCAACCATGAGAACATAATTCACAATGCAGAGGGACAGAAAACACAAGAAACTCAAAACATGTGACAACACAGACCAAGAAACACGGACGGGACACAGAACAGAGGGGACACAGAGAAACATGAGGGGCGAGGGATCAAAACTAGGAACCACAGAATAAATCACACAAGTACAAAATACAAAAATCACAAAGAACTAAAGTCGCTGTTTGAGGCCAAGAAAAGAGCATCAGAATCAAAACTCTGTCAATAGGGCAAAAGTGAATGTAATGAATTATAATCAAGCATTTCAATAAAGTAAAAGATGGTTTTTAGTTGTTAGTGGGGTTTAAAGATCTGAGAGCAAGTGAAGATCAAATACAAAAGCAGAACATTCAAACGTAGCTCTGTGCTAATTTCATAGTCATCAAGTACAATTATGCACTGTGTTTCAGGATTAATATTTATATTAGGTTAGTGTTCCCTCTTAAGTCCTCAACATTTCATGATCCTTGTTATGATGTGGACTCCTGTATGTTAGACTCGTCTGGACTCTTCCTACCAACCGAATAAAACGTTTGCTTTTTCTAATTGAGACTTTTTGCATTTGGTTCTTTCTTTCTTCAGTAGATAGCAGCCTTACTTTACTCCTGCTTTCTTCACATTATTATTGGTTTATTTCTCAGTAGTAGCTTAAATAGTTCTTCCTTTGCACATCATGGTTGTTGATGCTGGTGGGTTAGTCTGCTGGGAATTTTGTCTTTTACAGCTGCAGGATGTAAGTCTCTGTCTTTGAGATATATGAAAGTGTCTTAAATCAAAACAACGAAAACATATAACAACAAATAAATAGCTTTTTGTGCATAACCACGATTATATATTCATGCCTTCGACTGCAGCTGCTGTCCTGCTGTGACCTCCCACATTGTAACTAATGGCTTCCCCACATTGTACTTTGCAGAGCTCCTTCTTATTGGCCACCATTCTCTTTCCCCTCCCTGGTTCATATTGAGTTTTTACAGCTTATATTATCACAAGAGCAATTCCTCTGGCGGATATGAATCATGACCATATGTCCAGTACATGATGTGCTTGTATAGTCAGCTGTGAGCTGAATAAGGGGAGGCCTAGCAGGGTGCTGGCGCTGTTTTTCTGGGAGCGTGACGTCCCCGATGGCAGGAGGTTTGGCTTCTGGCTTGACGGCAGCCTGGCCAAGGCTCTGAGGGGATGTGACCCACAGAGCCTGGCAGAGTCCACGGCCCCAACAATCTGCTGCTTCCCTGGACACTGGTGGGCAGGGTTGGGGTGGGTGGAGCAACACCCTGCATGTTGTAACAGCATCAGGGAAATAATGATGCCAAAAAAAACAAAAAACAAAGAAGTTCATTAATGTCAAAGTGACTCTAAGTGGGTAAAAAGGTGTTTTTTCTCTCCACGCCAAACCCTCTGTTCATTTAACATAAAAAAAGCATCACAACCAATAAACGAGCTTAAAGAGGCCAAAAGGCTCGATAGTCTTGAACTGTTGTGTTTATTTGTCAGTAAAAGAAACACTTTCTACTGTGAAAATGGATTACACTATAGGTCATATTTGAACTGAGATCAAGTTAGTACCACTCCCAGTGCAGCGTCCAGAAGGTAACAAGTATCTCCAACTGACAAAAACACAGTGGAGCTAATGTATTATAACCCTAATCAAGTGGAAACAAACAAATCCAGCCATATTTATAATTACTTAGAATATAATTTTGGATAAAATAACACAAGCTAGCATTCATTTTAAACAACAGTGGTAATTAATGTCACCGGTCCAAATGGCAAGGGGTGAAGTGCAGGTACAGGGCCGGGCGAGAGCCTGCAAACACAAATGAAGTCAAATATGGAGGAAGGAGTGCTGAAACCTGCAGCTATGACACAGATATTTGATATATTATTAATAGAAACATTGCAAGTTTGATCACTGGTATCCACTTTTGGTTCTGTTAGACCCAGTTAGACACGTTTCTCTGACTTCAACTGATTAATTATCTCATTTTATAGCGCAGAATATCTCAAAGAACGGATCAAACACAACAACTCAAACTGTTTGATGTGCTTTTCACTCAGGCCTTTTACATAGTGTCATTCCACATTTGTGATGTGAAATCTGAGAGTACGGGGGCTAAATAGCTCAGATTAGATACACTATGCTATCTGGCAATCAGCAGTGAAATACAAAAGTCCAAGCTCCAGTCCTGTTTGAGCCACAATATGTTTTGTGCACGTTGGTATGACGGGAGCAAAGGCAGCTGAATCACATGTAAGTTGCAGGTCAAAGATCACACACAAACAAAAACATGATCTTACAGGAACAAATAATAATCTTGATAAAATCATCTGTGTTCCTCACACCTTCAGATGAGCGTAGCCTCCTGAGACTTGACCTATTTGTGTCCTACAGTGGACATTTTATTCAGCTGTGTTTGAGTCACCCGATCAAGTCCTACAGTCCTCTTCAGAAAACATTCGGGGCTTTGCAGTGATGTGCATCTTTTCAGTTAGGCCAGCATACAAACAGCCACATTTTATGCAAAGGGGAGAAGGAAGCGAAATATTATTTCTCTATTGCCGTTTTTACCATGATAATTATATTGTTTATTAACATGTCGATAAAACTATTTTACATCTGAAAACAATTAAATTATTTCTATTTTGAAGCACTCCTTTTATGAATGTCACCTCAGTGGACAATTTTTATAGATTTAACGACTCAACATTGGTGGAGAAAAAAGTGAAGCAAAGAGGAATTTATTCTGAGTAGTAGAGGGAGAATCTGATCTGGAGCTGTTAGATGAGGAAAAGGATGGGAATGAGTATTAGCCTGGGATTGGAGGAGATGGTGAAGAAGAAGTAATTGAAGGAGGGGAAGAAGATGCGGGAGTATCTGATGAGGAGACAGGCTCAGAGCCAGAAAGGTGGGCCGGGTTTGATTATCACGTTAGAAATATTGAGTATTTTAGCATTTATTTGTTTTTTCTTTTCCATTCGTCTTAATAGATTGACACTTTGTTTCACGTCAGTGTCGTGAGATTCAGTCTCTTACACTTTGCTTCAGCCTAAAGGACTGTTTGAAGGACTGGATGAAGGACTGTATGAAGGACTGTATGGAGGACTGTATGGAGGACTGGATGAAGGACTGTATGGAGGACTGTATGGAGGACTGTATGGAGGACTGGATGGAGGACTGGATGAAGGACTGTATGGAGGACTGTATGGAGGATTGTATGAAGGACTGTATGGAGGACTGTATGGAGGACTGTATGAAGGACTGTATGGAGGACTGTATGGAGGACTGTATGGAGGACTGGATGAAGGACTGTATGGAGGACTGTATGGAGGACTGTATGGAGGACTGTATGGAGGACTGTATGGAGGACTGTATGGAGGACTGGATGAAGGACTGTATGGAGGACTGTATGGAGGACTGTATGGAGGACTGGATGGAGGACTGGATGAAGGACTGTATGGAGGACTGTATGGAGGACTGTATGAAGGACTGTATGGAGGACTGTATGGAGGACTGTATGAAGGACTGTATGGAGGACTGTATGGAGGACTGTATGGAGGACTGGATGAAGGACTGTATGGAGGACTGTATGGAGGACTGTATGGAGGACTGGATGGAGGACTGGATGAAGGACTGTATGGAGGACTGTATGGAGGACTGCATGGAGGACTGTATGGAGGACTGTATGAAGGACTGTATGGAGGACTGTATGGAGGACTGTATGGAGGACTGTATGAAGGACTGTATGGAGGACTGTATGGAGGACTGCATGGAGGACTGTATGAAGGACTGTATGAAGGACTGTATGGAGGACTGCATGGAGGACTGCATGGAGGACTGTATGGAGGACTGCATGGAGGACTGTATGGAGGACTGTATGAAGGACTGTATGGAGGACTGTATGGAGGACTGTATGGAGGACTGCATGGAGGACTGTATGGAGGACTGTATGAAGGACTGTATGAAGGACTGTATGAAGGACTGTATGGAGGACTGTATGGAGGACTGTATGGAGGACTGTATGAAGGACTGTATGAAGGACTGTATGGAGGACTGTATGGAGGACTGCATGGAGGACTGTATGGAGGACTGTATGGAAAGCAAACTACAGCTCAGATTCTCTCCAAAACGTTTTGGCCGTGTGCTTCTGAAGTTCTACCAATTGTGTTGTGGCATAATGAAACATCATTGGGTGAGCACTAGTTTAAAGTGGATCTCTGCATCTTAACGTTATTAGAGAAGCATTTGAATATCCATGTGCTCAAGATAATTAACTGTTCCTACAATTTAATTATCTTGTATGCACAAGATAATTAAATTGTTCCCAGAAGTAACATAGTGTGCAGAAGATGAAAAAAATAATCTTATGGTACTACAGGGACTTAAGGTGAACCTGAGCTGAGCTGAGATTAAATATGTGGTGAAACACATTATTGTCCTGCTCCACCTCACATGGTTACAGTGCATGAACCAGTACGGACTCTCAGCTCCATCATGAGCTTTCTCATTTCAAAATGAAGGACATTAAGCTTCAGACAGACTTTTATGGCCTCAGGTGCTGGAACAGTCTAAGCTGGAGGACACGAGAGCAGCTGGAAATGTTTAAAAGAGTTAAAAGAGGGCTAGAGACTAGTTGGCAACACCTCTGGTAGGGCTGCTAGCAGATTGCTGCAGTGTCCTGTGTTTTGCATGAGACTCCAACTTCTCTGCGACACTTACTAACTAGTTACTGAGCAACAGTGAAACCTGAAAAAGTAGAAATCGTTCTTGCAGAAAGACCGGAGCCCACGCTCAGTGTTCACAGAGTGTCTCTTTATTTCTGGTTACTTTATTACTGGGCGTGCTCACACACGCTGCTCTTCCCCGACGTTGCTCATCAGTGCCATCACCATCACCTGTCCACTCACCTGCCTGGCACCGCCTTCAGCTCACTGCACCACCCTCCCCTACAGCTGAGTCAGGGGCCACACCTCTCCCACAGTTCAAAAACAAAGTTGCACGTTTTACTTCCACATATGGTTTGTGTCCCACGTTTCCCAGTTTCACTGCTGCTCCACAAGTAGTTGGGGAATGTTTGCGTCTGCCATGCAAACTGTGGACAACTGTTGCAACTTACTTGCAACCAAAGCAATTGAAAGGAGTTTTTAGTGTAGCATTATACATCTCTTTGGGACCAATTTTATGTAAGACTGTTAGCAACCTCCAACAACCACTCGCCAACCAGTAAGGGAATATACATTTTCCATAAGGACGTGGTTGTCAGGGGAACGCAAACTGGTATCTGTATCTGCATGACTGGGAGTTTAGCAGCTGATTCCACAGTGATTCTAGCAACAGCCGCCTGCCAACTGGATGGGCACTAAACTTTTCCTAAGTGACCTGTGGTTGCGAGCAGTCTTATCTCTAGGACTGTGTGACTGGGGCCTTGCTAAAGCACCAAAGCTAATGTCCTGTTTTAAAGAAAGCGATCTAGAGCCACACCAAAGATTAATGTTTTGTTCTACTGTGCGGGGCCTCCCTCCCACTGAGTTACATGAAACCCAGTTGGTTTTGCATAATCCTGCTGACAGTTAAATAGCACTACAAACCGTAGGAGGGCGGTTGAAGAACACATCCTCCACTGAGGTTAATGCCCTTACTTTATATTTTAGGTAAAGTGATTTGGATCTAAATTTGATGAGTTCCTCTTCTGTTCGTGCATCAGCTCTCCACCAAGACTCATGAAATCCAGCTTTGAAGCACTGTAAGCATGTCTTTGTGCTGGCAGCAGAACAAAGAGAAGTTCTAGTGTGAAATTTTAGATGCAAGTTTTAGAAGCTTCAGCGATTTCTTAAATTTAGTTCCTTGAACAGCAATATTTAAAGATACAGTAAAAATACACCCACACTCAGAAGACACATTTAGATGTTGTATGCACTAGTACAGCCTCCAGTAAACTTACGGTACACTGTCTTTTTCTCATTTTCTCATATATGCACAAACACACACACACATTCCCAGTGTGTATTAGCTGAGGCTGGGCTGCAGCAGTGTAATGACTGCAGCCACCAGCCTTTGACTGGAAGCTTGCTCGATGACTCTCCAGCTCGGGTGTTTTCAGCTGCCCGTCTCTTCTCAAGTTTCAGTCAACAAAATCCGCCGTTTGAACTTCTTCCCCCTCAAAACAGCGAACAATCGCAGCGAAGAAAACTTGATCTAATTTGGTAGGTTGCTCGTTCCACAACATGAAAAGCACATGATGTTGAACTGACTCTGACCTCAGTGAGATAATTTTTCAAGGGCAGCCTGATCCTCGTTTGTGTGGGAACAAATTATTATTAAGTTCAGCCAGGCTTGGCTGCACATCAAAGGCTGCATTTACAGTGCGAGTCATTATGATCTGTCTAAAAATTGCTGCTGGTATCAAATGTTTTGGACGGGTGTTGATATACAGATGTGAGTGTTTGGTTCATGAACCCTACAAAACTAATGAATCTGTGAGAGGTTTCCCTTGAAAATCATCATTTTTAAATACCTTTGAAACATACTTTAAAGAGAAATATTTAGCAGAGAATTACGACGTGTGTGTCTCATTTTAAACAGTCACCTCTCGGTCTCCTACTGGATGAAATGGTTTTCACCAACTAAAACTTACAGTTCACAGATTCAGCAAATTCAGCTCAGCTCCACATTTAGAGAAACAGGTGGTGAAGCTGTAAACTTAATGATTGGTCCTAGAATGTATTTCATTATGGAAGAAGTATTCAGGACAACGGTTTGCTAATCCTCTGTTTCTTAATGCAAAACTATCATTACCTGTGTGCTCATCATAGTAAAAACAGCCATTCACTGTGGAAATTGCTGTATTGGGCAACCGTGGCTCAGGGGGTTGGGAAGCGTATCTGTAACCGGAAGGTCGCTGGTTCGATCCCCGGGCTCTCTGTCCTGGTCGTTGTGTCCTTGGACAAGACACTTTACCCTACTTACCTACTGGTGTTGGCCAGAGGGGCCGATGGCGCGATATGGCAGCCTCGCTTCTGTCAGTCTGCCCCAGGGCTGCTGTAGCTGCCTCCACCAGTGTATGAATGTGAGAGTGAATGAATAGTGGCATTGTAAAGCGCTTTGGGTGCCTTGAAAAGCGCTATATAAATGCAATCCATTATTATTTGTTTTGATGTTTTTAACTTATTGATAAGGAGGCATAAATTCATAAAGAGTGGTTCACTGTAGTAGCTGCTCAATCGGAGAATCAGGTGCTTTAATAGATTTACTGCGGTAATCTAAGAGGCTGCTAGAAAATTAATGGAAGTGAAAATGAAAAAAGTTGATACATGAATTCATTTTTATGAAAGTCTTATGATCATTTTTATGTTATGGGGGAGGGAGGGGGCTTAAGCTAATATTCTGAGAAAAAAATGAGTTCATTATGAACAAGATCCTTTTGAATATTCTCTTGGATTAAAACTGTAAATTCATGAGAAATGAACTTCAATGAAACTGTTTTGTTGTCAAAGAATTCCATTTCTTCATTAGTTGAACAGCCACGTGGAACATTTAAGGTTTAGACTGAGCTACAAATGTGGCCAGGAGTTTATCCGACCCCCAGGCTCGGCTCTCGGGTGTTGTTTGCCACCTTGTTTCCTTTTTGTCTAATGAAATAAAATGCTGTGTCATCAGACACGGGTAAATGGTGTCTAGTATTATTTTTAAAAGTAAAGTAAATTCTGAGGAAGAAGAGAAAAACGAGCGAGTGCTGTTTTTTTTCTCGTTTGTCCGGCACAAGTGCCGTTCTTTAAAGAGCTGTGGTTGAGGTGCAACAACACGATGGAAGACATCCTTACATCATTTTTATTCTCCCAAACAGATCGATTCAGCAGCAGCGTCTCTTCTGGATGCTTCCATTGATGATTCGGATATATTCAGTAGCAAGGGGCTCTAATCTGACTCGGTCTATGTGGGGTGAGAAGGTTTTCTCTCCAGCTGAATCTCTGAAAATTTATGTTTTTAAATTTGTGAGTACTATTAACAGAGTTTTTTTTACTCTCTGAATTCAATCGAAGTTTAATTCTGAGTTTCTTCTCAGTTTTTGTAACAAATAGTTCATAATAGCTGTTTTAGTTGTTTTTATTTTTAGAAATTTGGCAAAATATTTAATTCCTTATCTACAACAGGAATCTGACCAGTATGCAAAAAATAAAATAAAGCTACTACTTTAACTTCTACTTTTCCCGTGTTATTAGAATATCTGATTTTTCATTTCCTAAGTCTTGACAATCAATGGAAAAATCAGTCTGATACATATAAAAAAACTGTGGATATTTTTTTCCAGAAAAGTAATTTAAGACGCTGTGTTGGAGACGTTGGTTCAAAGTGTCTTTATTCAAATAAATAAATACTGAAGGAATCTGCGAGTATATTGATAAAGTGAGAAACATGATGGACTCAGTTACCTTCCATCAATTATGTTCCATACTTGTGCATCTTTATAAAAATGTAAGTCCAGCGTCACAGGTTTGTGGCCGAGGTCTAATGAGACCTGCAGTTTATAAAACGCAGCAACACAGACAAGGTCAGACCTGCTAATGATTTAATGTTCCTGTGAACCTCTGGCAAGACTAATTTGTTGCAATTTGGGTCTGGTTTCCCCATTAAAAAGCTGATAAAGGCTTGTAAATAATGAGCCAGTCATTGTCCTCTTTGTGCCCTTTAGTCCTGTTGCACCATTAATTAGCTGTTTGATACTCTGAGTCTTACCTTTAGTCCCTGTGTGCCTTTTTCGCTGTGGCTCGCTGTCCTGCTGGTTTGATGTAGGTTTTAATGAGACTCCAATGAGACTCTCAGCCTGCTTTCACAGCTGCGTCCACCAGCTGCACATGTGATGGAGCTGTTGGCTGAAATCTAATGGAGAATTTGAATCATCATTAATTGTTATTTTTTTGTATTTATGTTTGCTGTGCAAAATGTCTGCACACCTGAATGTGTGGCAGGAAAACAAAGAACCAAAACCCCTCTATCTGACCCTCTCATGTTAAATGAGGAACATCTAAACTTCTCATACTTGCATTTATGTAATAACATTAACAGCAACATTTACTCAAAGGTTTAAGGAGATTCCCAAAGCAGTGAGCTCATCTTGGCCCCGGTCAAAGTAATCCTAGACGCACTCGGGTATAAGATCACGGACGCAGGTAGAGGAAGCCCTCCGTAGAGAATAAGGCTGGAAGCCAAAATCCAGGAAGCCTGGAAGGATGTTAGCTGGTTAACTGAGGTGCACAAGGTCTCCATGAGAGACAGGCCCTGGGTGACAAACAGATGTCCATAACACTGAGACAAACAAAGCCACGAGGCTGAAGAGATAAACCAGAGAAGCAGAGGGCCTGTTCTCTGAAGATCCATCCAGGGTGTTCTCTCATCTACCGGGAATAACAGCACGAGGGCAGAGCCACTCAGAGCTGAAACTCAACAACACTGGAAAAACATCTGGGAGAAAAAGGTGTCACATACCACCAATGTCAAGCGGCTGGTGGACCTGAAAGCAGACGACAGCAAACAGAGCCAGGGGTGCCAGGTGCTGAAGGAACAGCTGGAGCAAATGTGGAAGGTCAAATTCAAAGTGGTCCTAATGGTAATAGGAGCATTAGACACTGTAACCCCCAAACTGGAAGAGTTTCTCCAGCAGATTCCAGGCCAACATCAGAGGTTGCTGCCCAGAAGACAGCAGCTAAGATCCTGGACAGAACCCTCAGACCCCCCCAGACCTTTAATAGAGGACCTGAGGGACACACACATTTTGTATATTTACAGGGAGGACAGGGATTATGCAGACGCTGCCCACTGTGAAACCTCTACTCTGATGAAACTGTTGTAGTATTTAACAAGTTTTACTTACCCAAGGGTGGAAGCTGAGATAAATAAAGGCTTTCTAGATATTAGAGATATTGTCACTCGAGCAATAAATAACTTTTACTTAATTTAATATTTTAGCTTATTTAAAATCCAAAACAAAACTGGTCAGAAGTGTAGACGTGAACAGTATAACACAAGTCAGTTAACTTTCAGGGAGATTAATCTGCATAGAAATGTGACTCTGAACTCTTTGTAGACGGTTTTGACTTTAAACTTCTAGACTTTGTGTTTTGGATTTGAATCTGCTGCCATGTTCAGATATTGATGATCTCGCTCATACTGTTGTACAGACAAACATATGTGCAAGGATTTCATTGGTCCAACTAAACTCTTCCTATGCATTTATAAATATGAAAATGCTGCTGCTCATAAATCTGATGAATGTCACACAGACCAAAACATTACAACTTAATGAATGTTAATAAATGTTCCAGTAGTAACCGAGCCAGCGTGTGAGCGCTCCTTCTAATTGCTTTTACACTGTTTCATGTTTAAAGTGTTCTATTCTCTCTTGTAATTTATACTATCTTTGTCTCATTAGTCTCAAATTATTTCAATTGTGTGAATTGAAACTGTCATATTTTTGTCATTCTTCTGCAAAGCAATTTAAATTGGACTAACCTGAATGAATAGAGGGGAATTTGGAGTGATACATTTACAAACAGACACACATGCTGCTGCCTTCTGATTGGCTCTGAGAGGACTTAATCAGCTGAATGTGAAGCAGTCTGAATGAGATGGGGAAGGAGATGCTTTTAAAATGCAATATTAGAGCAGTGAGACACACGCTTGCTTTGTTTGTGTGCAGGTGTGGGGGAGGCACTTTCAATCCTTGCAGGATTTGTGGTTTCTTCTCTAAATGTATTCAGCAGGGGGAGAATTGGTCTCTGGATTTGAAGGTCTTAAGCTAGAAAGTCTTTCCTGCGGGGATGTTGCCACTGAAACACCTGTCTTTGGCTTTTTTCTTTGTGCTGAGATACACCAGCATTGTGCTCAAATCTCAAAATGTAAATTGTACAGGCAGAACTGCAGCGTATAATCCCTCTATGGATGCATTAATGTCCAAGTAAAATATTAGAAAGCAGTAATATTGTGTTTGCTATGAAGTTCCTGATAAAGGATTAGCCAACAGCTGTCACAGCGCTGAAATGTTGATTCTCAATACTTTATGCAGTGATGCCTTTCAAACAGTGGGACCAATATTAACTCCACAGCTTCAGGAGGTGAGGAGTTAAAAATATCTCTCAGCAAACATTTCTGGCACAACTTTGCCTTCTTCCAAGGTGCATGGAGAGGATGAGACGCTAACAACATGGAGATGTGATGGTTAATTTGACTTTTTTTTTGTTTCTTGTCCTTTATTCAAGCCCAGATGTGTTATGTATTACTATGACCCTGATGAAGGCCGAAACATGTTAGTCAGTTAATAAAATTGTTCCTCTTCACTTTTAAGTGTTGCTGGAGTTCCTGTGTTGTTAGTTTAAGATATTTCTGCCATGATTTGAATCTGGTAAAAAGATGGTTTGTAAGGTTGAAAGTCTTGAACGTTGTTCATTTCACCTTTTGTAATTTTTGCAAAAGTTGTAATTAAGCTTTGACGGTTTGCATCATTTTTGACCGGCTGAAAACATTCAGAGATCTGCAAACATTTAATCTACATTTTCACCCTTTGTTCACTGTCCTTTGTTTCAAATAATGTTGTTACTCTTGGACTCTGTAGACAGACTCAACAGTAGCTTTTCATGACTCATAATAGGTTCACCACAGGCCATTTTAACTTCTGTCTCTTTATAGACTGAAAAGCCAGCTTCTTTCTCATTGGATAATTTTGAGCTGCGTGGCTGAGAAGACCATATACTTGCTGCCATATTTAATGACATCATACAGACACCAGTGTAAACAAACTGTCTGAAACTTAGCAGTATGAAGCTTCACTGATTCGTTGTTGGAACCTTTGCCCCTCCCTAATATGAGTATTTATCAAATAAATACACCTGCTCAGCTCCTCAGATTAGCTTTCGTCAGGCATTAAAACTTGTTAAACTGACAATGATTCAGACCCCTGGCTGAGATAAAATTAATAGTCTGGAAATCCTCTTTCATGGCTTAAACGCTTGTAACAAAAGTCCAAAAATAAAGCTTTTCAGAGTTAGCAAAGCCATCCAGTGGACTGGATTGGACCCTTGGGTGGGCCCATCCTGGCTCATGGGCCATATGTTTGACAATTTTGTCAAAAGACTCTATTGTGGCTTTTGAAAAAGATATTATTGGTTTTGCATCAAGCTATGAAGTGCATCCCTAGTGTTTTCAGCAGGACTTTGAAGTAATCACTTCAAAGAAACATCACTTCATACATAAAGGAGATGCTGAGATTAGACGTGTCACTTCCTGCATGGAGTCTGCAGCTGCTATCAAGATGTTATCACATCAGGATTTATTAATGCCTTCTGATTATTGTATTCATTTACACCCGATGAGCGCTGTCATTATTTGGATTCTATCAGCAGTCAAATCTCCAAATACAAATCAGAACTTATTGTGCTATTCAAATGTCAAAGTCATAACATTACTGCTATATATGGAATCACCAGGTCAACAGTAGTTTTAGACTACGCAAACGTCAAATAGCTAATTATCACACAATTTACTGCATTTGTGTGGGAATGTGTGTGTGAATGGGTGGATGACTGGATATGTAAAGCGCTTTGGGGTCCTTAGGGACTAGTAAAGCGCTATATAAATACAGGCCATTTACCATTTACCATTTACCATTTATTGAATATCACACCTAAGCTTTCCTTACAGCCTTTCCCAGGATGTGAAGTGTGTGGTGTGTTAGTGCAATTATGTAACAGTATCGCTCAATAATTAGAAGCCAGCTACCCACCACCCATCCACATTTTACATGTTTAAATAATTTAGGCACGTCTACTCCTGCACTTTATGTCAGTGTCCAAACGAGGGTGCTTGGTGAGGAGGAAAAAGAAGGAGGGGCAACCTAGCCTGGATTTAGGAGAGTTAATAAAGCTGTTTCCTGTTAAAGTTAAATCCAGGCAACATTAATATGTTACATCCAGTAACATATTAAGGAACAGAAGGATAAAAGAAATCCTTTTTGGTCAAAGCTGCTCGTGTTAACTTAAACAAACAAATGTGTTGACTTTGTAAATGAACAGCGGTGGACTTCGTGTGATTCTGTGTCAGCTTTCCTGGTGAATTTAAGGCAAAAAAAAGTTGGTTAGGCACAATTCTGTAAATATCTTCACAGACCTGTAAGAGAAGTTTGACACACAATCAAATCTAGCTGCACTACACGGTGCACACTGATAAAGCTGAGTTTAACATAAACAGCTGCAGATAAAGACAGAACCAGTTCTTTTTACTGGTTTACTACATCCGTATGACTCTCAGCTCTAGAGTTGTGGCATCTCGCTGGCCTGCAGGCATACACTGGATACTAACACTGTAATAAGATAGTCCCATTCACCCCACAGCATGCTAACATTAAAGACTGTCCTGTTCCTGTGGGTGTTTTGGTAAAATAAAAGTAATCGACTCGATGTTCTGTTCCTTCCAGGAGGGCATGAGGACAAAGAACTAAAGCTGGCCGAGGCGTCTCAGTATCAGCTGTATCAGTGATGTCAGGCAAACAAACGTAAGTAATAAACAGTCGTCCACCAACAGGAATCAGTCTTGTATGTTGCAGCCAAGATGTTACTGATGGAGAGAAAATAACTTTAGTGAAAAAGTTGAATTATGGAAACAACAGCTCTTAGTCTGTAACACAAAGACTGATTGTGCTCAAACAGAAAGCCTCCAGTGCTGAATATTGATCAGATGGAGTCAGCAATTTGAAGGATTTGCTTCGGGCTTTGTTGCATATGATGGGTCCCCTTACTGCCAGCGTCTGACTGATTGAAGAATGAATCAGTCAGTCAAACAAAATAATCGATATGTTCAGTTTGTCCTTTATATTCATTAATACAGATTAGTTTCCCTAGACTTTTCTTTTTTCAACCACACGCACTTTTGTTTTGCTATTAAAACATAATCATATGGAAATTATCTGCTGTGCTTGTTAATATCATGGGCATAAGAAGATAAGATGACAGCACAGCAGAGTTTACCTCCAGCCAGCCTGCAGGTAAATCACTGCTGAATCTGTTGAATAATTTAAAACTCAACACTTGTAAATGAGTTTTGTCTTTTGGGAACAACAACCTAGTTCAACACGTGCTGCAAAAAAGAGCTGGGCATAGGCGTTGTGAAGTCGGCCACTACATTCGGACTTCTGAACCCATCACGACAGCGTTTTAGCGGTCGCTATTTGGGTCTGTTTGAGTCCGACGTGATCAGCTAACGCTATCATTAATAAACTGTACAGATGCAAAGCAAAGACATGCTATATATCTGCTATTGGATTAAGACAAATGTGCTTCAACACACAGGAAGACGTAGTGTTTGGCAAATCCAAAAGACACCATTAGCAACAATACAGTTGAGAGGACCAGTTCACTTTAGCAATGGATGGTTGTTTTGATGTAAATCAATCAACCACTGGGATGGAAAAATGAAGCCAACAACTGTGCAGTTCCTCAAATGGCCACTGAGTCAATTCCAATAGAGTCCTGAGTTGAAATGTGCTGTACGACTTTAAAGCATAAAAACATGTTTACAGGCGGGTACAAAGGCTGAGTCCTCACAGACAGGCGTCCCAGTCAAAGGGCTGTGCTAACTGCAATCACTGAAGTGTACTGGTCTGCTGTGTTTGTGTTGTTTTGACCAGTTGGACCAGTTTAATGGGATTATCTGATCAATAATAAAAACCCTGTTGTGTGTTACAGCTCAGCCAAGAAATTTGTTCTGTAGTTTTGGTGAGTAAAGTTTGCAACACAAATTCAGGTAATGCTTCTGTCATTGCATTTCACCCCTCTTACTAAGCCTGTTAGCCTTAGCTAATGACTTAATAATAACATAATAGTTATGTATTAGTACTTCAACTAAACCTGGTTAAAAGAATCTGATGTTAGGCTTCCAAATGAGTCCAAAACCAGTGCGTGATGTCATAGTAGCCACCTCAATTTTTGTCCACAAATACACAGTATCGATGTACTTTTCTGTACCAAAGATGATAGATTTAACCACTACATCTTTGATGATAATATTATCATTAAATGATCATCATTAAACATTTACTGGAAAACAAATCTCTCTGCATTTGCAACGTGCTAAACAAATAAATAAATGTTCTTTTTCTTTTGCTGTTGCAAGCTTGTTACATACAAACCATTTCTATGAGACCTGCTTGAGAAGAGACTAAAGATGTAGATGTATGTCTGAACTGTCCCCACACCTGCTTTTTTCTCTCCTAGCATGGTGAGGTTAAAATAGACACAATTTGCGTTGCTCTGGAATTGAGAGCAGCTCTTGACAGACACTGTTGCTGGTTGAAGTGTGCTGGTTAATGGCATGTGGGCAAACAAGCATTGCATTGGCAGGTTCAGAGAGACTCTACTGGTCTGGTGTAGGAGCTGTGCATCACACAAGGAGTGCCTTCTCTGCCAAGCACCCCGAGGACCTCTGTATCAGCAAAGCTGCATTCATGAATATAAATGTGTTCCCACTATTATTACACTTAAACACCTGAAGTCACGTGCAGAAGCAGTCGCTAAGCGCTCGCTATTAGTGAGCTGCTCAGCAGATGACACTAAGGAAATATAGATATTGAAAGATGTTGACACTGAAATAAGTTGAGTTCCCTATAACTTTTCTAATATGTAACAAGTGTAAGTGACATCTACGTGAAGGGACATTAATGGGACAGCTTGTCAAAGTCAGTAACAATGACTCTTTACATCTTGTTTACCTTTGCTTTGTGTGAGTTTTTAGTAAAAGTAAATGGCATGCTGCAGTTTATGTTTTTCTTTGATATCAAAATCTTAATTTTCTGCAGTTGAGGTTTGCAGCTCCCATTCTTCATTTTATGTAGGGATGTACTATGGAGGAGGATATTATTAAAGCCAGTAGGTTATTTATTTCATAGCACCAGCATGTAGAATGTCCTTATATGTCCTGTGATCTCAAGTTCAGCTCAGAGCATTGCTATTTAATAATGCCAAGTAATATCATCCTCATCTTAGGCTAGATCATATAGTAAGGTCAAGCCTTTGTGTGTGTATATATATACATATATATATATATACATATATATCAGAATCAGAATCAGAATCAGAATACTTTATTGATCCCTGGGGGAAATTATTTTTTGTTACAGTGCTCCATTTTAAACCAACATTAAGACAAGACAGACAATACACTAACTAAGAATAGTACAATATATACATATATATACATACATACATACATAAGTCACTTATAAATAAATATTTGGAAAAGAAACATGTGTAGCTGTAGCAGCAAACAGTGTGTTAAGTGGATGCGTTGTACAGGGAGATGGCCACAGGCAGGAATGATTTCCTGTGTCGTTCAGTGGTGCTTTTCGGTAACCTCAGTCTCTCACTGAACGAGCTCCTGTGACTGACCAGCATGTCATGGAGTGGGTGGGAGGTGTTATCCAACATTGTCTTTATCTTGGACAGCATCCACCTCTCCGACACCACCTTGAGGGAGTCCAGCTCCATCCCCACAACATTGCTGGCCTTACGGATCAGTTTATTAAGTCTGTTGGCATCTGCGACCCTCAGCCTGCTCCCCCAGCATGCAACAGCATAGAGGATCGCACTGGCCACCACAGACTCATAGAAAATCCTCAGCATTTTCTGGCAGATGTTGAAGGACCTCAGTCGCCTCAAAAAATAGAGACGACTCTGTCCCTTCCTGTAAAGTGCTGTGGTGTTTTTAGCCCAGTCCAGTTTATTGTCAATGTGTACTCCAAGGTATTTATAGTCCTCCACAATGTCAACACTGACCCCCTGGATTGAAACAGGGGTCAAGTGTTTCCTGGTCTTCCTGAAGTCCACGATCAGTTCCTTGGTCTTTGCCACGTTGAGCTGCAGATGATTCTGCTCACACCACGTGACAAAGGAGTCGACCACAGCCCGGTACTCTGTCTCATCATCCCTGCTGATGCATCCAACCACCGCAGAGTCATCAGAAAACTTCTGAAGATGGCAGGTCTCTGTGCAGTGGCTGAAGTCTGTGGTGTAGAGGGTGAAGAGGAAGGGGGAGAGGACAGTCCCCTGTGGTGCCCCTGTGTTGCTAATCACCTTGTCAGACACACACTGTGGGAGACGTACATATTGTGGTCTTCCTGTCAGGTAATCAACAATCCAGGACACCAGAGAAGCATCCACCTGCATCGCTGCTAACTTATCACCCAGGAGGGTCGGCCTGATGGTGTTGAAAGCACTGGAAAAGTCAAAAAACATGACCCTCACAGTGCTCGCCGGCTGGTCCAGATGGGTGTAGACACGATTGAGCAGGTAGATGATGGCGTCCTCTGTTCCGAGACGAGGCTGATAAGCGAACTGAAGGGGATCCAGATGTGGTCTTACTATGGGTCGCAGCTGGTCCAGGATGAGCCTTTCCAGGGTCTTCATGATGTGGGAGGTCAGTGCCACGGGCCTGTAATCCTGGGGGCCACTGGGACGAGGCGTCTTTGGTACAGGGACGAGGCATGATGTCTTCCACATCACCGGGACCCTCTGCAGACTCAGACTCAGCATAAACAGTTAATGAAAGACTCCACACAGCTGGGGGGCACAGGTCTTGAGGACAAGGGGACTCACTCCGTCTGGTCCAGCAGACTTGCCTGAGTGAAGTCTCCTCATTTGCATCTCAAATGTATGTATATATATATATACACACACACACACACATATATATATATAAAAAAAAAAACACCCAGCACGCCCCTGCGGGTGGTTTATCCTTCAAGCTCGGGTCCTCTACCAGAGGCCTGGGAGCTTGAGGGTCCTGCGCAGTATCTTAGCTGTTCCCAGGACTGCGCTCTTCTGGACAGAGATCTCCGATGTTGTTCCCGGGATCTGCTGGAGCCACTCGCCTAGCTTGGGAATCACCGCACCTAGTGCTCCGATTACCACGGGGACCACCGTTACCTTCACCCTCCACATCCTCTCGAGCTCTTCTCTGAGCCCTTGGTATTTCTCCAGCTTCTCGTGTTCCTTCTTCCTGATATTGCTGTCATTCGGAACCGCTACATCGATCACTACGGCCGTCTTCTTCTGTTTGTCTACCACCACTATGTCCGGTTGGTTAGCCACCACCATTTTGTCCGTCTGTATCTGGAAGTCCCACAGGATCTTAGCTCGGTCATTCTCCACCACCCTTGGGGGCATCTCCCATTTTGACCTCGGGACTTCCAGGTTATACTCGGCACAGATGTTCCTGTACACTATGCCGGCCACTTGGTTATGGCGTTCCATGTATGCCTTGCCTGCTAGCATCTTGCACCCTGCTGTTATGTGCTGGATTGTCTCTGGGGCATCTTTACACAGCCTGCACCTGGGGTCTTGCCTGGTGTGATAGACCCCAGCCTCTATGGATCTTGTGCTCAGAGCTTGTTCTTGTGCTGCCATGATTAGTGCCTCTGTGCTGTCTTTCAGTCCAGCTTTGTCCAGCCACTGGTAGGATTTCTGGATATCAGCCACCTCCTCTATCTGCCGGTGGTACATACCGTGCAGGGGCCTGTCCTTCCATGATGGTTCCTCGTCTCCCTCCTCTTTCTTGGGTTTCTGCTGCCTGAGGTATTCACTGAGCACTCGGTCAGTTGGGGCCATCTTCCCAATGTATTCTTGGATGTTCCTTGTCTCATCCTGGACTGTGGTGCTGACACTCACCAGTCCCCGGCCCCCTTCCTTCCGCTTAGCGTACAGCCTCAGGGTGCTGGACTTGGGGTGAAACCCTCCATGCATGGTAAGGAGCTTTCTTGTCTTTATGTCAGTGGCTTCTATTTCCTCCTTTGGCCAGCCTATTACCCCAGCAGGGTACCTGATCACGGGCAGGGCGTACGTGTTGATGGCCCGGATCTTGTTCTTACCATTCAGCTGACTCCTCAGGACTTGCCTGACCCTCTGCAGGTACTTGGTGGTTGCAGCCTTTCTAGAGGCCTCTTCATGGTTCCCATTTGCCTGCGGGATCCCCAGGTACTTGTAACTGTCCTCTATGTCTGCAATGTTGCCTCCATAAATATATATATATATATATATATATATATATATATATATATATATATATATATATATATATATATATATATATATATATATATATATATATATATATATATATATATAATCCCAACAATCCCCCACTGAGATGCACTTGGTGACAGTAGGGAAGAAACCCCCCCAAAGATAAAGAATCTGACTCAGGTAGGGTGGACATCTGCCTTCATTATTTAGAGAGGAGAGGGAAAAGGTTTGCGAGACTTCTAGCTGTAATTCCAGATCAGAAATATGCAGAGCACCTGCAGAAGGATACTGCAATTTTATATAGATTCACTGCGAGTGAAAGACAGGAAGGGTGCTTATGGGACCTGTACCGACATGTAACTAAGGAGTATTTCAGGGTTGTCTAACTATAAGCTTTATTAAAAAGAAAGGTTGAAAGTTTGAAAAAGGAAAAGTTTGAAGCCTAAATTTAAAAGCATAGTGGGTGTCTGTCTCCCAAATGCTGCTTCTCTTCTACTTTTGGAAACTCTAGGAAACCAAAGGCAGGCCTGCTGTCTGAGAGCAAAGTGCTCCATTGGGATAATATGGTCTGATCATTCAAGAGTGTTTTTCTGAGGAGAAGGATTTTAAATTTCACAGAATTTAACAGGGAACCAATGAGAGAAGTGGGGAAATGTCTCTTTCTAGTTCCTGTTTGTACTCTTGCTGCAGGATTGCAGATCAGCTGAGGTGTTTAAGGACAGCCCGATAATTGCATGCATGAACTATAGCTGGTATCCTAACTATTCCTGTTTCTGACAATATGCAAGTCCAGGAAGGCAGTCCTAGATATTTGTCAAAAGTATGAGTTAGTGACTCCGGAGTGCCTCACAGTACTACTGGAGGTGAAGGTGAAACCCTCGTGCTAAAGTAAATTGTTAGACCAGTCTGAAATGTTGGTGGACTAAATACTTTAACTCCTCCTAGCAAAAAGAAATGAAAAAAACTATATTTAATTCAATTTGACAAGCTTAGTCTAAGAAGACTAAACTTCCACTGAACTGACGCGTGCCAACATGACTCAGGGTTCAGACTTGTAGAAGCTCAAACTGTGTCCATCCATTAGGTTTATCTTCCTCATATGATATCTGGAGCTGCTTCGATGTTTTCCTCTGTTTACTTGTTGTTTGGATGACTCACGTTGTACACATAGTTCTGCTGCTCTCACGTTCTCTTTGTTGCTGTGGTAGAAAACTTGTTTCCAGTCACATTTATTCTCAATCAATGAAAAGCAGCAGTTCCAGCATTTGTCACATTAAAACCCTATCACCATTCTGGGAAACATTTAACGTGAAATATTTGCAGAGTCACTGACAGAGGCTCAACAGCAATCTGTGAAACTGCAAACCAGCCTTTATTTGTTACAGAAGAAAAACTCCTAGACACACAGCAAGCACACAGACTGCATATTAAACATACAGCCATCATGGTGTCATCCATGAGTCTCTGAAGTGCTCTTGACTTTTGTTAGTCACTGTCTGGATCAGACTTGAGAACCTACGGACGTTGTAAATTCATGTTGGTGGTAACTTGTCAATCAGAAGGCATCCATCCATTCATCCAACCATACATTCATCCATCCATTCATCCAACCATCCATCCATCCATCCATTCATCCAACCATCCATCCATCCATCCATTCATCCAACCATACATTCATCCATCCATTCATCCATCCAATCATCCATCCATCCATCCATCCATTCATCCAACCATACATTCATCCATCCATTCATCCATCCAATCATCCAACCATCCATCCATTCATCCAACCATCCATCCATCCATCCATACAACCATCCATCCATCCATCCATCCATCCATCCATCCATCCAACCATCCATTCATCCAACCATCCATTCATCCAACCATACATTCATCCATTCATCCATCCAATCATCCATCCATCCATCCATTCATCCAACCATACATTCATCCATCCATTCATCCATCCAATCATCCAACCATCCATCCATCCATCCATCCATCCATTCATCCAACCATCCATCCAACCATCCATCCATTCATCCAACCATCCATCCATCCATCCATACAACCATCCATCCATCCATCCATCCATCCATCCATTCATCCAACCATCCATCCATTCATCCAACCATACATTCATCCATCCATTCATCCATCCAATCATCCAACCATCCATCCATCCATCCATTCATCCAACCATACATTCATCCATCCATTCATCCATCCAATCATCCATCCATCCATCCATTCATCCAACCATCCATCCAACCATCCATCCAACCATCCATCCATTCATCCAACCATCCATCCATCCATCCATCCATACAACCATCCATCCATCCATCCATCCATCCATCCATCCATCCAACCATTCATCCATCCAATCATCCATCCATCCATCCATCCATCCATCCATCCATCCATCCATCCAACCATCCATCCATTCATCCAACCATACATTCATCCATCCATTCATCCATCCATTCATCCAACCATACATTCATCCATCCATTCATCCATCCAATCATCCATCCATCCATCCATTCATCCAACCATCCATCCAACCATCCATCATCCATTCATCCAACCATCCATCCAACCATCCATCCATTCATCCAACCATACATTCATCCATCCATTCATCCATCCAATCATCCATCCATACATCCATCCATCCATTCATCCAACCATCCATCCAACCATCCATCCATTCATCCAACCATCCATCCATCCATCCATACAACCATCAGTGTTGGGGAGTAACGGAATACATGTACTGCCGTTACGTATTTAAAATACAAAATATGAGTAACTGTATTCCGTTACAGTTACCGTTTAAACAGGTGGTATTCAGAATACAGTTACTTTGTTGAAATAAATGGATTACACTGCGGTACTTTCCTGTTTTATTTTGTCGCGGGTCAGGACTGTTTGGGTTTTGTTTAACAGCTACGTTCTGTTGTTCCAGGCGGCAGCGTTACGGTTGCCATGGTTACAGGGCGACGCTCTCTCTCTCTCTCTCTCTGCGACTGTGTGTTTCCTGGGTGAGAGAGCGCCTTTTCCTTGTTGTTATTGTTGTGCTAAGCTAACAGGCAGAATGCTACAAGCATAGCTCTAAAGAATGTAGCATCATGGCCAGTGTAGTTCGTGCTGCAGGGAGAATGGACTGCCATACACGTTATGGGTCTGTGAGCGCGAGGAGGGAGAAAAAGGGGAGTGGAAAGGTTGGAGTTGTCATCGAGGAAAAACGGGAGCTGGAAGCATGTAAATATAATAATAACCACTTCAGCCAAGAAGAGTAAGCTATTAAGACTCGACTGTACACCGTGTTCGTGTTTTCCTCCGAAAACAATAAGTTCCATTGGAGCAGTCTTTCAACGCCTCTCTCTGTCTCTCACAAGAAAAGTTGACCCAGACAACAAAGTAAAGCTATTTTTCGGCTACGAGCCGACAGGGACCCCGCCGTATTAGTCAGAGGTCCCTTTACTACAGTTCGGAGTCGCGGACCTTCAGTAATAGTAATAAATCACACAGCAATAGTACATTCACGTTGTTGTAAAAAGCATGATAATATATTAAGTAATCCAAAGTATTCAGGATACGTTACTGTCATTGAGTAACGTAACGGAATACGTTACAGAATACATTTTGGGGCATGTATTCTGTATTCTGTAATGGAATACATTTTAAAAGTAACCTTCCCAACACTGACAACCATCCATCCATCCATCCATCCATCCATCCATCCATTCATCCAACCATCCATCCATCCATTCATCCATCCATCCATCCATTCATCCAACCATCCATCCATCCATTCATCCAACCATCCATCCATCCATCCATCCATCCATCCATCCATCCAACCATTCAACCACTCATCCATTCATCCAACCATACATTCATCCATCCATTCATCCATCCAATCATCCAACCATCCATCCATCCATCCATCCATTCATCCAACCATCCATCCATCCATCCATTCATCCATCCATCCATCCAACCAACCAACCATCCACCCACCCACCCATCCATTCATCCAACCATTCAACCACCCATCCATCCATCCATCCATCCATCCATCCATCCATCCATCCATGTGTTGTGTTGCTGGCACAGTGGTCCAAGTAATCCTTCCAGTATATCCCAGGTTTGCCCTGAGGCATAGGTGAGAGTACGAATATAGAGCCAGTAAATTGGCAGGTACTTTTTTTTGTTTTGTTTTGTTTTTTTTACATTTAATTTTCAGCACAACAGACCACACAGCCTCACTGCAGATCCTACACTAGCCTGTCAATTATCAGGTTGCCAAACCCTAAAGCATATTCTGTGTGCTCATGTGCTCTAACTTTTACTATAATTTACAAAATGAGCATCAAGTGTTACCCCTCTGTAGTCAATATCTGGAGGTGATGTCCATACCTGACTTCTATCAGCAATCCATTTGAGATTGGTATTTCAAGTATAAGAAATATTATTTGTTAATATTCGCTGATGACTACTCAGCTGTGCTTTGAAGAATACACCTGATCCTACTATGCAATGACAGTGTATACTTGTTCCAGACTTATGGGCCAGCTTTACAATAGCAGATTACAACTCAGCTCATTTTCTGTTATTTTGTGAAGAGTTCTAGGCAGGAATTATAAATCGTTGCAGAAGTCTTTGGCTTCACATACAATCATTAGTAAAACTTTGTCAGACTTATCTGTTTAACTGCTTGTTGAAGCCAACATGCACGGCCTCAGTCAGTGCATTTAGACATGTTGTCACCCGAGTTTCAGCGTGGGGTAGAAAGGTGGTTTAAATGAGGTTGCATCTGTGATGGTTGTCAGTTCAACACAGTGTGTTTAGTCAGTTTAAGAAACTGCTGATTCACAGAATCACTCTATCTACTACAGCAGGCTTTGCTGCTATTGGCTAAAAACAGGAAAGTGAGGCTAAAGTTCACATTGGCTCACCAAAGAAGACTGATAACTAGGGCTGCACGATTTTGCATAAAATGAGAATCACGATTTTTTGGCTTAGAATTGAGATCACGATTCTCTCACGATTTTCTTTTCCAGTATAAATATTTATTGCACTTATTAACTGCACATCAACTTCGTAACAGTTGAGCCTGAATATAAAAACAATAAATAAACATAAAAACAACAAATGTCTCACATTTTGTTGTTGCTGCAAAATGTTGTCCTGCTTGAAATTCCGTCTCCACCGTTGCTCGACGCTGCGTGTACAGAGCAGGTAGTGCAACAGTAGAAAAATAGTCGCGGGACGGCACTGTGTAGCGTTTGTCTAGGGTGTTGATCATTTTCCTAAATCCCTCGTTTTGCACAGTGTTGATGGAGCCATATCTTTGGTCAGGTGATAAGTGATAGCCTCCGTAATGTCTTTGTGCCTGCGGGAGTTCGACGTGTATAGGGAAGCGCTGTATAAGGTTCCCGTTATTGATGTTTGGGTGGTTGACCGGGACGGATTTTCTCCTGTCACTTTCTCGTCATCCCTGACGTGCTCTCCGTGGTTTTTTCCTGCTAATTTTAGCATCACACGGCACAGCTTCTGTACCACGTGGTATAAGGCTCCGCCCTCGTCATTTGTTGAGCAGGAAGAGTGAGCGCTTGTTTTCATGCAGAGAACGTCCCGAATCAAAATGCCGGGATTCATAATTATAATTATGAATTTATTTTATTTTCAGTTGCTACAAACGGGACAGGACAGGGAGAAAGAATGAAAGAAAGAGAGGGAGAGAAAGAAAACCAAAGGGGAGAAGAGACGGTGAGAAGGGGGGGAAGAAAAAACAAAACAAAAAAAACAAACAAAAACCAAACACCTGGATCACCTGTATGGAGAAAAAAACCAGAAGAGAAAGCAAACAACAAAGAGCAACATAGTAAAAAAAAACAGCACCATCACAATAAACTAGCTAGCAGTAGATATCAGTAGATACTAAATAATAAACGATATTGTGCAGCACGCAGGATAGACAGCGCACAATGTGCTTTGAGGCAGCAGCCAAGAAAGCTGTAGTCCGCGTCTGTGAATACCCGTGTGTACACCTGTGTGCACACCTGTGTGGATCAGCATGCTTGCATTCCAAAGGTTTCTCCATGTAACGATCTGCTAGGGAGTGTGGGGGGCCACAGCCCCGTCCTCCAGGGTATGAAGCAGGTATGGAGGAGATCAAAACTCCAGACATCCAGCTGCGCCTGAGTGACCGAGCCCCAGGCCGAGAGGCCGGGGGCACCCCACCTCCGAAGTGGCCCGAGCGAGCCCCAGGCTCCAGGCCCCGATAAGCGGCCGTCAAGGAGTGAGCCGGTGTGTACCCGGACGCCCACCCCCACACACAAAGAACCACCAACCCACCGATACCTGAGGAAGTCCGCCACTGGCAGGGGAAGTGGTGGTAGGGGAAGATAGGCCTCCAAACCTTGGAGGGCCTGAGATGTCCCCAACCTGACATATAGACACAGACATACAGGCACACACAGACACAAACATCCATTCCCACCCTCATGCTCTCATATGCACTTACTCCACACTCAACCAACGTGGAGACAGACATGAAGAGACGCTGTACACACAATCACACTCCCCAAGCGTACTCTACGAACCGGGTCTAGGTACCCTTGCCCCTGTAGGGGGAACTGCACCCAGATCGCGATTTTCTAACGATTAATCGTGCAGCCCTACTGATAACAGTGACTGGTCTGTTTACCTTCTTGATGCAGTGGAACAACAGAGCTGCATGACAGAGGTGCAGCTGGCACAGTGTAATAGTATCATGTCAATAGGGACCAAAATCTCTGATGAATGTTTCCAGCACCTTGTTGAATCGGATCCATGAAGAATTAGGCAAAACTGAGCGCAACGCAGTAACAGCGAGGTCTAACTAGCGTGTATTTCCCGTGTCCTGTTTGTACAGTAGCATCTAATCACTAATCACAGTTATTGACTCGTTTTTAAAGCCAGTTGGCCGATAGCTTCTGGGGATGTTACTGCCACCATCTGGCAGGTCTTCCATTCTCTTTAGAAAAACTCTGAGGTTATGGTGAGGCATGTTGCTGTCGTGGTTGACGATTGCAGCTGACTCTGCATGTCCGTGACATCACACACATACACACAACTGTGTGTGTGTTTGTGTGTGTGGGTGTGTCTATGACTTCAGAAGGATTTATATTGGCTTTCATTCATTTCCTGGACACTCTAACCTTAAGAGAAGTCTTCCTCCTGTGATTTGTGTCGTGGGGTTTTGCTTTTTGTCCCATAAAGAAGATGCTCCCCCAAAATGTAAATATGGAAATTGATGTTTGTCCCCACAACATGAGTAATACCTGGACTGCTTACACACCTCAACATGGAGTTGGACCATTTACCAGGCCTGGTGAGAACACACACAGGGATTCAAGGAGAAAACACTGCCAGGGCATCGCTCTCGCCCACACACACACGCACGCACACGCACACGCACACACACACGCACACACGCACGCACACACACGCACACACACACACGCACACACACACACACACACACACACACACACACACACACACACACACACACACACACACACACACACGCACACTATAAATCTTGGCACAATGTTGCACAAAGCATCACTGATAAATAAGCTAAATAAAGCAATAACAACAGTAAGCAAACTCATAATAAGTAAATCCGATATAAAAATGGTTTTAAATATAAGGCAGGAAATGGAAACAGAAATCTATTTGTGATTGGTTGAGCATGCCAGGAGGTGGGCTGAGCTGTGTCACATTAGAACAACAAGATGAGTTTTGTATTGGAGCGGGAGATCGATGAGAACAGTAGGAAGACATCCTTCATCAGGTGCTGTTGGGAAAGTTTATCGAGCGGCTCGTAGTGGAGGACATTAATTTGACAGGAGTCGGCCTCCTGGTCACGCTGCTCACTCCTCTTACCTGTCTGCCCTCAGCCGGCTGCCTCGTTAGACACATCGGCCACGACAGATCACAAGAGGCGATGTGACCAACATGGGGACAATGACCCTGTCTGGGTTCTCTCAGCTGCTTCAGATTGGGAAAGAAAGGTTTTCTGTCCTTGTCCAGTTAGTTTGGACCAGCAGTAAACAAAAATCCCAAATACTATGAAGAAACGAAGCAGCTCTCATGTTATTTTACTGACATTATTATTAGTTATGCTCAAACATACGCTCGATCCACCTTTATATCATAACGGGATTCTCTGTAAAAGAGATGGAAGTGTTCGATACAACAGCTAACTGATGTTTTTGACTGGTGGAAATGAGCAAAGAGGAGCTTATTATTCCTGTCAGCTTCTGCAAAGTTGTTGAATTGTAAGAAGACGACACAAACAGCAGTGCCACCGGAAACTATGACTGGAGAGCTGGTGTTTGAAGGAGGAGTGTACCTGACAGTATTTATAAAGATGGAAGTTACAAGGTGTGACACTACCTGCTGGTTTCGTTTGGGTCGGTTTAAAGCCCATTGTTGGTGCCATCTGCTACATTCAGAGCCAGGACAAAATACGGAGCACAGGGGAAAACTCAGAACTCAGAGCTCAGTCAGAGCTTACAGACTGGCCCACACATGGGCTCATTGCTATTTATGCTACATCAGGCTTAGAAGACAGTTTGCATTCTTGTAAGACTGAGATGATAATAATGATAAAAAGCCAGCAACAAATGAAATATTAAATATCAGTAAAAAATGAACATGGTATGAAATGCAGCAAGATTAGTAAATATTTGTAAATGTTCTGCATAATATCTGACTTATATTGAGTGTTTATGTCTCTGTTTATGTCTCTGTTTATGTATGCCAGTACTGGGTTCTCCTCTGCAGCCCACCCATCTATTTATTTCCTAAATTTCTGTGTTTTTACATTTTTTTTAAATCAATTTCTGCTTAATTATGAAAATGAGGGGTCTGCCATTCAAAGTGTGTTATAGTGTTGACAAAAGTCCACAAAAGGAGCGGCTGCCCCCAGAGAAATTAAATGCTTAGCAAGTGTAACTGAAACATTTTATCTATTACCTTTACTCTTTTTAGTTGTATAGTTATTGCAATTATTCACTATTCAGCGTTGATGCATTTTCAACATAAATGTTTTTCTGCTTTTATATTAAACTTTGGTTTTGTGGTTTGTAAAGCCTGTGCGGGTCCTGGTAGGGACGAGCGGATTGTCAGTCACAACCACACAGTAGTCGTCAGAGCTCTCTATAAAGATCTTATCAGCATAGCAATAATTATTTGATTAATTACCAGGATGTAATGGCTGAGACCACAATGAGTTCTTTCTTGGCACGTGTGGATATACTTTTGGAGTTAACTGATTCCAGTTTACAGTAAAAATGTAAACAAAGCTCCGTCTGAGTGATGCTGATTCAGTTTGTTAGGATTCACTGACATCAAAGGGAGACATAAACCATGAATCAAATAAATATACTGCATGAGCCTCATATAGGCACGTTCTTGTGTTGATGGATGATCGAAGAGCACAAACAGAAGTGGGAAGTAAACTTTTGAGTGCTGCACCACCTTCAGAAGTTGATGAATACATTGCCTTGATCAGAGATCAAAGACAGCATCTCCCATCTCTGCCTCCTCTAAATCCCAACCACATCCACTCACAGAGGGTTACTTTGACTTTACAAGCTCTTTCTCATCCTGTGCACTTTCCATTGATCAATTAGTTTAGGTATCTCACCCTGACAGGGAACACGTCTCCTCAAAGCATAGATGATGTCCCAATCAAAAGACTAAATAGGCTATATATCTCCTGTCTATGTTTATGGCTGATAAGTAATGGAAAAAGCAGAAGACCAGGACTTTACATTTAGCATATGTCACTGTGAAGCTAAGTGTACACTGACAAAACACATCGAGACAACACAGGATCTAAAGAAAATTCAAATTCATTTCTGTAAGACAGTTCAGTTCAATTTTTCATCAGATTTCACCCACAAGTAATTAGATCATTCTCACGAGAAGAAAAACAAAGTGTGGTTCGGAATATTAGTTTGATACGTTGATGCTTCACGTGTTCGTTTCAGAGCAACGTTAGCCTGAGTTCTTTCATCTGAAATTACCTGAGATCTTCATGATTTATCACTTCTGGATTATATTTCCTGTCATGCCACCTTTTTATTCTTTTTATGTTTTTGAGGTCTGTCCCTCTTTTGATTTTATTGTTTAGTTATAAGTGTTTTTGTTTCTTGTGTGTGAGTTTCTGGGTATTTTAGCTTTATGGTTATTCTTGTTGTTCTGTTTACTTGTCACGTTTTTATTCACTGCAGTAGTTTCAGTTCTTTGTGTCTCACTTTGTTAATACATGGTGGTTATCATGCACAGTCTATGGTTGCTTCCTTTTTACTTTGAATGTTAATTTTCTTTTGTGTCTATTAGCAATTTGCTTTGTGCCTTTAACCTCCTCTGTGATTGTTTTCCACCTGCTGTTAACCCTTTACTCTTTCATTATTCCTGCTCTTGTGTTTTCTTATTGTGACACTTTTAAATTATGATTTATTTATTCTAGTCTGTGTTGTTTGCACCTTTGTTCATCTGCCTGAATTTTTGCTATTGGTCTAACAAAGGCTGAATTTAGTTACTATGTTGGACCAGTGTCCTGCTTTTGGTTCATCTGTTCCTGGTAACTAATGACATTGTGTTTGTATATCAGCGTTGGAAGTATGTTTGAATTAAGTGCTTTAAAGTTCACTTTACTAAATTCTTTTTAATTCTTTTTTTTTCCACATTTCACCTTTATTAATGCAGTTAAATCTCATTTTCAAGAGTGACTGTTTACCATTTCTGGGTCCAAATGCTCAGTTTGCAAAAGCAGAAGGGACAATTCAACCTTCAGCGATCAGTCAGCTGTTCTCTCAGGTACTATGGTAGTTTAATGTCCAGACATATTAAGCACACATACTTTAAATGGTAAATGGCCTGTATTTGTATAGCGCTTTTACTAGTCCCTAAGGACCCCAAAGCGCTTTACATATCCAGTCATCCACCCATTCACGAACACATCCACACACTGGTGATGGCAGCTACACTGTAGCCACAGCCACCCTGGGGCGCACTGACAGAGGCGAGGCTGCCGGACACTGGCGCCACCGGGCCCTCTGACCACCACCAGTAGGCAACGGGTGAAGTGTCTTGCCCAAGGACACAACGACCGAGACTGTCCGAGCCGGGGCTCGAACCGGCAACCTTCCGATTACAAGGCGAACTCCCAACTCTTGAGCCACGATCGCCACTAAATGAATTCAGTTTTATTTAAATGGTAACAAAGACTTTTGCGTCAAGGCACTTATACTGTAAGGTAAAGACCCTACAATAACTAAGAGAAAAGCCCAACGATCACACGCCCTCCTATCAGGAAGCTTTTGGTGACAGTGGGGAGGAAAAACTCCCTTTCAACAGGTAAAAACAAGTTTAATTATAAATGTTTAAAGTGTGTATAAACACACTAAGAAACACTAAGAAACACTCAGTGCATCATGGAAACCCAGCAGCCGAGGCTTTTATACAGAAAAGGTTCAGGGTCACCTGATCCAGTCCTAAGCTTTATCAAAGAGCAAAGTTTTGATGACATGTTACTTACAGAGCTATCAGCAGGCTAACATAAATATATTATTGCAGGCATGATGTTGGAGGAGAGTTTAATTGCTCTCGATAAAAGTACATTCTGAGATTCCCGTATCAGCAGAGACAAATGCCATCACATGACAGCAGGAGACGATGCACAAAACCTCAGCCGAGCAGTCGTGGGAGAGATAACCCCAGTCTCAACACAAGGACAGCTATCAGTATGTTGCAGTGCGGTTTGTGGATTACTTGCTGTGAAAAAGTCCTGATCCTAACTAACCTGAGAGTAAGCATTAAATATTTGGTGTGTGGGTCATACGATGAGTTCATACAAACTATGATAGACATGAAAGACCAACAGAAGCCTAACATGACAGCTGAATAGTTTTTGGGGTCTCATGTCTAGCAAAACATGCGATGAAGCAATGCAACACGTTAAAAGGATGAGTGCCTGATCCAGTGCAGCAGACGCTTGGACCTGGAAACAGGGTCGTTTTTTCAAGACTTAACAAGCTGATCAGCTGTGAAACAGCTGAGTGGCTCATTAGCATCCACTATAACAACTACCTCATATTTTGGCTGCGCAAACCTCACACAGCAGACACATTTCTAAATTATGTTACTTGAAAACTATGAAATTCTCCTTTTTAAACACCTCGGCATTCTCAGATCAGTTTCTGACATTCTGACTATTTTATTCTGTCCTCTGCAATGGAAGATGCACCTCAGTATTCATCAGTGGAAAAGTCTGAATATATTTGTTGTCTTGTGAAGCTTAAGTGAAGTGGATGATAAAGAATAAAGGAAGGCAGGAGTTTTTTGTCTTGGTAACAGCGACGTGTTATTTTAAAGGAATGGAAAGATTTAAAGGGGTTTAAACAGAGGATTAAAGTTCTTTTTTGTTCAACCTGGATCCTAAATTCCCTCTTTTGGGCTTTGAGTGATTACTATTTAGCAAAAATATGTGGAGCTGTTTCTTTATGAAATACAGTTTGTATGTGCAGCAGTGCTTAAATAAAATCTACACAAACATGTTCAGGGTTTTATTTTCTGAGCGATTGTTTGTGATTTCATCCTGTTATACCTTCATGTTTAGCAGGAAGTTCAACAAAATCATGAAAGAACTCAAACACAGGCTTTATTTGGCCTTCCTGAGAGCACTTTGCTTTTAATTAGGCATTTCTCCCGAGGGAAACTGAATCTAAAGTTGGATTTTTTCTGTTTGTTTTCAGCATCATCTCATTCAAAGTTGTTCCAAACTCCACAGTTTATGCAGCACGGTGAGGAGTGTCACTACCCCCAACTTCAGTGCATCTCCTAAAGGTAGTCAGTGCAACTTCCCCCCACTGTGATGCATCATTTTGTAGCCACAATTAAACAATGTGCTATTATTTGTTTCTTAAATCATTCAGGTCCCAGTAAGATCCACTCCCTGTTCTCCTCTCTGTCATGTTTACCCTGTTGTCTTCCTGCAAAAACGCTCCTCCAGCGAGATATCAGAGTGAGACACTGTTTGATGTGAGATGTATCTCTCTAGGGATCTCTTCTATAATGTTGTCAGACACTTGGAACAACAATCTGAGATCATCAGCTGCAAAACTAGCACTTTTACTTTGATGCAGACAACAGCCTCGTGGGACTGTGCTCTAGTTGTTTCATGATTGGTGCTTAATTCGTTCCTGCTCGACTGTAGACTGATTCTAAAATGGACTCAAAAAGAAAACTATAAACGCTTTCTGTTGTCCTGAGTCATATATATATGTGTGTGTGTGTGTGTGTGTGTGTGTAGAAGTCTTGATTTTAAAGGTACCGTCTTATAAATAAGGCTAAAATCCAACCTTAGCTCTACCAGTTTGTTTGCCAGTGTCCTGATAACTGTCAATGTGAGCCACAAAAATGGGTAAAACAACAAGCCCACTCAGGTTTTTTATGGCGGTTGAGACTATTTTTTGTAAATACACTTTTGAGTGCTATAGACATTTTTTTTAACACTGGAGTCTACAGAGTTTGACTTTGGAAGCAGCCTTAATTATAGTTTTTGCCACTTCCACTTTGGCATCATGTTTCAGCTTCTTGCCCCCTGGTGGTGGCCCGTGTAGGGTTAGGGTTTGGCTACTAGCCATCTCATAGCAGAAAACTAATGCAAAAATGTATTAGACTGTATACATGGCTAAAAGAAAACCCAATCGTAATCGTCACGGTTCTGCTAGTGACTTGGTTGACAGACACTCCCTTTGCATGAATAAAAGACTTCCTTATCAATCCCAAGCTAACAAAACAACACCTATTTTATTTAAAGGTATAACTTCACATAGGTTACAGCTCTGAAAGCAGTGATGTGCTTTCAGCATCAGTACAGTAACGTCAGTAAAGAATACGCTTTCCTGTAGCAGCTGCTCCTCGTGTCCCTCATGTCGGGGCAGAGAGCCTAGACAGGTGTGAGTAGATGTGGAGCTCGCTGTGACTTTGCCAACCTGCAGCATCAGCTCTAACAAACATGTGGGTTGTTATCACCTCATTATTATGGCCCCCTGGCATGGCACATCCATGGGCTATGTGGGCGTTATGAAGCACTAGAAAACATCATCAGCATAGATCATCAGGCGTGTTTTGTAGAGGGGGCTGGTGATTGCTACTGATGAACACATTTAGATTCCTGTGGATATTAGGAGTGTTTTTGACTGCATGAGAAGAATTATACGGGAGCCTGTTGTGGCAGTCATGTGGCTCAGATTGCGAGTATTAGCGCTGGAGCACACTGCTGCTGCTTCTTCCCTGCACATCAAGGTTTCCATCATCCCTCACATGTGCTGACATGTCGATTTCCAAGTTTTAATACCCAAAATGCACAGACGTGGAGCACAGAGATGTTAATAGGGCTGGGTATCGTCACTGATTTCTAGAATCGATTCAATTCCAATTCACAAGGTCCCGAATCGATTCGATCCACGATTCGATTTAATTCGATTCGATTCGATTCGATTTGAATCTGGGAAATTTTGACAGTCAGAAATATTATAATTCAGATCAGTACATTTACATATTTTTGTATCTATTAAAAGGAAGCTGACACACGCAAGACTTTATCAAAGGTGTGAGCATCACAGTAGATGCCTTTGTGTCAAAGTAGCTGAAGATAAAACACAGAAAAACATGAAGTTGATTTTCCTGGCCTGGGATTTTATAAAAATATTCTGCAGGACATCAAAAACGAAAGAAAACCATTAATCAACACATGAACATCACCTCTGAAGTTACAGCGGTTTTAAAAAGTTTAAATTTGTTCAATATTGAACGGCAGAAATTAGGTTTACTTTTCGGAAGTAAGTAAAAGGGGAAAAAAAAAAAAAACGTCGGCCGACAGCGCTGTAAACAACGGTAGACTTGTGCGTAACAAGCAAGCGAATAATGCAGAAAAGAGAGAGAGAGAGAGAGAGAGAGAGAGAGCTGTGCATGAAGTGTGATTTTTATCCTGAAAAGTCAGCAAAAGTCAGAGGGAATTCATGACGATGTTTATGTGAAGCATAGTTTGGATCTTCTTTTGCTGCTGGTTCGGTCAATATTGTTTGGAGAGAGATAAAACTAACAGCCATATGATCAGCGCAAAAAGGGCGTAAACACCCAGCGCGGACCCGCGGATCAGAATCAGCGAGCTGTCGGCTTTCAGCCCCGACCGTCAGCTGAGAAAGGCAACATCTCACTGATTCTGATCCGCGGGTCCGTGCTGTGTGTTTACGTCTTTGTGCAGGAGCCATGTACCTGCTCTCATTTACTGTCTTAGCTGTTTGGTGGTTGTTGAAATTTTGTGATCTTTCGCCTGAGATTCTGGCATTTCGGGCAAAATAAATTAATATTAAAAAAATCGATTCAGGATTTTAATGAATCGATTTTACATTATCCAAGCCAGAATCGATTTTAATCGATAAATCGATTATAAAAACCCACCCCTAGATGTTAAGTACCTGTTTGTGTCATGCTGGAAGGGAATGATTAGCTTGCAGGATTAAATCAGTTTTTGAAAATAAATGTAACTGGGTCCAGTTGGAACCAATCACTGGACAGAAAGTTTCATACTGATGAAACGACTTGTTTGACACGTAGAGATTATTGACACAGCTAAACCACAAATTTCAAGTTTGTTTTTGTTTTATTTATGATGAAAGATCTGTTGGAACCAGTGTTGCCAACTTAGCGACTTTGTCGCTATATTTAGCGAGTTTTCAGACCCCTTAGTGACTTTTTTTCTAAAAAAAGACGTGAAAGCGCGTATTGCTTTTACTCTCAACAAGCAGCGGGTGCTGTAACGCAGTCAGTTCTTCTTTTACTCTTTTACTCTTATGCTGTTTTGTGGATCACAAGGTTTAAAACTACTTATAAACACACACACAAAGTAACTCCACCAGAGCGCCTATTTCGGGTCACTTTTGCCGGTCCAAGCCCGGGTAAAGGAGCAGGGTTGGAATTGTGACATTAAAAAAAACAATAATTGCTAAAATAAATTTAATTTGTAGCTCTAAATAAACTCTAAATGCATTTAGGACATTTTTTACTCACGTTATGTCTCTTCCACGATGTTATTTCTCTCTCCAACAACATAGTTTACAATTAGATTAGCATGACCTATTATGCAAATTAGGCGATGGCGTCATTTAGCGACTTCTAGCGACTTTTAGGACAACCAATAGCGATTTTCCTTACTGAGGAGTTGGCAACCCTGGTTGGAACTCTGACTGAAGCCTGATGCTACCAAAATAACTCAACACCCTTTGTTTATATCTAGAAGTAATGCAAGTGCATTCTTCTATAAACCAAAGCTGGAGGTAATTCGGTAGAGTTCAGGTTGAACGTGTTGCACGTCTAACTTTCATGCAAGAGACAAGAATTTACAACTCTTCTCAAACGTGCAGTTGCTGTAATTTAAGCCTTTAAATGCTCGGCACTCAACAATGTGTTTTGATCGTTTTTGCTTCTGTTAGATGTTGGAGCTTCACTGTGCCGAATACATTCAGAATGTGACACTTCAGTTCATCTGCTGAAAGAAGAAAGTTTCGTAGCGCTTAACTTGAATTTCGGTTAAAGCCATTTTGCCTGGCAGGATGTTCAGCCATGACAAAAAGGAGCAAAACGTTTATTTGAGTTGAAAGACGTGAAATGAAGATTCATGCTATGGCAGCTGTGCTCTGCCTTTTAATGTAGCTGGGTTTATACACACATTTCTGCTGATTGTGTAACATCTGTGACACACCCACCAATATGTTTCTAGAAAATGTGTAATTCAACCTGGAAACATGCTGTTTTCAAATTGAACATACCCGAAGATTTGTGATATCTTAACTATTTTTGATGCTAATCCTGGTCCAATAGCTGACTGGTATGATGTGTAAACCTGAGCAAAACTAAAAGATGATCCTGCAGTGATATAGAAGAGATGCAGTCCAGCTGTAGAATTAAAACCTTTACGCTGTTTGCGCATATTAAATGTTAATTAAAAGAAAACAAAGAAGAAAAATCATTTTACAGGGTTGAACACTTATCTAAACCTTATGCTCTTCGTTTCACGAACAGTCTTGATTATGAAACCACACCATAGATATGACACAGTAAACATGATACAAAGGTTTAGTGTATTACATGTAAAGTTCTTTATTATTAAGAAGATGCGAAGGAAATCAAGGGTGCGATGTTGAATGATGTAAGTGCACATGCCTCACAGGTTGGATGTCCAAGAAATGTTGACGTTTGTTGGGTGAAGTGGTAGAGAGTGTTCCCGGGGGGTGGAGAGAACAAGCTTCAGTGCACATGTAGGTTAAGAGAACAGAGGTGATGAAGAGGAGGTGTTACATAGGTATGAAGTTAAGGAGAGAAATGCGGATGGACAGATGTTAGTGGATTTGCTCTAAAGGAAGGCAAAAGCATGGAAGCATGTATTGATCACATACTTCATCTTAAATTATGTGGTGGACACATTGTTTAAGAAGAGTAAGGAACGTAGAGTATAAGTGTGGACAAAGGTGCAAACAGTTATCTTATGCACAAAGTTGAACCTGAACGAGAAGAGTCTGCAAGGTGGTGGCAGGGGAGAGTGTGTCTGCATGGATGGTAGTCTGTAGGATGACTTTGGACTTCAATACAGGAACCAAGTGAAGGCATATGCATGGCTGCATATTACCAGTGCTTGTCTTAAGACAAAGACCAAAGTAGATCCTGTGTGCTATCTGCTACTATCTTCCTGTGTGAGGGAGTAAAAAAGAGAAGAGTGCTCGTTTTTAGTATTTCATTTCTGTTCATTGTGTGTTCTCCAGCTCTTGTGGAACCGTGGGAAGCAAACTGTTTCAAAGTGAAGGAAGGTTTGATTGGACAGATTGTGAAGTCTTCTCAGATTGAGCAACAGCTCACAGAGCATTGTGTGTGACTGTCAGAGCCAGCAGGAAACCTTTAGACAGACCTTTAATTATCCGCTGATGAACAGAGGCTGTATTTGTAATTAGAGAAAGAAAATGTTAATGCATTCTGTGGAGGATAATGGCATCACGCTGCCCAGGCATAAATCTCCACTCTGTGACTTTGCTAATCTCACGAGGCAACACAACCACACTGATTACCGTTAGTGTGTCCACACTGCAGAATACCTTCCCGGCATTAACTGTCACCAACAGAAAGCAGAAAATGATGCTGCACTCATCCACGCAGAGAGACCGCTGCATTCTGTAGAAAACCTTTAATATCAAACAGGAAAACTGTTACATTGTGTTTATCACTGGAGCTGCTCTCATAGACTGAATTATGATGGTGTTTCTGTTTCACATTAATGTAGCCTGACATCAGGTTTCAATGGGGTGTTATTTTCCATTTATCAAAGCAGTAGTATTGAGTGAAGTATCTCTGCAGCCAGTGTCGTTTTCAGTTTCTGGTGAAGTCATGGTTGCTAGAAGCAGTTAACATTTCTCATGCCAAACAATATGTCAGTGTGCAAGTGTGTCCATTTCATCCATGCCTGTCAGTATTGTGGCAATTTCTCTGCTGCTGTTTGTATTAATACAGATATTTTAGCGGCTCTGTCACAGAAATATGACGACAGGTTGATAGTAAAAAATGACAGGGTGATGTTTTCCACTGCTAAAGTGCTCTCAGAAACTCAAGAGAAAATGCAGCCTTTGTTAAATCAAGGTGGGGCATTGCCCCAACATATCCTCTCTCACCTGTAGCGCATTGGTGTAGGTGAGTGGAGCGTACAGGAGCCAGGACATGGGTCAAGCTCTCAAATCAAATCAAATTATTTCCAGCACAGTTCTCACATCTGCACAAATGCAATCACATGGTTTTGGGAATGGAGAAGTTAAAGACCTTTTATTGACTGCGTTGGATATTCGTGTTTCACATGCACCACTGGGCAATGGTGCACGTGAAACACAAACGTATAGAAAAGTTCAGAGTGCACTGCGAATGTGAAAACAGCTTATGATGGGAAATTCTAATGACTCATAAAAGTGAGGTATGGTGATTTCTCACATAATTTTACATGGCGTCTAAAGGACATGGGTTCAGGGAATGTTAGATGATCCCCATCAGTTTGGTGAGCTCCAGTTTAGTCCTTAAACTACAAAGCTTTGTGTTGCTTTTGTGAAGTATATATATATATATATATTGCACCCCTAATATATGTGTATATATATATATATATATATATATATATATATATATATATATATATATATATATATATATATATATATATATATATATATATTAGGGGTGCAACGATACACAAAATCCACGGTTCGGTTCGATACTTTGGTGTCACAGTTCGATATTTTTTCGATACAAAAAATGTTCATGCTTTTTTAATTTGTCATTTATTAAAATGATAAATATATATTTTCACTCAAAAGAACAGTTTTTAAATGTAATGTTGCTGAAACAACAAAGTAATAAAATAATAAATCTATCTGATGGAGGAATCACTCATCTTTGGAAAAGAGAGTTTATTACAGAGAAATGTCTCTTTCCAAAATAAAAGCTATACTATACGCTTCTTCTGGGCTATATTCTCAGCAGCACATTAAACATATCAGGTCCCCATAAGGAGAATCCTGTGCTAACAGCTGTCTAAATGACTCGGGTAAAGTTTGTAGCATGCGTGCTTGTTGTTTTTGTCTGCTTCCACTTGTCTTTGCACGAGGATGATGTCGGAGTAAATGTGCAGTCATATTCGTTGTGTTCCCACTAGTGCTGTCAGCCTTAATCTTGTTGAAATGACATTAACGCCATAACGGCAAATCTCCGCTAACGAGCTACCGCGGATCACCCCGTGCATGGGGCTGGACGGCCAACACGTTAATGAGCTAACTGCGCTAACGCACTAGCTCCCACCAATTGAGCATTGTGTGGCACATCTGACATACTGTTTTACTTTAGTCCATGACGCGCTTACCTTCAGGGTCAGTGGATCTGCGCTCGACAGTGCAGCCTAGGCGGAGTAGTCGAACACAGATCCACTGAGCTCTCAACACAGACAGCATCATCAGAAGAAAAGTTGATAAAATAAATTACAAAATTTGTATTGTTCGATACATATGCGTACCGAACCGAAAGCACTGTATCGAACAGTTCAATATCGATACGAGTATCGTTGCACCCCTAATATATAGATATATATATGTATATATATATAGATAGATAGATAGCCTTGCTGCATTACTTTTATGGCATGGTGTTTAGTGAATTAAAAACCTTTGAATCAAAATTACATTTGACTTTTATTTTCAGAGCCTGTGGATCACTTAATGGAGCCCTGCAGGTTGCCTGCATCAGGATTTTCAAAACTCATATTGATTGGTCCGTGTATTGATGTTTTTGCCGAGGCCTAAATGCTTTGATGTCATACCCATGTCACGTTCTTCCTGGAGACAGTCGATCTATACTGTATCTCATTGATGCCTGTGTGATAGTATTCATATTACGGGCTATATTAAGCACCATCATGTCACAATGACAGCGCTCAGGCTAAAAATAGAGAGCAGCAGAGCCGAATGAAAATCTAATAGCCATAGATTACAGCTCTTTAATAATGATTTGAAAGATGTGATGAGAACATATTAGAAGATAATTGAAGTTCATGCTCAATTACAAAAACATCATTCAGTGATCAGAGTCTGAAGGTTTGAGCATCCTTCATCAGTATATGTTGTGTTTATTCAGGTTGTTTTAAATACGTCCTCATTCTGACAAGCACACATTCAACAGATCTGTTATCCTGTGAAATAAAGGGGATACAGTTCAAAGATGCAGACAGTGTGACCAAGACGGCTGCATCATTGCTGCTTTTTTCTCAATTATGATACTTCATTTGATTTTGATTGGACGAGAATGAGATAATTATAATATAGCCAAAATTGTAGACAAGTGAGCCAGAGCCTTTTTGAAATGGCAAAGCTTGTTGAGCCAAGACAGAAGGGCTAAAATTCCTGAAATGGCCATTTGATGTTGGTTTTGATCTCTCATCGTTCATGAGCGCACCATTCCTGGCCATGCTCGCTGTGCTGGTGTTTGCAGCATTTTCAAATGAGATTATGACAGATTCTTCTCATGCAGCAAACCTGCAGCTGACCTGAGCTGGCGGCCTGCTTCACCCGCATGCAGCAGTATTGAACCAGATGCAAACTATCACACATGTTACTTACTACCAGTGGCAGCCTGTCAGGGCAAGCAAGGCAGGCCCTGCTTGATCAGTTAAATCTATAAATAGCCATAATACTCAAACAAAGAGAAAGTAATTTTATTAGTCCTTTATTTATCCAGGTAAAAAATCTCATTGAGATTAAAAATCTCATTTCCAAGAGAGACCTGGCATCATAGCAACAAATCTGTCTACTCTTATTTCAAAGAGTGATCTGTGTCATAAGTTTCTCTTTGTGCCATCCTTTCAATTACTCCCATCTTGCAGCTGCAGTTAGCTGTTGTCTCAGGAAGCAGGCTTAATTATACATGCCTTCAGTTCCAGTGAAAGCTGTTGTGTCCCTCAGTGTCGTTGGCTTGTCTGTCTCACTAACAATGGCTTGATCTTGTCGAGCTATGAGGCCAACAGCTTTTTCTGATTATTTGCACATTGTGGATAAACCTCTGCTCTGTGATGACACTGATAGGAGACCAGCATGTAAGACAAGCTGCTGCTGTCGGTCCTTTTCCACTCTGGGATCTGTTGACATCTGAGTGATGTGTGTAAACAAAGCCAGCACTAGCAAGTTAACAAGCAGTCTGATGGTGATTTCATTGTAGCATATACGTTTTCTCTGATTAACCACTTTACTCAATATGTGTGATGTAAGAAATCTTTATTAACTCCTTCAGCACATTTGTAAGGAAAGCCTTGATGATGTGGAGGGAACATCAGCTTCTCCCACATCTGTTTTAATAAAACAGGGACGTTTAAGAGGTGCAGGCTCAACAAACATTTTTATGATGATGTTAAGTCTAACCAGCTGTTTTGTCAGCAGTCTACCATTTTTCTCTGTTATCTTTAATATCCATCTAGATATTGACAGTTTACTATGTCACACAGTACTCGAGCCTTTTAATTCAGCGTGATAAATAAAAAAGTAAATAAAGGTGTAGTCCTGTTTTTCACTGTAGTACATAGTGTTATGAAAAACTTGTAGGTATTGTTGTCTGTGTCAAGCACCCATACAGTCTCTGGATGCACCTTTCAACCCAGCAAACACTTTTTCTCCCACCAATGATCCCACTGGAAGTCCACAATGATTGCTTTCTGAACTGACCCCACCTGCTGACTGCAGAGGTGGTGCATGTGTGTTTTGGGCATTCAGTCAGAGGTTTCATATGAACAGCCCACCCCTAAAGTTGGTGTTGGAGCTTTTTCCCGAAGGAGAAAAGTGATGCATTGCACCCTGCTGCTCAGTAGCTGAGTAAGCCTCAACATTTCCTCCAGACTTTTGCAAACCAACATTTTAAAGTTTGAGGATTATTGTATTATTGTATTTCAGCCTGACACATCCTGCTTCTGAATCTATGATTTCAGAGGGTCATTAAGAGGCAGCTCACGTCAGTAATCACAGATGCCGGGTGACTTTGTTGTAACTCAAATAAGGGAAAGGAACTCTACCAGGTGGCCACTCACTTTTAAGGGGAACTACAGCTTGTTTGATGTGGCTTTTGACCTTGTGAAATTACTGGAGTTCATTTTGCTGAAATGATAAATCTTTACGAGAAACATGAGCCTGCAGGCTTCTGAAAATCTGCTCTGTGATGTTAAGTCAAAATGGATACCCCCATCAGAGCAGCAGCACAGGTAAAGAGAGATGTTCTTTGTTCATGGATTTAATGCCATTGACTTTCTTGCATTGAACCAGGTCCTGCTGTGATAAATCACTCTTCTGTAATCAAAAGTTTTAAGTCCCTTTAAAAAACATTGAACCAGTGGTTCTTTGGTGAGGCTTAAACACATCAAACTGTGGGGAAAACGGACCGACAGGTGATACCATCTGAGGGTTTGTGAATCAAGCGGAAACTTGTACAGTATGTTGGCTGTAGCGACTTGTCTCCGTCTCTCTGCCTTTATGTGTCGAATTTCTTTTCCACACCAGATTATGGATTTTCTACTATTTCTACTCTTGGTAGAAACTTTGCCTCTTGATCACTTCTGAATTTTGTTATTATATTTCTGATTGATATCAATCTACTTCACAGGGCTGAACTTGTGTTGGTCATATTTGCTTAAAACAGCTGGTTTTGTCACAGTAGAATTGAGTCTTTATCTACAGTTATGTCCATAAGTTTTTGGACAATGGCATGTTTTCTACACCAACACTACGAGTTTTAAATCAGTCAACATGTGATTTGACTGCATGCTTTTGTCTTTATTCAGAGGCTTTCACAAAAGCATTTCATTACCTGTTTAGGAATTACAGACACATTTATACATAGTGCCCCATTTTCAGAGGATCAGATGTAAATGTGCGTTTGTTAAAACCCTAAAATCAAAGCAAAAGTTTGACATTTTTATCAAACAATGAAACGATGTGGCAAAAATACAAAAGATTTGTTGTTGTCCAAAAGTGTGACAAAGTGGGTGGAAACACCATTTGTCCACATTAACATTCTTATTTTGAGTTAGACATATCTCATTCTGTAGCAAGCAAGCATGTACTGGGTTTGTTTATGCTTTGCACTTTTACAGATTATGTAACATAATCTTGGTTTAAATCAAGCATGCTATTTATTTCAACTGTTAATTGTCTAGTTTGAACTCACCTTACCTACCTGTGTCCCAGGAACAAAAGGAGGAAACGTAGCTTCACTTCCTGTATTTAGAGTTTCCTAGTTAGTCTGAGGTTACAGGTGAAGAAGGGGGAGAATCCTTGTAATTTAATAAAGTTGATTTTAAAGTGTGTTTATAGAGAAATAGAGTTATTGCTGTAATATGTATTGATGACACTGTAGAGTTTTATTGCTAGGAAAGAGTTTCAGTAAGTAGGGAAATGTTTGCCTTACCTACCTAATGGAGCAGTCCAGGGTGTTTGGTTTGGACTGTTTAAGCAGAAGAACGCAGGTGTTTGAAGGACCAGGTCAGTGTAGCTGTGTGCATGTGACTGTAACTTCTGTTGATCTAAGTTCAGTTGTGTTTATTTGAACCGAGTTAACTATGGAGTTGAGTTTCTTATTTATTTTTGTAAATATTGTTTGGTCACCAAAATGCTGAATAAATCACTCGCTACAGCATCAGTCTCCTGCCCTTCTTTAGCCGCTTAGGCCAAGTCTTACCACACTATGGACCTACATAAGATTTGTATTGACTGCAGTTACTTTGGATTTCTCAGGGTTTCACACGTTCATTGACCTGAGCTGTCAGCTAAACAGGTTTCTGTGTATAACTGCAGAGGAAGGACTGTGCTCGTTTTCTTTGTTTACATGAGACTCGAGAAATAATGAAGCAGTTTGAAGAAAATTTTGTTGGATGATTATTGAATAGAATAGAATAGAATTCAACTTTATTGTCATTGCACATGCACAGGTACAGGGCAACGAAATGCAGTTTGCATCCATCCAGAAGTGCTTAGTGATATAGATATATTACAATATATATTAGCAATAATATAGATATGTAAGTATATTACAGAAATGGGTCTATTATGTTATAATGTACACGGTATGAAGTATGTTGTGAATATTCTATAACTATAAGTATGTACAGGCTGTAGTGAGTACAAGCTATGTACAGGCTATGAACAGGATATAAATATGAAAAACTATACAGAATATGAAATAAATAACTTTACAGAATCTGAGATATACAGCTATACAGAAATGGGAACTATGCAAGTTGTAAACAGTTGTAGGGTTAAAAATTATCGTATGCACAGAATGATTATTTACACAGAGCTATACAGTAGTGCAGTTAAGGTAAGTGAGGGTGTAGATAGTTTCTACAGAGGCTATATAAAGTGCTAGTGGTTGTGAGTGGTGGTTCAGTCCATGTTATTATTGTGTGTTTGAGGGTACAGTTGTCCATTGTGGGTCTGTGTATGTTCAGTCCATGAGTTTAACGTGGGTCAGATGTCAGGAGGCAGAGTTCAGGAGTCTGACAGCTGTGGGGAAGAAGCTGTTCCGGTACCTGGTGGTCTTAGTCCGGAGGCTCCTGTAGCGCCTCCCAGAGGGCAGGAGGGTGAAGAGTCCATGTGATGGGTGACTGGGGTCTTTGATGATTTTCCCAGCCCTTTTCAGACACCGCTTCCTGTAGATGTCCTTTATGGCAGGAAGTGGTGCTCCGGCGATGCGCTGGGCAGTTTTCACGACCCTCTGCAACGCCTTCCGGTCCGAGGCAGAGCAGTTCCCGTACCAGACTGTTATACAGTTGGTCAGGATGCTCTCGATGGTGCAACGATAGAAGTTCACCAGGATGTCTGAGGACAGGTGGTTCTTCCTCAGAGTCCTCAAGAAGAAGAGGCGCTGGTGAGCCTTCTTGACCAGCTTGGAGCAGCTGGTCGTCCACGTGAGATCCTCGGAGATGTGGACTCCCAGGAACTTGAAGCTGCTCACACGCTCCACAGCCGTGGAGCGTGGAGTTATTTGGAAGACAAAAACTTTTTTTAAATTAATTTTCATTCAGCGATCGCCTCAGTGTGTATTTGATGTCCAATGTGTTCACTAACAAAAGTTTGGAAGCTTATTTGGGCATTTATAGAAATATTTTCAGAGAAGTGTTAGATGACTCATAGTTGGTGGTTTCTGATTGATATAAAGCTTTGTTTGATAAGCGAGTGCAAAACAACCTGTTTTATTTTGTGAAAAGGAGTCAAAGTCACTGGATGCTCACTTACAGATTTATTTTTATTAAGCTCAGTTTATTCCCTTATAAGTTTCTGACAAGTGATCACTGTGACCAAAGACTACAGACCCTGCAGCAAATAAAGACTTTTTTCTGAAAGTCATGGAGAAATGTTTTAGTCAGAAACAAAAGTGAAACGATGTAGCAAAACCCCAAAGATCTGAAATGGGAATATGTAATGAGTAAAAATGTTCCCAGGACCAGCTGCTGCTCTGGCTGTGCAGCACAATGAGCTGATGAAATATAATCACAAAAGTTTTTGCTTTTTGTATGAAGGAGAGGAGAGAAATGCAGAATACAGCAAAACAAGAAAAACCCCAAAAGACTGCAAGGTGTGATCACACAAGCTCAGTCAGCAAACACAACAAAGTAGCAACAACAAAACGAGGAAGACCTGAACCCAAAAATCTGTGTTTCCAATATGATTTCTCAAACTAATTTTTACAACAGCTTCTTTTGTATACATATGATTCAAAGTTTCATAGTATCAGAGTTGGCTGAACAGAAGATATTTGACATATCTGAATATTTTAAGAATGGAATGAGACATTATATCTATTGATAGTGTTGCTGAAGTTTAATTTAACTGTCCTTGCAATGACATTACATAATGTGATTTAGCATATTGTTGTATTATGATACAAGTATATCAGAAATGGGGTTTGCAGATTGGAGCTCTGTTTTCTGTTGCTCTTCTCCGCTAACAACAGGTAAAGTAAGAGGGAGGAGCCTGTCTCACCTTCCTTGGGTTAAACCCAAAGCACAGCTTCCCAGCAGAACAGAGCCCGCCTCTCGGCCTCCACAAACCTCCCCTGAAACCTAACACCTGTGACATCATGCTCCACACACAGGCTGCTGGCTGACTAGTTCTGCGCACAGAGCTGCAGGCTGTTCACTAGCTCTCCCTCCCAGGAGAGATCCACAGCTCTGAACCCGCGCTACCAGCCACAAGGAGGTAATCTGCGATCAGATCAATCACGCTGCTGCAGCGCGCTGAAGCCTCTACCTGTGGCTGACCTCAGTGGCTGCACACCTCCCCCGGGCTCATTGCTCCAGCAGCTTGGAGGAGAAATCCTTTATGGGCTTTGTAGGGGAATTGTTCTGTCACTTCTGAGGCACATCGCTGAAGACTGCCAACACTAATTCAGCCCAGGATACTCTTTGTTTTCTCCATGGAGCCTAATGCAGGTAAGCACTTGCTGTTCAGCAAGTTGTGAAGTTTTAATGCTGAACGAGGCCACCTGCTCTCGTGTCTTTGGAGACTTATTTTCGTCATTATAACTTCAAAAGTGCCTCTCAGATATCTATTTAGAGTCTTTTGGAACATCATCTTCTCACTGGCTGAATTGTAGCATTCATGGATTGCACTTAACAACAAAAGACCCTGATGAGTTTACCTCACACAAGGGTCTGCGCTCGTACACACACTTGTGCACACTCACACAAATGACAAAGAAGGAGGACAAAGAGGGAAGAATGAACAAACAGAGAGTCTATATCGAAGACTTCACTTTGCCTGCAGAAGTGAAACTTAAGATTGGGCTGTGATTTAGTGCAGAGACCTAAAGAGGTCTGTTTACTGCTGTTTGATGAATTCTTCCTTCTTGTTTCACTCCACGAGTAACACATCATTAAAGCCTTCCAATAATGAATTTAAGATTCGGCTTATTTAGTAGTTTCTAAGTAATTTCTCACACAAAGTCAAAGTTTCTTAGAGAAAATTAACAATCCACAGATTCACGTTGCATCCAAGAGATTTAAGAAGGCATTGCAGGTAAACCAGTTCCAAGACCTGAGTGGTAAAAAAAACATTAAAAATGAGTCACGACAAACTCATTTTTGCCAGTTTTGATCTCCAAAAGTCTGAGAATAAGGATTCATGTCTGTTAGGCTTACCCTGTCCAAACTGTATTCATGTAAAGCCAACAAAGCAGACCTTTCCATGTTTTATATTCATGTTGAATCCGTTTTATTTTGATAGACTTGATATTTGAAGTTGTACCTTACAAGCTCACAGCAGCTCACACACCTTGCACCTGACACAGAAAATGTTTTCCTCATAATTATATTGCTTCTCATATTTGACTTTATTCAGTCAGCTGCTCAGTATTTTCTTTAGTGTTTGCATTTTTTAAATAGACTTTTCTTGGTTTTTAGTGGACAAATCTAAACATAGCTTTTTCAAATACTCAGTGCTATGTACCATGCAAATAAAATAACAGACTGTCACTTACCAAAAATAATGCATAGACTGCTTTTTCTTTGTCTGTTAATTAATTAATTAATTAATTAATTAAAATTACCAGAAAATTGCATTGAAATTGCTCCAAAAGACGCCATCACCACCACGATGTGTACGCTTTAGTGATTCAGACGACCCACGTAGGTGTATATATGTCACTACTAATACGGTGACGAGGTGGATTTTCATTGTTCAGCTTACTTTATATGAAATAAAAAAATAAATAAAGCTTAGCCATCATTTTGCTTATGAATTATTTAGTTTCTGAACAGTTGCAACATGTTTTCTTCATTTTCATGCATCTTATTAAGAAAAAAAACATCAAACAAGGTGAGAAATAAGGCAGCTTCCCTGGAGTGACATGAACAAATCCCTACCAACAGGTTGTCTAATATCCACCAGAGAGCCGACCGACCTTTAGGGAATGCTGAAATTTCATATTTTGACTTTCCACCACACCGTCCCAGGCGCTAATCCCAGCGTCTTATGCAGCCCCTGTCGTTAGTTTAACGAGACCATGATTTGCTTAAGACTAGCTGTGCTACATATTAATGCAACTCTTTTTTTTAAACTAAACATCCTAATCTGCTCCAAAATAATTGTTAATTTTCAATACTTAACATTAAACTAAACACTTCTGTTATGTGAGAAACATTTTGCTCCTTTGTTCAAAGATCTAGATAATCTCTCATGTTTCAAGGGTTTAAGAAATTAGAATATTTATCAGAAGTAAACACAGTGTGAAACAAAAAAAGTAATATATAAACTCTTGACTGAATGTCAAGTATTTAAGTGAAAGACTGCTTAAATAATTAAAAGATACTTGAGGAAAACAGTTATTATGCAGAGTTGTACTACACTAAGTCATAGTGAATATAAAGCATCATATTTACGTTTAAAGTATCGCAGGATAAGATGACATCACTGCCATGATCCTGGGTTTGTTCTGTTTTGGACCCTTTGACAGTTTTCACTTGAATCATGTTACATAAAGTTCTTCAGTAAATTATTTGAGTAAGTGTACTCCACGTCCAGCTTTGGGTACATGCCCTCCCCCCACCTCCCTTTATTATTCCTTCCTATGCTGTTCCTTAGCACATTATTTGTGAGGACGCAGCCTTATACTGTTTCCTGGAACATCAGTGAGGCTCTTAAAAGTGTGAATGAGAACTTTGTGTGTTGGCTTTGTGAGTTGTGGTCATTCTCCCAGTGGCAGCGGTGTTGAGAGAAAAGCAGAAATCGTGGGAAATGAAAGGTGCAGCAGAGGAAAAGTAAACTTCCATTTCTGTCGTCCATTCTGGCTTGTATGTTCAGTGGTAGTCGTTGGTATAGGTCACTATCTCATCACTGCTTTCTACAACCAATCGCCTTTTTCTTTCTACCCCGGCATGGTGAGCTTTCCAAAAGCACCCCCACCCCTCGTCCTTTGTCACTTGGCCTCACTATCATCCTCCTCCCGCTCTGCTGTTTGGTGCCTCACGCTGGAATCTGAGACGGGGCTTTGCTTGCGGCAGGTTAATTGCCTCTGAGATTCCTGTGCTAATAGAACTAATCCTACTTTTGTGTAGCTTGTGCTCCGCTTTTGAGCTTGTTAGCAGGGTTATTGTGTGAGGTTGTATTAATTGATTAGTGTCAAAGCTCTGTGTGCTCTTGTCTTTGTGATGAATCCTTCATTTGGAGCTCCGGGAGATGTTGGTCAAACATGAAACAACAACTAAAGATGCCAACGAAACGATATGCATGCACACATGTCCGTTCACCTGTGTGAGCTTGATCTGAAACCTTATACCAGTTACAGTTAACAGCATGTATTGAACTATTTCGCTGCACTCTTTGCGTCTTTGATGAAGGACTTTAAGTCCCTTCCCTCTACCACAGGCTTCTGAGGCTCACATCAAAATAGGCAGAATTTATTATCATTTCATTTTCCCGCCTCAGTTATTTAGGGTTTCATCTATAGCAGGGCCTGTGTGGGACTTAATCTCTCTCGCTTTTGCTTTTGTGGAGCAACAATTTAAATATAATTTGTTGCTTAGTTAATTTTTGGGATGTAAAGAGAAAATATTCGAGAAATGTATGACTTGCAATGGGAAATGATCCCAAACTGGTTATAAATAAGAGATGCAAATATTCTGCTTTGAGGTTTCTGTCATTATGGCAGCCTGAAGGAATTCTTTCACTGTCGAGCAGTCGGTTATGGGTCTAGGCGTCCTTTAGAGGCCAGTTACAGACTCCCGGCAGCGTCTGTTGCTCATCAAGGAGACTCTCAGATTCAGATGTAAAGGAAATCTTTAAAGGGATTGTTCTGGGTTTGGTAAAGCCTATCGGGTTCATAATGAGCTCCTTCTTTAAAGGAGCCGCCGAACCCTTGTTCTTTTTAGTCTTACGTCAATCAGCTGTGACAAAAAAGAGAAAAAACAGTCTTGAGTCAGTCTGTATTTTGCCAAATTAAATCTTCACACATTTCCCCTCAAAAGTAGAACAATGGCAGGTCTCTGCCGTAGAGATGTGTCGATTTGAAGTCTGGACAAATTTGCTTTGTTGAGTGAATACTGTAATTGACTGATGTAATCCGCTAATGTAAACAGTATTTGAGCCTGCTTTTTACATTCCTGTATCCAAAGTGGCTGCTAATCAGCTGTTCAGTAAATTGTTGAGCACACGAGCTCATGTGCGACTCTTTTAACATTTTAATTTTTATTTTGATTAAACTAAGATTACGATGACTTTTTTCCAAGATCCTTAGATTAAACTAAGAAGGTGTAGGCTACCATTTTAATCTGAGACCTAGTGGGTGTATTTGACTTAATTTAAATAAACAGGCAGCAGAGTTAAAGATGTAAGATTCTTGTTGGGAGGGTCCAGGAGCATTTCACAGAGGCGGCTCAGTTTGGAGACAAAGTTAGAGAGGCAAGGCTGAGATGGCTCACACATGTGCAGAGGAGGGATAGTGAATATATTGGAGAAAGGATTTTGAATATGGAGCTGTCAGTCAGAATTAAAAGAGGAATACCACAGAGGAGGTTCTGGATGTTGTGAAAAAGGACAGGAAGGCTGGATGTGATAGAAGGAGAGGAGGGATAGGCTGAGATGGAGCAGAACGAAGACCAGAGCCAAGTTTTGTCTGTAACTTTAATACTTTTGTCAGATAAATCTTACCCATAGCTGTCTCTTTGTAAAGCGTCACCCATTCGATTGCTTCACTTGGGTCGGCTACCATCGATGGTAAGAAAACATGGACGGAGCTCCTGGGTCAGAAAGATTAAGCCAGGGTTAGAAGTGCCTTAAAGCTGGATTCTGACGGCCACCCGATGGTGATAACTGTGGTTGCAGAAAGACTTCCAGGCTGGGAAGGTGCATGGGAAGTGTTTCATAGCTTCTCCTCTGTAAATCCTTTCCTGCCAAGCTTATGGACTCTTGTTTCAGGACATATAGAAAAAAATGTCTATTCTTAAAATCTTGGTGATACCATGTTTCAAAAGAAGGATCTGCACTATGAAACCACATGCTTATTGGCTAACAGTGCATCAATCACAAGATGTTAGTCAGCGCCACCTTTCATTTGTTCGTTGCAGCCCAGATGGCCTGCTGGGAATGCTCACCTCGAGGTGACGGGACTTCAGACACAGGTGGGTGATGTCACAGTAGCCACACCCACCTGTTATACTGTGCATGTTCTGCTCAGATACATAGACATATATCGTCGGTTGTTGAACTTCATCATTACGTACCACTTGACCACTGTCTGTTATTCCTACCAGTCCACACTGAAACTGTCCCAGTCTTTATGATGCACCATAAACTGCTGGCTGCTGCTTACATTTTAGATGTGGAGGTCATATCATTGATCTCATTGAGGTGTAATTGTATTAGGTTTAATTTTCCCAGCCTTAACCCTGTTTATGTAGTTCGCTTGTTAAAACAGCTGTTTTTCCACCATCTTCAAACTTACTGTAGTTGCCGTGCAAAAATACTTTCACTGAATCACCCAGTATCACAGTCTCGTCTGGCAGGGGGGTTGAAAATTGTGCTTCTGTAAATGCTGGTGTGACCAAGCTCCAATAGCAATGAATGATGAATGCGACTGTTTTTACAGCCTCCTCTGCTGTCACATCGTTGAAGCAGTCAGTGGAGTTATCACAGTGCAGCCTGTAGGCCTCCAGCAGCCACTGAAAACATTCACAACCGCGTCTGTGTGAAGTCAGTAGCAAAAGGATGAGTCTGCACACGCCTGCTGAATGCAGCCGGCAGCTCACCTGACTGGCTGTTATGACAGGAGTTATGGCCTAAGACAACCACCCTTTTCCTTCATTTCACTAAGCCGGGCTGAACGGGACAATAAAGTGGAGAACAGGGGATGGCTGCGATTCTTTGAATATATGTCATCATTTATACACGAAGGGGGATATTTGTCATCAGCCGTCTGCCTACAGATCCATGAGTGTGGTGATGGCTGATGCAGAGAGGAATGATGGGTGACTCACTGATGCTGCTGGGCACAGGCAAATTTTTGTGCCGGCAGGTATTGAATTTGACCTGGATGTGGATGTCACAGTGTTCTAAAAATGGATGAGACTGAATTAATTTTTTTATTTATGAAACATTCAAATGAAGTAGCCCTTTGAGACTGAATTAGGCACGTGAGTAAGTGCAATTTCAGGCGCTTACGTTTTAGTGTTTATGCTGCAATTTACTTTGTACTTAATAATAGTTCAACATGAGTAGCTTTTTGTTTACCAAGTAGGGTTCAAAAAGCTATTTTGAGTTAATTATCTGGGGTCAGTTTTCCAAGTTATTCAGTGTTATTTTGTCTGTTTTAATTGTGCAATTCAAAGCTTGTGCCCACAGGCATCGGTAGTCAAAGTTCAACTTGTCTTTCACAAAACAGGGCAGGCAGTGGCTGAAGGACATACAGTACAAGCTCTCTTTTGTGCTTCAAAATATCAAAGGCTAGTTCTAGTTTGGTTAAGCTGACATTGAGGGAGATTAACAAGTTTTGTTAATGATTACGTGAACGAGGAGTCAGTCTCAGCTTTGGAGTGCACGAGCTCTGGTTGGATGATCAACATGCAGAGGCATAATTTCATAAAAACATAGCTTGTTGTTTTTTTCACTCCTTGATGCTTTTTTGTTACATTAAACACAACTTAGAAACGAATGTGTTTCACATATGCTTTGAACTTTGAAAGAAGTGGCAACACTTACATTTTTACTCAAATTATGTATTTTGTTTTTAATCCTAAACAAACCGAGTGATTTTTTTTTATAAGAAGGTGTTAAAAATGTTTGTTTATTTGGCGTGCATGGACCAAAATCATGTTCAGGTAAACAGGAATGAGGGGGAAACATTACTGTCCTGAATCACACCCAGCTACTCTTCACTGCACAGGTCTCTGTCGGCCCACACCGTTTGGCCACCGGGAGTGGAAGCAGCCACGCAGCCTGGGGACGCGCTGGCTCGTCAGCATTCATATTTAACAGTGTTTATGGAGGCGGACGTGAGCAGCTGTTCTGCCAGGAAGCGTCGCCTTAAAAGCTGCAGTTTGTCTGTGACCTTTGGCACGGGGGAGCATGGTGTGGAGGCACAGCTCCTGCCTTGGTGGTGCTGTGCGTCACACGTCAAATGTTCTACAGCCACGAAGCCTAGAGTAGACGTTTTAGGTCAACAATAGTATTTAGTGACAAAAAACAAAACAACTGTTTACTTTTCTCCTTAGAGTGTTGGTGTCTCCTCTGACTTGTAATTTGCAATAATATACTGTGTTGTTGCTTCCTAATTAGTCCATAATTGCATAAAATAGGGAGCTGTAATTAAAAGGCCTACTGCAAAATGTAATCAGCAGCTTTTCTACCAGTGGAACATTTTGATTTTAGCCTTTCAAACAGTAATACCATCCTATCACAGTGAACACACAATGCCTTTCATTTTGGTTTATTTCATTTCATTTTTAACAACAGCTTGTCAGCACTGAGTGTTGGTGAAATGGAGATAATGCAGATGGTGGCAGGATGGCAGTATGCTTAGTTTGTTCTGTAAAGTGGCGTCCTCTATGTTTGGTTAATGTCTAATGTCTGCTCTTGGATCTGGATGATGTTATAGAAAGATTATATCTCTTAGGCAGTTAGCTCTGCTTGTGAGCACAGATTTCCCATTTGCCTGGTGTTCAAACCACTTGTTTGGGAAGGGTCAATCAAAAGACAGTTGCTTTAAAGGATAGCTGGCCTTAAAGTTGGAGGAGCTAAAACAGCTAGTTTCTGATGGAGGAAGAAGTGAGGCGTCCCACCGAGACTCAGTATAAGATAAATTAGGATGATTTTGAGCTGTGAAGGATGGAAGCTACTGTACTGAGCTCACAAATAAAAATTTAGCAGCTGAGCTTAAAGATTACCAACAGATCAGAACAGCAAGCATTCAGAAGGTAATGATGCTCTCCGTGCAGACTGTGATCACAAGCACATGTGGCACATCTCTCATTCAAAGCTGGCTCATTCTGGATCTGTTCTAGCCTGGCTGCTAATTTTAGATGATTTCCTGGAGCTGCCTCTGCAATCTGTGGTAGATAGTATGTTATATAGTATTGCAGTATTATTCTTCCTATAAGTGCCCTCAGACAATTCAGGACCCGCAAGGTAGTCCAGAGGGGTATAAGAAGGCAGCCTTGAAGGAGAGATTATCTGTAATTAAATAATATTCTGTCCTGCAGCATGTCAGTGAATTTGAGGGGCATCAACAAAGCAAATGATTAGCAGCAATCTTTCAAACCGATCCCACAGAAAGTCACTTATATTCAGTGCCACAAAGTGACAAAGGGCAAAATAACTACTGGAAAAATTCCCTGTTAAATCCAGAATTGAATTCAAAACTGCAAACTTCCTTGTTGTTCCTAGAGTATTTAAAAGTAGAATGGGAGGCAGAGCCTTCAGTTTTCAGGCCCCTCTTCTGTGGAACCAGCTTCCAGTTTGGATTCAGGAGACAGACACTATCTCTACTTTCAAGATTAGGCTTCAAACTTTCCTTTTTGCTAAAGCATATAGTTAGGGCTGGACCAGGTGACCCTGAATCCTCCCTTAGTTATGCTGCAATAGACGTAGGCTGCCGGGGGATTCCCATGATGCATTGGGTGTTTGTTCTTCTCACTATGTATTAACAGACCTCTCTCCACTGAATCACACTTGTTATTAACCTCTGTCTCTCTTCCACAGCATGTCTTTATCCTGTCTTCCTTCTCTCAGCCCAACTGGTTGCGACAGTTGGCCCCGCCCCTCCCTGTGCCTGGTCCTGCTGGAGGTTACTTCCTGTTAAAAGGCCGTTTTTCCTTCCCACTGTCGCCAAAGCACTGGCTCATAGGGAGTCATATGATTGTTGGGATTTACTGTAGGGCAGGGGTAGGGAACGTTAGTCCTACCCCGCTGCAGGGTCTACCTTACAAATAAAGCGCCTTGAGGCGACTGTTGTTGTGATTTGAAGCTAAACAAATAAAATTAATTTGAATTCAATTCGGATTTTGGTAGATTTGGGTAGTCCTAAATTAAACTTTTAACTAAGTGACTGCCAATGTGAGTGAAAGGGTTAAATACATCAGAGCTTCATTTGGTCAGTGAGAGTTCTGAATATTTGCTAGTGGCCAACTCTTAACTACAAAACAGCGCTCGACGGCCAAATCACTTTCAGGATGGATGCACATTAGAGTTATAAATTCCTTCTTAGCCCTGCAATCTGAATTAGACTATTTTCTTTGATTGCTTTTTGAACTTGATGCTCTAATTGTGTCACTGTGCTTTGCTAGCTTGGCATTACGGTGCATTTACCTTTTAAATGTCATTAATTTTCCTTTACATGTGAACTCAGTTGCAGGAGATAATTAGGCAGCTTTTAGCTTCAGCTGTTATAAATTAGGCTGTTAAGATGGCAAACTGAAACACTCCACTCCCCCACCCCCTCAATCACTCACCCCCACTCCCCTCCCTCCAGAATTCCTAGGTAACGACCTAATATACATATGAATGACTCCAGCATTTGACTGACTGCTCTCCGGCTTTTAAAGGTAGAAACGCAAAATGATGACTCCGCGGGGGTCTAAGGTAGAAAACCAAAATGACTGCTCTCCGGGGGTCTAAGTGCAAAGGTACTAGTTGAGTCCACAAATGAAAATATGGAGGTGGAAATGAGACAAATAGCCCGTTGTGGGTAAGTGAAGACAGTGCTACGTCTTCACTTTATAGTGTGGCACAAACGGTTTGTTTAATGTCAGAAAAACCACAGTCCAAGTGATGGCACATGATAAACCAGACACTTTCAAATTGTCATTAACATGTTTAAAATGGGATCACAGGCCTCGCTGCCTATAGCTCACCTCTGTTTCCGTGTGTCGTCAAAGTGTTACAATGGTTTTGCTAAGGACTGTAGAGATTTAGGGTCCACAGCACGCTGGCCCTTGAGGAAAATAGGCTGCTCTGGCAGTAATTGGCTGAGAGATGGCTTTTAGATGGACATAAATTATTCACCCAAGCCATCTCTTTCCATCTTCAAGAAACACAGGAAACTGACTGATGTTGTACTGTTTGTTCTTCCACAATCTTTTTAGAATGACGTGTTCTTACAATTTGTTGGTGACCATCTCATACCAGCAGGATCATTTTTTAGGAAAAAAGAGATTTATGGATATAAAGGATGTCACTTCCTGTCCCTCGGGATGGAAATGAAAAAGAATTTAGCAATTCTTATCCCATTATTGATATCACTTATCAATTTGATTCCTTATCGATTCTCATTGGGTTATTATTGGCTCTGCTTTGACAGTTACCACCATCGCCTTCATGCTTTCACATTTCTCCACAAAATAACCCTTAAACACATTGTCTCATAATTACCATCAACCATATAAACCTATATGTTACAAACATGCAGAGCAACACAAATCCCTATTCTAATCAGAATACACATGAGCTATGATCACAAAGCAAACATGAACAAGCACAAAGAGAAGCTATTGTTATATATCCATAGATAGATCTCTCTATCTGCAAAAAATGCTGTGACATTGATGGATACTTGACGCTTCAACATTGAATCAATCCCCAAAGACGTTCACCAAATACTTGCATGTTAAAATGTCCAAATTTTTAGCAGAATTAAATGTCACTGCAGGCTTGTACAAAACATGCTTTTAGCCTCTATGACTGATTTCTCCCTTCATAAAACCTGTACAGTGAATTTTTGTTAGTTTACTTTCATTCTTAGCAAAATCCAAAGAGAGTAAAGTTAGGAACATGAACTACAGATGTGCTGCCACACGGCAGCCAGAGCCTGTTCTTGCCTGGGAGGCTCAGCTAATATGAGCAAATAAACTTGACTTCTTTACTATGTTTGCAGTGTTGTTGCTTTTTATGACATTTTAAATGATATGATCTGAAAAACAAGAGCACCCACAGAGTGCAAATCCCCTGAAGGACAAGGCCTATATTAAAACGTTGATGTTTTATGAGGTTTTATTCCAACATGCTGACGTCAGCCTGCTTTTATAAGAAGGCGCTGATTTCACCTCTGACCTTGAAGCACTACAGACTAAAAAGGTGTGTTATGTTATGTTATGTTTACCCCAATGACGGAAGCAAAATTGTCTGAAATCTTTGGCTGTAGAACTTGAGATTTAAACATATATTATTGTAGTGCATGATTTTGAATTTTTATGGCATCATTGTGATGTTGTATTGAGAAAATAAAGTGTGCTGCACATCTCTCTCCATGCCCTTTCATATGATATATTATAATATACGTTTTCTTGATTTTGATTGATCTCGGGTGCTGATAATGAAGGCCAAGGTCAAATGCTTAGCCAACGTAGCTGCTCGTGTCCCCGAGGGGCTACTATATCGTGGAATTTGAAGACAATTCATAAAACATTATGGGTAATATAAAGGTCTTACAGCTTTTCACATTTAATGTGACGCTGACTTTGACCCAGTTTCCACCAAAATTTAATCAGCTAAAGCCGTTATTGGTTTCAATCATCACACAGAATTTGGACATTGAACTTTGGACCCTGCTGACAGACAAACTGTTATATCCTGCTGTGGGGAGAAGAATTCTGCGCCCCAGTTTTTAGGAAGTAAATTCTAGTGTGATTTCAGCACTAGTTGGCAAGAGTGCATGCTGTGCATTGTACCTGTGCAGTTTATGGTTGCAGCTTGCTAACCAAATAACCAGTAACGTAGAAATTCACCCTTCTTATTCAAACATGATGAGTCTTTGCTAAATAGAAAAAAAATCAGTGGCCAAAACACAAAATTTGAGGCTTCAAAATGCACTAAGTGATGCCCAGTCAGTTATATACGGTCAGTTAAATACGGTCAGTTGCTAAAACGTGGTAATTTGTCTCCTTCACTCCAACTGCCTTGTTTTTCAGAATTTTATTTTGCATTATATTCTGCTCGAGGGAAATTGCTTCCCATGTGTGAATCAAGGGTGCAGATTTCATTGAGTATTCTTGAGTTTCAGAGCTCCATAAATCTTCTTCTTAATTAATTTTTGTGTAGCTGCACTCCACGACATCCAAACTTTCATGGCAATAAGGAAGAAATATCATCATATAGGCTGTGGGGGTTTTGTGCAGAAACTTCAGTTTCATTAGTTATTTTCAAAATAGATAAAATACTTGGCGATTAGTATTTACAAAACTATACTGCATGTTTAATCTGTTTTGATCATGTTGTATAATTACAGCAAAAACACATCAGTGAGTAGAGGTGACTGTTTGTCACTATAATTGATTAGGATGTTGGGATGAGACGTGTAGATTAATGAGAAGATTGAAGTGATTGGTAACTGATGAGTGCAGCGTTTCATCTCACTGCATTAATGTCTCCAAGCTCTCTGAAGGTTGCTTCTCATCTGTGTGCTGCGGCTGCCAGCTGACAGACAGTCTTTCTTCCTGCCAGCTGTCTGGGCCATCAGTAAGTGAATAACCCTGTCGACAAATAGCCTGTATAGGATCTCACAGTCTCCAGAGGGATGAGGTGGACTAATCAGTGTCTGTAGTGGAGCACGGTGGGACTGCTCGCTGGGGAGAGGGATGAGAGCTGATACTGTAGGTTGGGTTTTAACGGTAGGCTTACATCAACGCGTACGTCTTATGTGAATAAATACACCACAATGGCTGTGCAGCATTTCTCCAAGCGAGGTTGCATGTAAGTAACTCCAACTCGGTTAGATGTGAAATGAAATGGTTGATGCACATGAGGATAACACAGGTGAATTCACGAGGTTCAAGTAGCAATACTATATGTACGTTTCTATAGTTGCTATGTCCATCACTTAGAAACTCACAACAAAAACAAACAAAGTAACTGTGATCTGTAGACAGCCCACAGCTGGACAAGCCTCACACAGCTGCACCGGGACAGACATTTATTATGCTAACACACCACATATGTTACTTCTGTGTAATATTATTTAACCATCTATCAGCCTGGATTACTTCATACATTATCTATATAGCTTTTTATACAGCTTGTAGAAAATAACAACAAAACAGGAGCGTACAATGTAAGCTGCAAAATAAAAAACAAACCTGGCTTTGTGGTGACCTCCAGCTTGCGCTATGGAAATTGTTACTTCTAAATCTAAGGCTTTGGTTCTTTGGATTAGTCGTTGCCCAAAGTAGAAAAGTTCAAGCCGTAGAGTGTTGTTAACGAGTGAAACTGGACCAGGAGATTGACAAACGGCTTTCAGGTCTGTGTTAGTGTGAAGGTGAAACCCTCAATTTAAGGGTTGATCTGTGTTCTACCCTCAGCAGTGACCTTAAGCTGTGGGTAGTGACTCAAAGAAAAGGGATTTTAGGTACAAAGTGTCAGGACTTAGCCTTAGAAATATATGTGTGGGGCTCAGAGTAAATTACCTCTCCTGCATATCAAAAGGAGCTAGATGAGATGGTTTGGGCATCTGATATGATACCTGACCGATGCCTTCTAGGTGAGAAGTTTTAGGTATGTCCAACCGGCAGAAGACCCAAGGCATGCTGGAGAGATGCTGTCGTTTCTAGAGTAGGTGGGAAAGATATCTGGGCATCTCTGATCAGAGATAAGAAGTAGAAAATAGATGGGCAGCAAAACCAACGCACAAAAATAAAGAAACAACAACATGGTTTACACCCTTTTACTCTGAGATTCATGCAGGAGTAAAAATTTTAACTTGGTTGAGGTTTTAAAATCTCAGAGTGACCTGATGGGCAGAGAAAATCACCTCGATGTCTCTGATCCATAATTCATCTGAAGTAAATGGCTTCATTTTTAGATTAGATGGTTACATATGAGTACTGTGGGTACTTGATAAGAATGGTGTTAAAGGGACTCAAGGTACACTAACATTTGGTGACTTCAACTTCTGGTGTTGGAAGCTCAGGATGAGCCAACACTACCACCTGCATGTCCTGACTGACTGCAGCTGTTACCTCCGCGGACTTTAGATTTGAAGCTGAGAAAGGCCCGACTCAGAGACAGTAAAGGAAAGCTTTTAATGGCAAACTAAGGTGAGGGGGTTTAGTCTGCAACATAATAGCCGAACACTTTTATAGGCTGTGGAGATGAGCTTATCAGCAGTGCACAATAAAACCATTCAGCAGCCACTCTCCATTTGTTCTCTCTTTTTCTCTCTAGTGGTTGATTCGGCCTTTCCTTCTCTTCTTTCGGTTATGATAACTTGATGGATACAATGGAAGCATCAAAGCAGCAGTAATTTAGATGGTTATATTCTAATGTCAGTACCAAAGCAGGGTTTTTGTACTTTGTTCCCTTACACACTGCAGGATGAAGGAGCAAAATGAAACTGGAAATGTGACAAATCCACATTTCAGAACTTTAATCACGATCTTCTCTTAAATAAACTAAGAAAAGACTTTGTGCCAAAGACCTCCGGTGGTTCTGTGACCAAGCAAAACAACTTTACTTACTGCTATGAACAGGAGTACATGCCATGCTGTAGGAGCTTCACTGAAAAGTGAAAACTCTATTCTTCACGCAGGTGGGATTTACTGCAGGATTAGATCGTATTAGCTGGTGCTTGTGTTCAAAGGGACATGACAGGACGACATAATGAACGGAGAAGCAGTAATTCTGATCTGTCGTGGTGTTTCATTACCACGGCACATTCAGATCTTTCTGAATGGGTCAATTAGTCTATTCTTGTCCATCTGAACGTGTGCAGTCCTAGAGAGAAGGGCAGCTGGAAACTAAAGTATTATTATTTTTGTTGTGTTAAGACCATTTCATTTGTTGCATTTGTGAATTTTAAATTTGCTTCCTGGAAAGGAGATTCTGCCCATCAGTCGCTCAGGATGAACAATGTGCTTTTCTTACAGGCTATAAAACACTGAACTAGCTTTTTACCTTCTCAATGTCACCTGTGAGTATATATGTGAGTATATAAGTTTTCACAGCCAGTTTGCAGAAATGTACGTGGAGACCACATGTGATTAAATCCCTCATGGATTTAATCAGTGGGGCCGTGTGCGCGGTGGTTTGGGAGTATGGGCTACTGGACCTAATGATACAGTTTATTTTGGTAAGTCCTGTACAACCACAGACAGAGCTTGGTCCACTTGCTAGAAATAAGTCAGACTTATTGTGGGTGACTGTACCAGTGATTGTACCAGCACTACTCTTTCTGTCTCATGGAATTGAGCTTCCTCTGAAGGCTAAGATCAGATCTCCTGCTCTTCCACATTGGGGGGGAAATGCTATTTGCGGTGGCTGATGGATGCCCTAATGAAGGTGTTCTAGGAATGTCCCCAGCTGAAGTGAGAACTTGGGCCATAAGTGTCACGATCCTGGGTCTTATGACCCAGTGTTTTGAGTTTTAGTTCATTTTTGATGTTTTAGTTTATGTAAGCCCTTCAGGTTCCTAAGTTCATTTGTTATCATGCTTAAGTGTTTCTAGTTATTATTTCCCCCTCGTGCTTCCACCATGTTAAGTCTCCCCTGCTTTTCATGTATTTCATGTCTGTGGCTTATGTTGTCAAGTTCAGGTTGTCATGTCTATATCTCACTCTGTTTCCTGTTTTATTGTGAAGAGGTCTGGCGTTTCTGTGTTCATCGTGTTCAGTTTTACTCTCCCACTGTGACGTCATTATGTTCATGTGTGCCAGCTGTTTCCCCAGGTGTTGCCACTTCCCCTAATCACCTCCTGTGTATTTAAGTCCTCTGTTTTCAGTGTGTGATTGTCAGGTCGTCTGTTGTCCACGCCATGTTTCCTATGCCATGCTTCCAAGTTTCTTGTCTAGGTTTTTCTTATTGTTTGTTTAGATTTCCCAGTTTAGGTTTGTGTTAATTTTGCTTCAGTTTGCCTTGCCCTTTGTTTGTACCTTTTTTTCCAGCCATATTAAACGGCTCGCTTTTTGTTAACATTCAAGTTTTGTTCCCTGTTCCTTGGAGTCTGCATTTTGGGTCCTTTTTCAATTCATACAGTCTGCCCTCGCCAGACTGTGACAGAACGACCTGACCAGTCATGGACTCAGCAGATTCAGCTCTCACCGAGTGTCTGGAGGAGATGGCTCGCATCCAAGCGATCCTCGACTGCGTCCTTACAGCGCCCGAGTTGAAGAGCAAGCTTGTGATGGTCAACGTTGCGGAAGCTATTATGGAGAGGGATCCCCGCCTCCTTCAGCTCCCGGGCTCACCTGCTATAGTGGATGCTTTTACAAGGGTAAAAGAGATGCTGCAGGCCCAGGAACTGTCGAGTCAGGAAATGGCTTCCAGCACCCACCAGTCACAACAACCCCACGATCAGTCGTCTTCATTGCTGCCTCCGGAACCTGAGTGTGTTCGTGTCGGTTCGCTGAGATTCGCCGCAGCGTCACCACCTCTCAGCTCACCAGTTTCCACGCCCTCATCACAGTCTCGCCATACTCTTGCCGCGGTCCAGTGCGAGGAAGCACTGGACGCCATAGATTTGGACTACGACGAGCGTCAGTCGATATACTGCACTCTATTGGAGGAGGAGCTCCGGTGGAAGCCATGGCTCATTCCGGAGCACGAGCCCTCTTTCCGGGGTTCTCGACTGGCTCTCGGGGGACCTCGGAGTTACCAGGGACTTCCGCCTATTGCACCGCCGTCTTCCACTTTCAAGAAAAAGTGGCGTGCGCGCCATCGACGCTCCACACCACGAACACAAGTGAGTGACTATATCTTGGCTCCTCATGTTTCTTCTCCGGAGATTATTGGAACGGACACTGCCTTTCCGGGTCATGAGCCCGGCTGTGAAGAGACTGTTTGTACAGGAAATGCTAGCCAACAGGCTCAGCTAAGCTGTTGTGGGACTGCTATCCAGGCCGGTTTGGAGCCGGAGACGGAGGTACAGCTGGTGCAGCCAATTTCAGTGTCAGCCGGAGGGCCCGGGGAGCCCGTCCAGCCTCATGCTTCGTCTGCTGGAGGTTCAGGAGAACCCAGCCAGCTTCACGCTTCGTCTGCTGGAGGTTCAGGAGAACCCAGCCAGCCTCACGCTTCGTCTGCTGGAGGGCCCGAGGAGCCCGTCCAGCCTCACGCCACGCCAGCTGGAGGGCCCGAGGAGCCCGTCCGGCCACCTTCTGCTTCATCACTTGCAGCTGCCGTATCGCCACCTGCAGCGCCACCACCTGCGGCTCCCGTGCCGCCGCCTGCAGGACCACCACCTGCCGCGCTACCGCTTGCTGCTTCTGCGCCTCAACCTGAGGACGACGCCTCACCTGGTTCTGCCACACCTCAGTCTGAGAACTCATACAAACTCATTTCACCCACTATAGACTGTGTGTTGCTGCAACTTACACAGCCTCCTGCCACGTCAGCTGGGGGGCCCGAGGAGCCCGTCCAGCCACCAGCTGTGGCTGCCTCATTGTCACCTGGTTCTGCCTCTGCTACGCTTGGTCCGGCCTCTGCCTCTGCTACGCTTGGTCCGGCCTCTGCCTCTGCTACGCCTGGTCCAGCCTCGGCTTCTGCTTCTGGTTCGCCTGGTCCGGCTTCGGCCTGTGTTTCGCCTGGTCCGGCTTCGGCCTGTGTTTCGCCTGGTCCGGCTTCGGCCTGTGTTTCGCCTGGTCCGGCTTCATCAGAGTCTTCGTCCTCGCCTGGTCCGGCTTCATCAGAGTCTTCATCCTCGCCTGTTCCAGCCTCGGGGTCTTCAGCCTCGTCTGGTCCGGCCCATGCCACTGCTTCTGCCGGCCCTGCCTCGCCTGATTCTGCAGCGCCAGCTGGAGGTTCAGCCAAGCCACCCGACAGGTCTCGTCCTCGTCGCCGCTGGCCGCCAGCCAAGCCACCCGACAGGTCTCGTCCTCGTCGCCGCCGGCCGCCAGCCAAGCCACCCGACAGGTCTCGTCCTCGTCGCCGCCGGCCACCAGCCGAACCGCCCAAGTGTGGCCAGCCATACCTGCTTCGCCACTGCCACCTTCCACATGGTCGGCCCCCTGATTTGCTCCGTCACCACCGTTGGACTTGTGGCCGGCCCCCTGAACCTTTGAACTATGAACTTTTATGCTATCGACCTCCAGGACGGCCCCCTGAACTAATTAACTCTGGACTTTTGTGCCGTCACCCTCCAGGTCGGCCCTCAGAAAGTTTTGAGAACTGTCTCCAGAGCGTTAGTGCCTTTCATGGGCTCTTTGCACCCTTTTTGTTGGACTTTTGCTCTGGTTTTGGTCGGTTTCAATTCATACAGTCTGCCCTCGCCAGACTGTGACAATAAGCCAGATGTGGTGCCCCTGTAATACAGAGTTAGATGAGTGAAAGGGGAGGGGGGGTATTCTTCAAGGCTGATTAATAAAATGTTGTAACTTGATTTAGTTGACATTAATACAGCCAACCTATGATTAGTGATAGTACTGCTGTTGCCCCCTCCCCAGATCAAAAACTCAGTCGTAAAGTTCATTTAAAGACTTTTTGTCTTAATTTGACTTTGTCTGCCCGGCCAGTGGCAGGAGGGGTCCTAAAGAGATTTAGGAAGTCTAGACTGCCCCTGAACTTTTATTTGGTTTCTCTTTATTAAGTTACTTCAAACTTCATTTTGAATTCACCTTCATCCAAACCACAGACAGGAAACTTTGAGCCCAAACAATTCACTGCTCACCGCCTTTCTATTTGTGACATTATGGTTTTTGTATCAACGTCTAATCAAGTATTGAAGCTTGAGGCTTTTTCGAGAGCTTTCCTAAAATCTCTTGCTTTTGTTCTTCACAGGAGAAGCCATGAAAGATTTCTAATCAGCACATTTATTTTTGCTTGATATTTTCTTGACATCTTCACTTCCCCACATGAATAAAATGAACGAGTTTGTCTTTTTTGTTGTTTTTTCTCCATCTGGTTGTGTGACACTTCCAGCTCTCCTGGAGAAAGGGGATTGTTTCTTTATCACAAAGTAAGCCTTTAAGGAATCCTGCGTCTGTTGGCTCTGCTGGTGAAAGTATTAGAAGTGCATTAAAATTGGATTAGATTCCCTTTGAGGTTAGAAGGTTGCAGGTAGTGGGCCCTGCTATCATGCCTTCCAGCATACTTTTCTACATTGTCAGGTCTATCCTGCTGTCAGTGCAGAGCTCAGTTATTTCCATTGTTCTTGTTGTTACTTGCAAACAATAATGAAAGTTTTTTGCTAGCTTTTTATATGTTAGGATCCACCTATTGATCAAAATTATTAATGTACATTCTTCTTATATTTTCTTTAAATGCTACCTATAGCAGCCTACAAACATGAGAAAATCTGGTTGCAGTCTCTCTTCCTTTTGTCACACAGCCGTCCTCTTCGATGGGTTCGGCAGATGTGAACTCTAAGCAGCAAACTTATTTTCATATTTTCACTGTGGGCTTCTGAAAGCTGAGCTCCTGGAGCTAAGACTTACTATTACAAATATATCAAAAACCTTAAAAACCCATTTCATAGAGCTGCAATAGATTTAATACAGCTGAGCTGTTTAATTTTCCCTTTTTTCTAATTATGAATGAACATATGATGTTGTGCACTCATGTCTAGAATGCCATACGGCCACTTTAAGAACATGACGGGATGTAGTGTGATCGTGTGTGGTTACTGGTCCCTATAGTTGTGGCAGGCTGACTCTGTGCCACCCTGCTGCTCTCCCCCTGACAGGCCTGATGGTGATAGATGCCACTCCTCTCTTCCTGATGAAGGGGATACATGGCCCTGTATGTGGCTGCCTGTCTGGGGAATATGAGGCTGCCAGTAAACCACTGGCTCACATTGTGATTGAGGAGCACCCTCATTCCTGTACAGCAAGTCGTGACCTTCTCTGTCAGATCTCACCAGGAGTGCTGGTCTCAGTGTGGTCTGTGGATCCACTGGGGTTGCTTCAAAAAATCCAATACACCTGAGCAAAATTAATCATATTTCCATAACTCCCATATGTGCTGTTCATATCAGCGCTCATGTCATTAGTTCATAACAAGCGAAACAGGTTATCAAACGTGGTTGTAAGTCATGTGTTTTGTGTTTTTGTGGTGTCCAAGCAACACGTGCTTTATGCAGTGGAAACAAAGGATTTGATCACTCACCAATATAACTTTAAAACTTCAAGTTTTGTAAGAGAGTCAAAGTTGTGTTAAAGGTTCACGTGTTGTTTAAGGAACCTCGCATATTTTAAATGGGTTACTGTTATGAGCTGTCCTACGTGACGCCTTTACAAGTAAACATAATCAATGAAAAAATAACCTGGTTTTATGTAAATGTGGGAGTCGTAGCAGCTTTGAGTGATGGCGCTCTGTTAAATTAACTGGACTGTCAACACTGAGTGACAGCTTGATCCAATCCAATCAACATTTTCAATAAATGTGTACAGTGTGATGCTCAGGACGCTGATAAGTAGAAACCAAAAACATTCAAGAGTCCAGTGAGTTAAGGTGTGTTCACACATGCTCTGCAGTCATGAACGTGACCTTACCTGGCTGACCAGCACAGTCGTGAAACTGTCTTCGACTGCTCAACACCTGCCGAGTTATAACCGGTGGTTTGACTCGGCAGGTTGCATTGAAATCTGCTGCAATGACCCAGTTACTGCGTTCACCAGATATCAACACAATTTCGATCCGCTCCTCACGTGTTAACCTCTTCGACATGTCGATGGCTGTGAACAAAGAGAAACTTGTAAATAACTCATGAAAGAATAAAGTTGCGTTAAAACCAAGCACACCATTGTTTTTCTTGTGACATTACCAATAAGTTTGATGTGTCACATGGCCCTCTTCCTATTGAAAAAACAAAAGTTGTATCCAAGATGGCCGACTTCTAAACGGTCACCATGGTCACCACCCATCTTGAGGAGTTTGCCCCCTCACATATACTAATGTGCCACAAACAGGACTTTAATATCACCAACCATTCCCATGTTATTACGGTGTATCCATATAAATGGCCCACCCTGTATTGACACATCGTGCAGAAGGCCGGCATGCGGAGCTTCTCGGGATGTCTGGAGCATGCCAGCATCATCTGGCACCAGATTCAAACAGCCAAGAAAGAACAAAGGGTGGTTTTTTTTACACCTTGCCAACACCTTTGGGTCAGTTCCGCACGAGATGTTGTGGATGGCCTTCAACTATTTCAGCGTACCAAACCACATCACAGGACTGGTCAAGACGTACTTTCAGGATTTACAGTTTTGTGTGACAGCTGAGAATACCGCCACAGCCTGGGAGCACCTGGAAATTGGAGATTTCTGCTCTGGCATTTATCATGGCAATGGAGTTGGTCCTGAGGGCATCCTGGTGGGTAGTGGGAGGTGACTCAAGAGTGGCCTTCGTCTTCCTCCCATTAGGGCCTACATGGACGACATGACCATCATTACAACAACAAAACCATGTACTAGGCGATTCCTACAGAAGCTCCTGGAAAACAATGGGCAAGGATGGAGTTTAAGCCAAGTAAATCTTGCAACATCTCCATCGTAAAAGGAAAGCTGACAGCCGAGCAATTCTATATCAGTGGAGAACCAATTCCAACAGTATTACAGAAGCCCATAAAGAGCCTGGGACGGTGGTATAATGCAGACCTCCATGATACATGGCAACTAGAACAACTAAGGCAGAACTTGGCTGATGACCTCAAGCGGATTAACAACACTGCACTCCCAGGAAAACTGAAGCTCTGGTGCTTCCAGTTTGGGTTATTACCCAAAGGAGGAAGTGGACCACAGCCACATTTGTGCTACAGGCGAAATCTGCTCTTCGGCATTGTGGTGTGGTGGGTCACGTCCAACAGGGAAGAGGAGGATTTGGTCTTGGCGCAGTAACATCAGTGGCAACAGGCATCTGTAACTGAACGTTGAAAAATGGTGGTGGAGGAGGTGCGACGACAGGAGGAAACAGCCAGACATGCCAGAGCCGTGGCGCTGGCCAGTCAGGGTCGCTGGATGAATTGGGAGAGTGTGGAAAAGAGAAAATCTGGGGAAAGGACACACTCCAGGCCCTGATCAACCCTGGCAGGGCCTCCTTGGATGAGGGTGTCTAGTGATAATGGCTGAAACACCCGACACAGGTCCACTACTGACGATGTGTCCCAAACTGGTAAAGTGTCTGGGCTGCCTTTCCTCGTAACAGCCATCCCTCAACATTTCTCCATTTAAAGCAATGCATTATCAGGGACTGTAACATCCAGTCCTTTTTACTGAATGGCTACCAATAGTGTATCCAGTATGCACCATCTCCACAGTGAAGCCAGACATTGTGTTACACTAGTACACTACTATCTGCATAATCTGTTATACAAACCGCCAAAAGGTACGTATAAGTAGTCCGGGGCAAAAATGCAGTTAATTCCTCAACCAGCACCATAGCAAGACTTGCTGTTGTTGTTGCTGAAGGAAAGCGATCCAATGGCTCTCGGGGAGTCAAAACATGTCAATAACTCTTTTATTTATGAACCATCATCTCAGAGCTTTTTACACAGTAAGACAAAGACCTGCACACTAGCTGAAGAGGAAAGTGACCTTGTAAGAGAACCAGAGATAGTGACTGACGGGCTTCCCACCCCTCACTGGACGAAGACCTCTGCAGTGCTGACCCACATGTTAATTATAAAGGATGCATTAAATTTTACATTTAATGAAAAAGTAAACACAGGATCTGCTGAGTATGCCTCAACAAAATATCTTCAACATCAACCAGGTTAAAAAACAGGCTTTCAAATTAAATTTAAGCCATTTAACTGAGCGTGCTGTTCCATAGTGAAGGTGCCAAGATAGATGGCGAGCATCTTTAAAGTCCATTTGTGTCATTTCGCTTTGTTCCTTCTAAAACACAAGTACATAACCACATGTACCCATTAATAATCATCAGGCACTGTTGCCTAGCTAGATTTGAGTGGGACTAATTATTCTCACCTGCATCATCTAGGCACCCCACACAGTGCATTACATTAACTTCAGCATTGCTACCTTTATTTAAGGCTCCAGTGTTTCTGTTTTAACGTGTGCAAAGAAAAACAATCACACCTTACCCATCCTGGTTCAATCAGAAAGGTTCTTCCTCATCATAGCCCTTATTTTTGACCTTTTGTGCTTTATATTTCTTGCTTTTCCATGAAATCCATATCTCTCGGCTCTGTATCTGCAATCCTTTGGTTCAGCTTTTTTTCTGACCCCGGTGTTGTTATCGATCAGATTTGGGGAAACGCATTCAGCCCAGCTGTGTGCAGAAGGTCTGCCTGGTACCATAGCCTACCTCAGCGCTGCTGCAGTGCTCACAATGAATTAGAAATATGAAAGTAATGCAGCCCTCCAGGCACTCCCTGTAAAACAAATATTTCTGCTAATGGTCGTCTAGAATTTAGCATCACTCAACAACAGTGAATCATCTCTCTGCTGTTATACAATCGCACTGAATTCTTTGGGATGTCTTAGCTTGTTTTTGTGTTGCTTTATAAATCAGATGTTTTCTTTAACCCCCCGAGGCCCTGCTATTGGTATTAAACAGACTTACCTTAGCTACATGTGTGAGGCAAAAGAAAACAGACAAGTGAGAAACTCTGCAGAGCAACATATCCAGACGCTGTCATCAGCATAAAGATGAATTTCTTTCGAATTCCCTTACCTGAGTTACAACAAGCTGTACTGTCCTGCACTTGTTAGCAAACAGATTCAGAAGAACATAATAATTCATCTGGAGTGATGTTTGTGCCCACATGATTAATCCAAGTCCCATATTTGCTGTCTTTTGTCTTTTTTTGTTTTTGGCGGTTACTCCCGGCCATGAGAGAAAAATCAGGCTCTGCCCTGATGAAGAGTTCCCTGCATTTACAAGCTGGTTTGCAACTACTGGTCACTGACGAGGACCGGAGAGGAGTGTTGTGGCTTTAGAGAGGGTAGTGTGAGTGACCCAGAACAGCTTAGCAATGCTCCAGATTAAGCAGAGAATTCTCTTTAGGTTATGAGTGTGAGCACAACCCCAGATGCAAGCACACGTATTTTTCTGTTGCACAAAATAACCAGATTAATAGATTATTTTAAACGGGAAAAAACGAGAAACCTTAATGAAATCATATGAAGCATAACTGTCAAAATGAGACATGTAGTAATAAATGAAATCAAGTGGTCAGGGTGTGCAGAGTGTTATGTCAGTCAAAAAATAGCAACACGCTAGTGTTCCTTGCATGGAAAGCTTGTTAGCTCAGTCATTTTTTGGACACTGGCATGAAGACTCACCTGTGCTTATGTTGACAGCTGCTGCATGAGGAGGCACTACAAAGTTCTCTTCTAATCTTCGAGAAGCTGGATTCCTGAGAGGTTATGTTTTTCTGATTTGTTGTCACTGTATCATTTTCAAGAATAAAGTTTCAAATTTCTGAGAGTTTTTCTCAGCTATGAGCTATTCTAGATTGTAGAAGGCTGCACATAAATAATGTAAAGACTTTTAGGCGGCTCTGCTGGATAGGAAATGCAGTCTCTTCACAGACAGTCGACAGCAAACACAGAGTGCAAACTCTTTAAATCTGACATTTTTCATTGGCTCTTTTCTTGAGATCTGTTTTTCTTGTTTCGTCTTCTTTCTATCTTAAGCTGAAATGGAGCTTGTACGGACACTAGTATACTTCTGTCAACTGCTCGGTAATTCATCACTCAGCCACACACATGTTTCTGTGTTCATACGTCAATGAACAAAAAGTCTCTTTCTTTCGTTAAACATACGTGGTGTCAGACGACCAAACACACATACAAACAGGGCTTTGTATCCTTCAGTAGTACAATTTATTTTTAAAAAACACTCTTTTTAAGTCATAGATCTCATTTAAATGCATTTTATTGCTAACCCAGTGTATTATGAGCACTTTGCATTGGTGAAACTCTCATTGTCCTACTGTGTACTCTCAGAACTATGCAAATGGACTCAGACTCTGGATGATAAACCCTGCTTGTGATGGTTATTGTAAAACTTCTTCAAGTTCCTGTGTGCTTTTCATGTCACCATGGACCCGGCTGTGTGCCTTTCATTAATCGACACATACTCATCGCATTATTTTGCAGCAACAAAATGGATGGATCCATCCAACACATCCATAATTTTCTTAAATGGTTATCTAATCCTGGGATGTGGGGCAGCTGAGGCCAGTCCTATTTGACTTTGAGCAGGAGACAGGCTATATCCTGGACATGTCACCATTCATCACAACAAAACTGCTGCTCAAGAAGATCTACACAGGCATAGGGGGGCTGTGGAAACCCCACAAAAGAGTAAAACAGGAGCTGTGAGGTGCACAGTGGGGCTTCCAGATATGTCATTGGTGATATAATTGATATTTGATTTTGAATAAAAAAGTTTCTTGTTTCGACCTTCTATCACAGATATGCTTAAATATTGAAAAGTAAACAAATCAGATACACTAGAGCTTAAGAGGTCTCAGTGTGATTGGTAAGCTGAGGTGTGAGTTGCTGCAGAATGGGCGTGTTGTGATTTGTGAGACGGCTGAGTGCACATGAAAGTGTTGCAACTGTCTCTACAGTGCTATTGGCAGACAGTAGTAATGCTGCTCCAGAAACACTAGAAATCCAGCACTTAGCCTCCTCCCTGCCTTCCTGTCACAGCACACTTAATGATGCGTCAAAGATGTTTGAAATTGTCTCCAAACTTTCTCTGAATTGTTTCTGTGAGACTTTCTGTAATTGTTCAACTTTTACAGTAAACAGTGGAAGAGGGTTTTTCAGTCAAACTGATGGAAACAATCAGAGCTTTGTGAGGTTTCTTTTCCTCCAAAAGAGAAAGTTTTCAGCTGTCGAGCAGTTTTGACAGAGTACCGTGTGCATCTGCATGGATAGAGATGCTGATGGGGATTCATGTTTCGCTTATCATTCAAGAAATGAGGAAATTCAAAGGAAGCTACACTGTGACCACTCCTCTCTCTCCCAGTCTGATTTTAATGTGTGCTGGGGCATACGGTGGTTGCATGAGCTCGCTGTTCTATTGGAGCTCACGTTTGATGTTGATGTGCGGTGAAGGTGGAAAAATGGAGTTGTGCTGTACTTGTCATGAATGCATTTCTGTAGTCTTGTGGAATCCGTGGACGCCACAAGAAACGCAGTAACAAACAAGCTACTGTGTTTCGTGGAAGACTCTAAAATAGCAGGTTCACCTGTGGAGAGAATTACTTATAATTGCACAGGCTGGCCTGGATAAATCAGTCTATCTCAAGTAGGTTAATTCTACTGGCATTACATTTATCATATATCACTGTAGCTTCCTGTTTGATGCGGCCGAGGACCCCACTGTTTCCTGCCTGCTTGTTAAGCAAAGACATATTAACCCTGTTTCAGCTGCAGCCCATTGTTTTAGCTGCGCTGAATGCTGTGCAGCTGATTGATTGATTTAACTGTCATTTCTATAAGAACTATTTGTCCCAGTCTTGCTGCTATGGCTCTCATGGGCTACAAGCGCCACAGTGTTGTGTTGCTTTATCTTTTGGTTTTGTTTTTTTATTGTAGAACATACAACGGGAAAAGTAACGAAAGGAAACACAAAGCAAAAATCAACACAATGACAATCTTTGCAGTAGAGCATGTGTACTGGTGCATCATGCAGACAAGCTATCCATGCCAGTAGACCGTGTGTGCACAAATATATTTAGTTGCCAGTTTATTAATATACAAATAGCTTGAGTTTACCCACTTAAATACAGCGGTCCTGCAGTGACATGCGAGTTTCTGTTGAAACTGTTTCAGAGAGGTGTGGTTCTGTCTACATCCTGGAGGAGGAAGTTTGCAATGCTGTTTCCCTCATTCACTATATTTGGCAATATGCTTGAACCATATTAGAAACATACAACGTTGAATCCTCCAGGTGAGTTATTTTACTTGTAATGATGATTGTTACATGTTGCAATAGTACAAGAGCTCAGAGACATCCAGTACAAAGGGCTGCTCAGGTGGCTGAAGGACAAGAATTGTAAAAATGAAAGCTGACATTTCAGTGTGACAACATGATGTTGAACGAATCATTTTTAAATAGATATTTCTTTTGCTGAGGGAATCCGTAGACACTTATCTTAGACATCTCTCAGATGTCTAAGCGAGGGCTGCAGGTCCCACCTGTGAGTCAGGTTCAGTTTCTAAATACAGAGAGTTTGATATTTATTAATCTTAAGTGATTGGCGAGTGCAGCCACATGTTAAAATTTATACAGCCATTAATATGAAATTCCGTTGTTACATGAACTTGTTTCCAGTGGGAGCTGAGCTCCCGCAGGCCTGGTCTTTGTCACCAGTTCTAACTTTTATGGACAGAATTTCCAGGCTTGTGAATGATGTGCTCCCTCTGGGTTATGTGAGCAGTGACCTTAACGTCACACTGGGGTGGTTTATAGTTGATATAGTTTGATACAGTGGGGACGAGAATTAGCACCCAAATCTGAGGCCACAGCTTTAAGTTGCTGCTCCAAAACGAGGAGTTGAATTAAACCTTTGATTTTACTGATTGATCGATGTTACTATTTTTACTGATGGAAACAAGGTGATATGTTTCTGCCATGTCCAAATGGAAAGAGACATCAGGGCAGACCAGGATGTGCTGGAGAGATGATGTCTCTGTGGCGGCTTCGTAACTTGTTTGTGTCTTTGCTGGGAGAACTGGAGTTAGTGGCATCTCTGCTTAGAGCAATGACCTCCAGTATGCTGGTGACTCGGCGAAGTGTTGGCAGCTCGTAGCAAAGCTGACTTTTAGTGTTTTCGCCAGTTGATTGTAGCAGATTTGGGAAAATAACCGAGGAAGCATGAGAATCATCTCTTTGTTCTCTTGTTCTTACTCTGACATCCCCGATTACAGAGTGAAATATAATGACTGACCAGCTTCTCTGTGACTGACCTTTCAGTGAACCATATCCAGAGCAGACGCTGGTGTTTCCTGTTAACTGGAGTTTCTGATTAACTGGTCAACCAGTGTGTGAGACAGATGTGTCGTAGGTGTGATTTATTGATGTTTTCAGCATGTCCCACAGACACCTTACTTGGCACTGGAACCAAAGCCTTAAACTCAGACTGCGTCCACACCAGCCCGGATAGATTTGAAAACGGCGTTTTCGTCTGAAAACGCTCCGCATCCACACTATCGTTTTCATTCGTTTTCACCGAGTTGTGCGTCCACATTGAAACGGCCGAAAACACTTACGTTCCAGTCCTGCGCAAGAAGATTCGACCTGCCTCATTTCTGTCTGCCGCTTATTTACTTTCCGGCTCTTTGAAACGTCGCGGCAAAATGTTGAGGAAAAGCACCGAGTTTGTTAAATGCACTAACAATGAGGCGGAGTTGTTGCTGCGAGTAACACAAAAGTACAAAGGTCCAAAAGCGAGTGAGAATTAAAGAATTTGAAGAAAAGTTCTCAGGAGCATGTGCAGGCTGATGTTAATCTTTAATAGGGCTGTCAAACAAAACAGCTGCTGTTTAATGCCCTCCGCTATCTTTGCTTATTTGGTCACATGACTGCATCACATGACTAAAATGCGTCATTGCTTTCGAAAGTCTGCGTTTTTGAGTGTCCACACTGCGACGGGACAGCTCCGTCTTCAAATGTATGTGTTTTCAAGAGTGTTTTCAAAACGCTGCGTTTTCCTTCGGGAAAACGGCGTCTCAGTGTGGACGGGAAAACGATGCGTTTTCAAACGAAAGCGCATTAGTGTGGACGTAGCCTCAGACAGATATCACCAATTAAATCAACACCAGCTGTGTTGCATGTGTGCAGATGCACAATACAACCCTTCTGCTGACGGTGCCTTCAACAGGTGTGAGAGTACGGTGATGCGCAGATTTACCCTACAGACATAAAATAGTGTTTCACATAGTTTTTAACTACCAGCACACAGGACATGACTGTACCATCTGCCATTACTTTGCCATCACCATGCTGATGCTTTGTAACTTCATACATTACTCTGTACAGTAATGTTAACTTACCCACATGAGATACTCTGGAAGAGAAAGAAAATCACTGTGCAGGGCCCAGAAATCGAAGACATAACAAAAGTGTAAAAGCAAAGCTCTCTGACTTGTGACTCACACGGTCCCATGCCAAATGCATCCTGCAGGCGTAGTCACCGGAAAGACATTCTCACCGGCCAACCACACGGCACCATTTTGCATTTAGGCACGTAGCCATAGTGGAGGAGACCTGCTGAAGTTGAAAACGAGCATCAAGACGAGTTAAGTAACTTTGCACACTGGATGGTTGTTGGTGCCAGACAGGCTGGTCTATCAGAAACATCTCATCTACTGGGATTTTTGCAGCACAGCTTTCTCGGGGTTTGAGAGCATGAACTAAAATAATGAGCCAAAAAAGGCAACAGTCACTCAATAACTGTTTATTACAACCGAGGCATTCGAAAGAGCATCTTTGAACACACAACATGTCAAACCTTGATGCCTACAGCGGTCGGACACGCAATGAGGCGATACTCTTGTCAGCCAACACTAAGAAACTGAGGCTTCAATTTGCTCAAGCTCAAAATTTCACAATAGAAGATTGAAAAAATGTTGCTTCTTAGTACATTTCCAAGTTAACCTGGCAGACTTCATTACCTTCAGATGTTTAATTAGCATTAGGACTTGCGTGTGTGCTCTGCAAGTGTGTCTGACTCTATTAACTGGGGTTGTATTATAAAGAACATAAAACACTTTCGCCACAAGCGCACGACAACACACTCAAGTACACTGATGTACTGAACCTCTGACTTTAACATCGGTTTGTCTTCTCTCGTCGCAGGTGTCCATCTATGAACCTGTGAGGTCATAGCCATCTAACAGCAGCATCAGCACCAGAGGAGAGTTTACCAGCAGTGGGACCATGGACCTTAGATTTAGACGTCTGTCGCCTCTCACCAGGGCAGCTCTTCATCTCCTGCTGCTGGCCAGACTGGTGCTTCCTTCTCACACAGAGAGTGAGTCCACATAGCTCATAGCTGTGCCTACATGTTCACAGTTTTACTGTCAGCTAATATCCATTAGCTGACAGGAAGTGTGCACAGACAGCTTTCAAATGGAAATGTGTTATGTGACTGACACACAGCATCACTGCTCAGTTGAAAAAGCCCTTTGAAAAGCTTTGATATAACAGCTTTGATACATGATTTCATATTTCACATTATGAAAGCGTCACACAGAAAGCTGACACCCTGTACCTTTTCCTGCGTTTGAAGGGCATTTTTAAAGTAGGACTATTCTGTTATTTTTTAGCTCCGTATACAATAAACTTCATGGGGCCCAGTTGTTACTGATGTCCACCTGTTTAAACCAGCTTTCTCCTGATCCACTGCCTGTGGTAAACAGAAGATTTGAACAGGAGGTGGATGGGCCTCCTTTGTCTGCGATGCCCATGTCAGGGATTTCCTCTTTATATTAAACCATAAAGTCAAGAGTATAAAAAACTATTTAAAAAAAGCATTAGAGCAGTGAAGCCTGTGATTTTGAGTTGGAGGGATTGTTTGTACATACGCTGACTTCAATGTTTAATATGAGCATGTAATAGTTTATATATAACAGAAAATAAGGAAAAAGGTTTTATTAACTCTTAAATGTGGGAATTTCCTTAAACATGCATTTTGTTTAATAGCAGGAAGGATTGCAAAAACAAATCTGGTTGCATACCAGAATTGTTTTGGCCGCTGTCAGCATGTAATAAATTTATAATAAGTAAAACTAAAAGTCCTTATTTGCAGCGAGAGTTGAAAAACAACATTTCATTTCCAAGTACCATTAAAATGAACTTTAATGGTGGTCAGAAAGTGCAAAATAGAGCAGTGATGTTGGCAGAGGACGCAATTTAAAAGAAAGAGTGAATGACTTCTTCCCATGCCCAATCTCCATCTCCACTTTCTGGGTTTTTTGTGTATTCTAGCTAAAGTAAAATAAAAAATAGAAAAACAAACTGCAAGCATCACTCTGGCATCCATGTAACAAAAATCCAGCCCTACAACCTGACCTCACTCTTGAGTTTGCCTTGCGGTTTCATGCAGCATGACGTTCTCTTTTCAGCTGCCTTTAACAAACACCATTCCTCACAGGACTATTGTGTGTTGAATGTCAACCAGCTCGACTCTACCTGAGGCCAAATCAAAGGAAAACAAAAGTTAAGGAAAGAAAGTGAGAAAGGGATCGAGAGATTGTGTGAGAGAGGAAAGGCCTGGGCCCTTTCTGTCTCTCTTAGACTGGTGAACTTATTCACACCTTATAAAACTTTTACAAACATCTGTTTTGCTTGGCTGGTGCATTTACTATCAAAGGCCTGCATAAAAGTATCCAGTAGAAGTGATAAAGTTTGACATTTGTTACAGCATCAACAGAACTCTAACCTTTTTCTTAATGATCCTATTTGTGAATAATAAATGTGTCTTGAGAAATCCATTTTTATTCATATAGCTCAAAGTCAGATCAATACTCATTTGAAGGCACTTTTTCTGAGGTAAAACCTGGATTACCACAGATATAAACCCAAACAATCTAAAGACACCCAATGAGCAAAAATATAGAAAGACGTTGTGCTAGGGCTGTTCGATATAACGATATATATCTGATGTCGATATAAAAACGTCTATCGTTTCATTTTACGCTATCGTTTGTTTCGTGGTGTCGCAAAATAAACTGTTTTTGTTTATAAACCTGTTTATTTTCTCATTGTTCTGATGGTCACTGTAGTGGCTATATTCAAGTTCTCTCTTTCTCTTATATTTAATATAACCACACTATGGACGAACAAGCGCCTGTTTTTATGTGTTGTCTTTAGCAACAATGACGGTAACAGCATCGCGTGTCCGCTTGTTTATGTTCCACATAAAACTTTCACAATAAAGCTCAAGATCCTGTTGAGACTTTTCAAAATAAACTGAATCACGTGAAAGAGCAGATTATTTACGGATGAGAAGTAAAAAAGAGCCGCCAGGTGCTAAAAAATAAACCATAGACTCAAACGTTAGAACAGGCTTCTCCCCGCAGCACGCCGTGTAATAAATACAAAGAAAACGGCACCGTTACAACTTATGTCTAAAATGTATCGTTTCATGCATCGGTTAAAACACTCGACTCCAGCTACATGACGCACAGCTGGAAACACTTCACACAAGTCGAGCTGCCCGAGATTCACAGAGTTTACAGAAAATGTTACATTTTTGTGATTTATATCGTTATCGGACGATAGATGTCTGATATCGGGATATGAGGTTTTGGTCGTATCGCACAGCCCTACGTTGTGCATTTAAAGGCAATAATCATATTTGATTTGATATACCTTTATTAGTCCCACAAGGGGAAATTTCATAAGGCTGCTGACCTATTGCACACAATGGCGGCGCCATCTTACCCTCTGACCATACATACATGACACAAACATCACATGGGGAAGACAGGTCAGAGAGGGATAACAATGGAAAATGCACCACATGAGGAAAGATAAGGAGAAAAAAATAACTCCCCCCAGACTGAGCTCCAACAGGGAGATCAGTTTGAGAACAGAAAAAACACCTCAGCACATGAAAAAACTCTAAATACACCAAAGAAACACATGACAAGCAGCAGGGGGGTAAAGGTGAGAGACAGCCGATGTAGACAGCACATCCGGGCCTGCGTGCGCTGGTCTCCTTGATCCACCGTCAGCATCGGAAGGGAATAAGCGTCGAAGGCGTTTGGAAAGGGAGGGGGGATGAGTGTGTGCATATCAGTGTATATGTGTGTGTGCGTGTCCAGAGTTCAGCTGAGACAGTGTCCTTCGCCCTGCCAGGCTAAGTAAACAGTCTTCCAGCCAACCCAGGTGGCCTTGCATGGAATGGGAAGGAACAGACTAAACTCAGTCGCTATCAATATAATCTGACAAGTATCCTGTAAAAAGAGCTTTACGTAAAAGCACTTATAAAAACGTATAATTATTCTGATCACAGCTAAGGAAGCGTGCTCGTAGAGATCATGGTTAAGACAGACATAAAAGCTTGTGCTGTAGAAGCACAAGCTCAAAACTCTACCTCATGTTTCAACTGAAAAGGCGACGTTATGATTTTGTGGTTGACCAAAGCAGCAACTCCAAACGAGCCATTAAAAAACAACAACTATGGGAGGAACTGAGATGGTTGCTGCTTGGGTTAGCTGACATACGTTTCACTTGATGAAGTTAGATTTGAGATTAGAAGACTAAAGGTTGTAGGCATTTAAAAAGATGTTGCTCTGAATTTAGCCAGAACATGTCTTAGCCTCACAAACGACTCCGGACTTTTTCATGGCCACTTAGATGTATCTACCCCAGAAAAACTCTCTTTTTGTCTCCCACTAAAACATCCCTAAACAAGGTCCTCCAGTAAAAAGCGGTCTTTAGTCTACACCTATATTTAGCCCCAGGTACTTTCTGCAGTATATTTGTCCCACTCTGCACTAATGTCTAGGAAGAACATAAAAGGTCAACATTAAAAGCATTTCATTTGCAGAGGGGTCATAGTGGGGTTTGGAGACTAAAAAATGTTCTGCATGCACGGAGCAGACTCCACTTAATTTGATAATGGTTATGTTGTTCTTCCTTTAGAATCCTATTGAACCCAGTCATACATGTGTAATCAGCACAGCATTAGATCTGAGAAGGACAAAGGATGTAGAGGTGAAAGGTTAAGTAGGAACATTTGGAATTCTGTATTAGTCCAGTCATAAAGGGAAATGAGGCAGCTACAGTAACAGCATCAGAAAAATTACTAAACATCACTGCACAATATGCTGTACGAACTATGGCTTTGGAGATCTTCATCGATCTATTTGTAAATCTAAAGAGTTTCATGGTATGTTTTTGGATGCAACATTGTACAGTGTTTCCCACAAGGCAGGGGGTGCAAAGGAGGTGATGCTTCCACACATAAATGACTATAATGCCATATCATGTCACCTCACCAAATGAAACAGAATTATTCCAGTCACATGACACTGCTGTCACGAACCCTCTTCTGAAAGTATACAACATTTTTACACGTGCCAATTTACAGTCACTGTATTACAGAGTCAAGCGTGTGAGGCCAGCCAGGCCGTAAAGTTGAGCTCAGTAATAGTCTTTTCAGATCTGCAGATCTCTGTGCATCAAACTCGCAAATCTTATAATCAAAGCTGCTCTAACAAGTCACTTTCTCTGTATATTTCTGTGAAACAACCAGCGCATTTACTCACAGCTCTTACAGCAGCACAAAGACCCTGTTCATGTATGTCAGGAGACATGGTCTACATTTAGGCCAGGCAGGGGCAGGCTGATGCTTCGGAGGTCTCCGAGGCAGAGGAGGAGCTCCGTGGAGGGCAGTGTTTCTCGACAACAGGTTCATTATCAAGGCTATTTGCTTTATGGCTGCAATGAGCACATTTTATAATTTTCCTTTATAATTTGCAGATAGGAATTCATCAGCGAGCTGTGTCAGTAATTACCTTCCAGTGTGAGCACTCCGGAGAAAATGAGAATCATTAATTGCTCACAAAGAATTGAGATTTTCTCAGATTTTTAATGAAACCATATTAAAACCATTTAAACCTGATTCATGGAGTTTGTGTCAGAAATGGAAACCCTTTAATTCCCCCAAATTACCACTGAAATACACAAAAGTCATTTTACATGCTGCTGGAATCAACCGGCGCTCTCGATGAAGGAACTCACGATCTTGCCAGCTAACAAATTTACAGTATTTTATTTCACATCAAAATTAATGTGATATGTTTATTTTAGGGTTCAGTTGTAGGCCACAGTCGAATGAGTGGCACGGGTGTCGTTACGGTGATTGATGGAGCATCAGTCAAAGCTTTATGAGGAAAGTTACAGGGTAAAAACAAAAAGCACCATGGCCTCTTCATTCCATACTGTGTGCACTTCTGTGTATCATCAGGATGGTTTTAATAGCCATTCTTCTGCAATGTCCTATTTTAAACCTTGACTAATGATTTTTGGACATCATCATCTTTTGCAACAAACAGAGAATAATAAACACACACACAGATCATCTGTTTGAGTATCAGTGGGACATCATGCACAAAATGAACATCATGCTGTAGTCAGTAAGACTTGAAGCTGAAGATTGAGACCATAAACGAATCAGGAAAGTGTTCACCAAGGACATAAATAATAGGCTTGTTTTCTCACCGGCTTTGATAGACTCAGACCTCTTTCTGAGGAGTCGCCCCCTGCTGGCTGTTGAAAGAATGCAGGCACCAAGTGTTGCATACACCTTCTTTAAACAGTGGATGACCAAAACATATTTGTTTCATGTATTATGACTTGCATGTCTCTGGATGGAGTCATCAAGTGAAAGGAACATTCATTACATTTTATAAGCCTTCAAATTAAGGGCGTGGAAGAAGAAAAAGAAAAAGAAGCCTATGATTCCAATATTCTCAAAGAAAAATGCAGATGCACTGCAGTATTGTGCTGTGCATGGTTGGCTGCGCAGCAGTTTTCATGACCTTAATGACTTCATAATATTGCATTTTGTGCGACTGTTTCCTTCTGTGCACAGTTGGCTACTCAGTGTAACACAGTCCTATCATTTGTTGATTAAGTTTGAGGAGGAATCATTAGCACTTGATTTGATGCAATAGATCTCCCTGTTGATGCAGTGTGAGGGGTTGTAAATGAGATGGATGAATAGAAATTGTCATTTTAATTAGTTGAATCCATCAAATACTGAAATGTTCTTCACATGTGCTGATGAGACTGCTACAGAGAGGCCAAGTACAAGTTCACTAAGGAAGTGGACATTGCCAAACATCAGCACTCTGAGAAGATGCAGCAGCAGATCTCAGAGAATGACTCGGCCTCTGTGTGGAAAGGTTTTAGGAATATCACCAACTACAAGCCTAAAACCCCCCACTCCACTGATGACTTGCTCTTGGCCAACACCCTCAACGACTTCTACTGTCGTTTTGACGAGCCATCAGGCAGCCTTCACACCTCCAACGACCCCAACAATAGAGGCACTTTGGACACTCATTCCCCCACCTCCCCCCCCTCCATAGAGCCATCACCACCTTCAAACTGTTCACCTACAACACCCCCCTCCTCACCCCACACAAAAGAGGATTTCACACCACCTCCTCCCACCACAACTCTTCATATTCATGAAGCAGATGTGAGGAAGCAGTTTAAGAACCTGAATGCTCGGAAAGCTCCCGGCCCAGACGGCGTGTCTCCTGCCACCCTCAGACACTGTGCAAACGAGCTGGCCCCAGTGTTTTCTGGCATTTTCAACTCCTCACTGCAGGCATGTCATGTGCCTGCCTGCTTCAAGTCCTCTACCATAATCCCTGTCCCCAAGAAACCTAGGATCACTGGACTAAATGACTACAGACCTGTGGCTCTGACATCTGTGGTCATGAAGTCATTTGAGCGCCTAGTTCTCTCCCATCTCAAGACCCTCACGGCCCCCCTCCTGGACCCCCTGCAGTTTGCATACAGAGCCAACAGGTCTGTAGACGACGCCATCAACATGGCCCTACACTTCATCCTGCAGCATCTGGACTCCCCAGGAACCTACGCCAGGATCCTGTTTGTGGACTTCAGCTCTGCCTTCAACACCATCCTTCCAGACCATCTCCGAGGCAAGCTTTCCCAGATGAATGTGCCTGATCCCATCTGCCGGTGGATCACTGACTTCCTGACGGACAGGAAGCAGCACGTGAGGCTGGGGAAGAATGTCTCGGACTCCCGGACAATCAGCACCGGCTCCCCTCAGGGCTGTGTTCTTTCTCCTCTGCTCTTCTCCCTGTACACCAACTGCTGCACCTCCACCCACCAGTCTGTCAAGCTAATCAAGTTTGCAGATGACACCACCGTCATTGGGCTCATCTCTGACGGGGATGAGTCTGCCTACAGGAGGGAGGTTGAACGTCTGGTGTCCTGGTGCAGCCACAACAACCTGGTGCTGAATGCCCAGAAGACAGTGGAGATTATTGTGGACTTCAGGAAGCACACAGCCCCACTCCCCCCCATCATCCTGACTGACACCCCCATCACCTCTGTGGACTCATTCCGCTTCCTGGGTACCACCATCACCCAGGACCTGAAGTGGGAGCCCACCATCACCTCCGTCATCAAGAAAGCCCAGCAGAGGATGTACTTCCTGAGGCAGCTGAAGAAATTCAACCTGCCAACACGGACGATGATGCAATTCTACACTGCAATCATCGAGTCCATCCTCACCTCCTCCATCACCGTGTGGTACGCTGGAGCCACTATCAGGGACAAACAGAGACTGCAGCGTGTTGTGCGCTCTGCTGAGAAGGTGATTGGCTGCAGACTCCCATCTCTGCAGGACCTGTACACCTGCAGGACACTGCGGCGTGCAGCCCGGATCTCAGCTGACCCTTCTCACCCTGGACACAGTCTGTTTGACCTGCTCCCCTCAGGCAGGAGGCTCCGGTCCATTCGCACCAGAACCTCTCGCCATAAGAACAGTTTCTTCCCCTCTGCTGTTGGACACATGAACAATAACCACATGATTGTCCCCGCCACTATCACATGACCCTACGCTGTGTCACTGCATCATTCTATGTTTGGCACTGATCACCACCTGCACTCATGTATATATCTTTCTACGTAGCACTCTTAATTCTTATTCTCATGTATATATCTCATGTATATCTCATGCACATATCTTTCTTTCTACATAGCACTTTAATTCTTATTGTTTGCACTGAAGCACCGCAGCAATTTCCTAATGTTGTAAACCTCAACATCTGGCAATAAACCCATTCTGATTCTGATTCTGATTCTGAGAACGACCTCCTTCAAAGGAAAAGACATAAGCCATGCGATATTATGTCTTTGTAAGCTGGTTGCATGTCAAACGTCAGCTCTCCGCATGGAAGGAGTCTGTGGCTTATTTTCACCATATAATGAAAAGATTTGAACAGTGCCCCCAAAACATTAGGCTGCTTAATGAATGATTGCGCACAAATAACTACCTGATGTAAAAAGTAACCCAGACTGAGCTCAACACAAAGTCTTTTAAAAGCAATAAAAGTTTCATCATAGTCTGTTTTTAGAATCTTTCCATGACTCACTCATAATAACACCGTGTGTGCAAAATTACCTTTGCTTTCTAAACAACGTACGTTAGAGCGAACTCTGTTTTAGTTTGATTTTGATTTCTTTAAAGCATTATTCCAAAGTATTTATGTAGAAGTATCAAAAACTTTTCTTTCAGCTGCACCTTTTGCCAAATTGTCACATTTCCAAGCCTGGACGTGCAGGTTTGACTACTTACTGAAGAGCAGATACTTAAGTGTATCTGCTTTAAAACTTTAAAATGTTCCCGAACATTTAAATACAGAGATTATTAGAGAAATACAACGTTTTAAGCCAATGAGCGACACGGTCTGATCACTATACCGGTGGGTCACAGAAGTATGCAGTCATTCTCTGATGCAATTGCAATCTTGTTTGACGCTTGTATGAATTTGAAACAACAGTTTTGTGGAGCATAAATGTTCTGAACTGTTCTGAGTTTCAGTAATGGGCATAAGTAACCTGCAGTAGCTCACGGTACACCAGCCGAGCCGGCGCGAGCACAAAAACTACTGCTGTAGATGCACAAAGAATCAATATCAGTTTAAGTGGACGCTATATTTAGAACATTTTCATCTTCTTTCTGTCAAGGAAGTGAAGCCATTACATGCCAGACTCCATTGACCAAAACAGTAATTTTACGCCACAAAACAAGGGAATTGCTTGTCTAAAGCTCCCTCGACTGGTTCGTTTCTGACTTTGATGTTTAAATGGATTAGTTCACAAAAAACGCAAACGTCAGACAAAGTGAACACGACTCCTGTTTTCTGAAAAGTAACAATCAGTGTTTGTGTTCAGGCTCACGTGTGAACGATGATGTTAACATACTGCACAGACTCTGGGTTATTAGCAATGGACCAGGCTTCATGCTTCAGTGAAACTAAGACCACAAGAGCTGAGACACTGGCAAAGTCTTACTGAGCAAATACTTTACACATCATCAGACTGTAAGATGGAAATTTTATTCTCTAATTTGATATTATTTCAGAAAATATATATTTTTAAAAATCAGCTCTAATAAAAAACTCTTAAAAATATTAAAAACAGTTTTTCTAGAAAATTGCTCATTTTATAATTTTTTAAAACTTTTAGTTGTTACAATAATGTACTTGGTAATGTAGTGAGCCAGTCTGAAATATGTATATATATTTTTCTGGAACAAATTTTATTTGCTTGTAGTAAATCATTTACTTTTTTTAAAAATATTGCAATACTAACGTTCTTCTCTGTAGTAGGTTCAAGAGAGAGTTGTGTCCCAGCAGTTTGGTTAAAACCAATGCATTCCTATTTTAGAGTGATAAATATTTACCTCGTGTATTTGAGGCTGTTAAATCAGGAAGGTATTCTGATCATTTCCCTTCTCCAGCAGTGAGGAGTTATATCTCATGCACGGTGCTGTGAAGAAGTTATTATTGTACATTATGCTGCAATCTGAAGAAACGGCTGAGAAACAAAGTCGTTGACATTTTTGGGTCTGAAAAGGAGTACAAAACCATTTGCTTTGGGACTCCAGTGAACTCCAGTGAGAACCACATATAGAGAAACCTTGGTACTGGTGCGTACCTTCCTAGGATTGGCTGACCTACTAAAGTTACTTCAAGAAGGCATTGATGACTCATCCATGAGGTCACAAAAGAATCCAGCACAATATCTAAAGAACTACACGACTCGTTTGGCTCAATTCAGATTATTTGGGACGTTTGGAAAATATTCTGTGCACTTTTTGTTTGAGTCCCGTTACATCTGGCATAAAACGAACAAAGCATTTCATAAAAGGAACATCACCAGTCCAACACGGTGGTGGTCGTGTAAAGGTCTGGGCTTGTTTCTGCTTCAGGATCTGCACGATTTACCAACATTGATGAAATCCTGAATTCTGCTCTTAACCAGGAGAATGTCCTGGTTCAACCCTTGAATCACACTCTTGCTATGTAGCAGCACAATGATCTGGAAACTCCACCTCTGTAGGGCTTAAAAAACAAACTTTTTACACCTGAACAGGTAAGTTTGAATTATCCCTTTTTTTTTTAAATAAACAAAATCCACATATAAAAACTTCATCTTGTGTTTACAAGCCTAATAATAAAATCTGAAACGTGTGACAAAAATGCAAATATATAAATATATATAAATATGTATATATGTATGTATGTGTGTGTGTGTGTGTGTGTGTATGTATGTGTGTATATATATATATCACACACACAAATTAGAAAAAGAATATGAAAAATAATTTTTCATGGCACTCAATTAAACATGTTAGTGCACTTGACATTATTCAGCTGCTCGGTCTTTTCCACGCAGGGTTTCTTGCTCTAACCTCTCTTTTCTTCCTGCCCAGCTCTGCTCAGATGCGAGACTCCCCTGGGTCGCATACACATAATGATTAGAAAAACAGAATCAGTTTATTCCCCGTGTCTTTGCCTCCCTCCTCCCAGCATTCATGCAGCATGTGGGTACTGCTACCGTACTTGTGTGGGAGGCAATTTTGCGGGTCATGAACAAGAAGCAGTGGTGAACTATGTATTATTTATAAGAACAAACACAAGTGGCAGCCGTGTCTCTGCATCCAGCTCTCCAAACAGAAAGGAAGATTACTAAGACTCCGCCAGGCTGTCTGGGATTCGATTTTAGACAGTGGAGTAAAATGATCAGTTTAGTCTCGACTATGCAACACATGTGAATGTAGAAGATTTATAAAGTCCAGCTTGGAATCTGCTTCCTCCTGAAAGAACGTCTTAAAAGTCCATTTGCACCTGTTCAGTTAATTATTGAGTGATGATATTTCTAACTGTTTGCTACATTCACGCTGCTCCTCAGCCTGGTTGAATTTATCGGGTTTGCAGGGTGTGTGCTGGCAAACAGCTATTGACAAGAGCGTAAATTGATTGGTCCGTGAGAATGTAAAGCTTTATCTCTTTTAAGATAAGCTGTCTTTGGCAGAGGGTTGACTTATGGATTACCATGTAATGAAGGGCAAATGTTGACTGTTTTTCCTTAAAAAACAAAAATGTATCTTGGAGATATGTTCCAAGTGCTCTGGGTCACTGTTTATTAACCATGACTGCAAACGTACAGTATTTAGGCCTAGCTCAGTCTGAAAACATTTGCTTTCACTTTTGTTGTTGTTATTGCATCTTGTCATAAAATGTACTCCTGGCAAAACAAAAAAGAAGGCGATTGTCCCGTTAGCGTTACAGGATTATCAAGTGTACCAACACATGCACAGCAGCCGCGATAACGACCCCGCAAACGTCACAACGTATTGGGTGTAAACAAAGCATTTTTTGCTGAGTTTCACATGCCTGGTTTAAAAGCGCGGCTGATGATTTAAAAAAAAAAAGAGAAAGAAATCCAAAATGTGTCAGTCAGATTTTTCAGCATGGAGTTGTACTGTACGTGTGAGCTGTGAGGGAACTCTTCACGTTTGCTTTATGTCTTCATGGCTCTGGATCAGACTGCTTCCTGCTCTCTCAGCTGCACCGTGGATGCTGGAAGGTACGGGTGGTACACGGCTGCCAGTTCTGCTGACAGGCCCGTCAGCAGAACTGGCAGAACTGTCTGTATTAGAGGGCGCGGGGTTGTGCTGTGAAAGCCAATGAGCAAATGTTTGCTCTGCCCTCCATCGTCTGCACCGTGTGTTCACTTCATAGGCAAAGCAAATATTCTACTTCTGTTGATATATGATTGCTTTTCATGTGGTATCGGATAACAACATCATGGGAAGTCATTCACCTAGACACCTTTTATTATTTACAGGCTGTCATTTGTTTTTATGAGTGGTACCCAGTATTCAGTGTTTTTAACCCTTTCAATCACTGACACTAGCTGCAAACATACAACAACACTTTTCCCGTGTTGTAGTTGTGCGTCTTATTTTGAAAGAAATATTTATGCGTTACCATAGCGACCAGAGAGCATTAAGGGGCAGAGAGGAGGCTGTTACTCTCAGTCTTTCAGGAGGACGCTGCTAATAAAGTCACGCAATTACACAGTGAATTCACGTTTATTGTTATATTCACAAAACACCACAGTGTTTGTCTCGGTCGCGTCGTTTTATTTTGTTGTATTTATCCACAACACCGTCCTTGGAGCAAAAACTGTTGGGGAGCGCTCTGTTAGACCGTGTAAAAGATGGGCAGAAGGTCAATGTCGGAGCGTCAAAAGTTTAAATAATAAACTTAAATTATTATGTTTTTCAAATACAGGAGGTGAGACTACATTCATACTGTCGTGCATGTGCAGTCACATCCACTATATATCCTCAAATCAGTGAAAACGTAGATCCACAATCTGTCAATCCAGTTTAATCATAATCACACACCGGGTCACGTTTACTGACTACACAACAACCTCAAGCAGAAACAACCTACTTTAAACCACATCATGGTCTTGTATGGGTAACTGCAACCAAACACACATGGTGCACTCAAAGAAAAATAATAATAAAGTACAAAAGCACGTCTCGGGTGCACAGCAGGACGATTTTTTTCTTTCAGTGTAGAAATGGATTAATGAGCTCCCCATACTGTGGGACAGCTGCTGACTAAAACTAAACCAATAACTTTTAGTCCCAAAGACACTTCCCCAAGTGTGGCCCATGTGTTCCAAAGTCATATAAATAAGAAAAGCAAACATCAGAAAGTCAGAATTGAACAAAATAAATGAATAAATATAAAACCCAAAGCAACTCAAGGAGCCAAATGGAGACAGAAAGATGGACACCGGAACTACACTTATCAAAGACTGGGAGGCAACACACAGGATTGATTCTCACCACAGAGCGGGACAGTACGGCAGAAATAACCTGAGGGTATAATAAGAAGAGCAGGGAGAGGGACAAAGGAAAGAATCAGACATTTACAAAGCCACAAGAACGTTTTATTCAAAACAAGAGTAAACTTTAAGGCGTCAAAGTTAACCCAAGAAGACAAACAAGAAGACACGGAAATGCTAAGGGTGATACCTAAAACTAAGAACGCAAAGCATGAACCTCACAAAGACCTTTATGCTGATAACTCATCCAAGAGGTCTGTGATTTAGTTATGGTCAGAAGGATTTTGTAACACAGCGGCTGCTCGTTTATCGCGGAAGTTACGTTCTAAAAATAACTCGCGATAAGTGAAATCTGCGAAGTCGCCAATTTATTTTTTACAATTATTATAAATGTTTTAAGGCTGTAAAACCCGTCACTACACACTTATGCACTTTCCTCAGACAGGCACGAACAGTTTCTCTCTTGTTTAAACTCTCAGTTCAAACCTTCGTAGGAAGTCCAGTATTAGAGAACGAAACCAAAGGAACCCGCAGGTGACGGCGTTTCATCCACACCGTTGTGTTTGTTGGGGAGAAAACTTACAAACATGCAGTGCAGCACTTCAGAGTCACTCTGCTAGCGATTGAAGATTTATGTACATTAAAAAAGCTGAATTCTGCACTGCACAGGAGACACGGCATGAAATTGATGTTAAAAAAAATCCACCAAACAGCGAGGCCGTGAAAGGCGAACCGCGTTATAGCGAGGGACCACTGTACTGTTTGAATAGAGACTTCCTAGCAGGTATGGTTCTAATCATGATGCAGTATCTTGGTGCTGGCCTTTGTTTGTGTCACTTCCTATTAAATTAAAGTAGCTCTCTGTTCTCTGCTTTAATGCCACTTACATTAATATTCTTGTAATTTATGCTGCTGATAATAGTACTGACAATTATTTCAGACAAACTTCATTGACCTCTGCACCTCAACTGATTGCTTTTTGCCAGAACTGTGCATGAGAAGCTGCCCACTGCTCAGTTGGAGGCTAGCAGGAGAACTGCAGTGTTTCTGAGGAGAAGCCAGATTGTTTATATGTCACTTTGACTGATCAGAGGTTGATTTGCATGGCTGCTTCCTCTCAACTCCAGAGCCTAATGAGTCTCTGTGAGGGGAAGGCACTTTTTGTGAAACTGTTGTCACTTGTCATTGTGAATTGCCTCTGAAACACAGCTTTATTCCGCCTCACACAACATTTGACTGCCTGGCTGCATGCCTAGACACCATTAAATTCTGGAGCCCAAATGAGAAACGGGCCTGTAAGACAAGTGTGCTGCAGTGGGTGACAATGAGACGCGAAGCAGTGGGCTGTAAACTCAGGGGGGGTTCAGGAGTAGCTTTGCTGAAGAATAGCTCTGACCTAGGAACAGTATTAAGTCATTAAGTCTGGGAATTTGAGATTGTCCTTCTCCAGGGTAATTTTCCAGCTGCTTAACCTTTGTCTAAGACAAACATCTGGAAGTTTCTCTGCAGAGATTTTCAAATAAAAAAGTTACTCAAAACTTTCGATGGTAACTAAAACATAAACTAACATAAAAATGAGATTTCTTCCCACTTGTGACCCAGAGATGAAAGATTTTTGGCATCAAAATTTGACTAATGTTTTCATTCTTAATCGAACCTCCAAACAGAGTCTGATGTCTTGTGATTGTGGTCTGAAAGGAAATCAAAACAACAATGAATCTTCAAAATAATAAAAGCAACAACATGTTTTCCACTGTAGCTGCAACTTTCACTTTTATATGAATATCTCATAAATTCTTTGCCATAAATGTAACTTTTAACAATGCACTGCACCATTTTTCAAAATCTAAATCCATTTTTGCAGCTATAATGAATCAGATACCTTTCAGGGTGTCCTATATGATCCTTCGGGTGCTCGGCTTTGGTAAAGTTAGCGTGAAACACAAACTAGACCAGAACTGAGATGCAGTTTTCTTGAGCTGAACTGCAGGTTTGCCTACACTAAAAACATATTTCCATAGGACAGGAGTTGAGTAGATGAGTGGGAGCTTTGTCATTGGGCACATCAGGACTCTTGGCATCAGTCATATTACAGCGCACACCGTAGTCAACATCTGTCTCCTCTGTCCTTCCATCAATCACTGGAAACTAAATGGCCTCTGTCTTCAAAGTCTGACATGGAGCATATTTGCATGGAGCTAATTATATTTCTTCTTAAATAATGTCTGAGTTTATTCCTCCACCCTGTGAAAGCAGCTTCTGGAGTGTTGAGGGTGTATTTATTTAACTCTTGCCTGTAGCCTGTGTGGGTGGCGGTTTGATGGACAGGATGTAATAGTGATGATACAGTGTTGCAGTTCCAAACAAAACAAGCCATCTTTGAATATGCATAAGAAAGTAAGAGAGGGAGAGTGGACTAGTGGGCGCACAGCGATGTAAACTTTAAAATGTTAGTTATTGATTCAACCACACAATGTGGTTCACAAATGACTGATTGTCTAAACGTGAGGATTCAAACAAAGTAAAATTAATACAATATTGGTGATGAAGATGAGAGAAAGTGGAGTAAAGACTGCTCGGCAGGTGACATTTGAAAAGCTTTCTTGTAACGTCCTGATTCATTTCATGTGGCTTTAATTCAGAAGTCAGATCTGTACATAATGTGTGGCAGAAGTTATGTTTTTACTTTACTTGTCTAGATCCACAAAGAGCAGAGAAGGTTCGATTATCAGGCTCACAGTAATCATTATTAACTCAAAGCTATATAAGTTTCACGTCAATAATAACGAAACGGTTATAAAAATAATTATTCATTAGATAACAATTAACTACAGTTTGTTAATGATCAGGTGATTGAGTTTTTAAAGCTTTTTAAAGTTTGTTATGAAATCTTACAAAATCGTTACGTTGCTGTTAAACGATACAGATCAAAACCTTCAGCTGATCTACGATACACGACATCAAACCTACCAGTGAATAGAGCTGTCACCCTCCACCACACACAGAAAAGTGGGATGAAATGTAGACTGATGCTTTTCACATCCACTCATGTTGCCCATTCAGACTGCCATGTCTTTCATATTGAACTGAGCCACTGAAAGTTACAAAAAAAGGGCTTGGCAGGTATAATTCTGTGAAAAAAGCTCAAAACTTAAATTTGCCACTTAAATGTAAAAAAATTCAGAGTTTTTTTTTTTTCCAGAAATATTCATCCCAAGCCCTGACCTTTCTTTTTTTCTACCTTTAGTGTGCCTAATATGCTGTTGTGCTTTTCAGCTGCACCTAGGTGTGTGAGGTGAAGGGGGAGGGCCGGTCATGTTGAGAAATTTGATTGGTGTGCAGTGGACCTTCAGTTTGTGTCATTGGCTCAAATGTGCGTCTGCCAACCAGGAAAATGTCCAGAGTGCCGATGCCCAGTCCAGCCCTGGTGAGCCTGTAGTTACTGCACTTCATATGCAGTGTCACTCTCTATTTGACCAGTTTTATAACCCTCTCAGGCTCAAATTAAGCTTTTTGTTGCTGATGCACAACCAAGTCCTGCAGTGGTGCTTCTGAGTAAAAAAACCTCATAAAATATGTATGTGGGGTAATCAGGTTGTTAGTTTTTAACTGTTGCAAATCGGCAACGCCTGCCTGGAGAGGGCTACAAGGAAGGTCAGAACTATTTATGGAATGAGGCCACAGACTTATGACTTCTTTGGTGGGATTGTTTGTGTGGGTGGTGTTGTGGTGGTTTAATGCTGGATTTCTTAATAACTATGACTCAGACTCATTGGTTATATGCAAAACACTATGTTGAAACTTAGTGTTACAATAGGGTGTAAGTAGCAACCACTTTTTTGATTCTCTAATTTTCATATTGGCAACAATGCTGTGTGTTCCATCCAAAAATGAACGTGTGTACTAATAATATTTAGTCCAAAACCTGATTTATGTCTTGCTCTTGTTTAATATAGAGCTCTGCTGTAGTTCATAAAAAAGGAAAAGACACACACACACACACACATTTGAGAGCCACAAAGACTGGAAATGACAAAAAAAGTAAAGTACAGAGAGTCTAACACGATGCTGGTGTGGAGCATTTTTGATGGGATCTATTTACAATAGGAAAACAGAGAATAGAGTAAACAAAGAGAATTTTGACACAGATGTGTGAAACGATCCTGTTCAGTCTCATTCAGACGTCTAGTTTTATGTGTTTTTGGAAACAGACCTGCCGCGGTGTCTGCAGTCGCTGTTTTACGTGTTTCAAAGCTTTTTTAGTTGTGCTTCTGTTTTGCTCAAGCTCGGGTTTTTACTTTGTGCTTCACGCGTGCTTGTTGTTGCCATCATCTCATGTCTGTATGTCCTTGTCATTTTAATGTCATGTGACCTGTGGCACACCTGCATCAGCTGTCCATTGTTTACATCCTATTGCTTTACTTTATGACTTCAGATGTCATATACAGTAAGTGTAACAGCGTCGATGGTGACATTTATATTCATAGTTATTTTTAACTAGGATCGCACAATGTAACAAATTATATATATTTTCAATAACACACGCACAAATTGTAAAGGACAGAGAGTTCGACTGAGACAGCTGACCATCTTAAGTAGCTAATTACCTAATAACTAGTACTAAAGAAACACATGTCAATGGTGTAAGAACTTCACATAAGAAACTGCGAGTGACTTTTTTCATTAATTATTTTCAGCTTTATTAGTTCTGACGATCCAAAATCGTCATGATGGTGTTTAATGTGGTTCAGTCAAATGGCAGCAGTAGAAATTGTGCTTAAAAAATTTCAGCATTTTCACTGCACTTTACTCTGCATGAGGGAGAGCGTTGTTTCACAGGCTTTTTGGTTTAAAGTCTCTCTCCATGCCAGTCACGGTGAAACCTTGTCACCCCATACTGGTTTTTCACAGATGTACACGGCAGTTACTGTGGCACGTAGGCAGCATACTCTGCTGAGTGGAAGGATTTGCTGGCTGGTGTCAGGGAGCCTGTCAGAGTGGAGGAGGTATGTGATGCCACAGGCCTCAACAGAATGTGTTAAAAGCACCGTCTCCTGTTTACAGTGGCATCGTTTACCAGAGTAATTGAGTGGAGAAAACGCTCTGCTCCTCGGAGCAAAAACCACCCATGAAGAGATGAGCTCATAACCAATGCACTTTATTCCACCAATTATTCACCAGCCTGCAGGAAGTTGGATATCAAGGCTTGTCTGAGAGAGAGATTATGACCTGCTGGGATTCACATATGCACATGTGTAAAACTCTGGATACATGATTAAGTGACCAGTCTGGGTTTAAAATAAGCCTCGTATTTAGAAAAGTTCATAAGAACACAAACATTTCTCAAAGGTGCTTCACAGACTTGGGCCACAGGGTCCAGTTTGGCCCACATGCTCTGCAAAGCATGGGAATTACATCAGTGAAGTGAGTTTCCAAAACAAGAAAACCACATCTGCATGTATGAGCCTGATGTGGATGTGAAAACTAATCCCTGGCCCAGTCTCCAGGTACACAGGAAATGTAGAGCAGCTAAAACAGACACTAATACCCCCAAACAATACAGCAAATCACTAAGAACAACACACAGGTGTGTATGATTAAAGGCACACAACTAAAGTACCACTCAAACAGGATCATGTCGATACAGTCTTACTTGTGAGTAGCTACGAGCACAGTAGTGAGAGGTATGGCAGCAAAAGCAGCCCCGACTAACTGCTTTGCTACCGTTTAAAGTAGGAGGTGTGATTGATGATGGAGCTTGATTGGAGCTGGGACTGGGACACCCGTCCAATCAGGAGCAGCGGCAGATAAGGGCAGGATTTAGGGGGAGGCAGCAGAAAAGGCAAGAAACTATAGTCAAAAGAGTCGACATAATGACAGAGTGGGCAGGACGTCCTGTACCCCTGCCCTCAGGATTACAGTACGTTGCTAATTACTTGATGTTAACTTGTGTGACGTTTTGGATATAGATGATGAAAAAGGATAAGCAGAAGGGGATGGATGGATGGATGGATGGATGGATGATGCAGGGTCAAATGAATACAGCCTCAGGACACAGGCCTAGAAACCGACCCATGACTATCTGGCAAAGGAAACATGTATGTTCCCCAGCATGTTGGCTGCTGGCAGATTGGTCAGTGGCTTCGTGGTAACCGCATGTTGCTATGTAAGAGTATGTATTCCCCAACCATTTGGTGAAAATCTCTTTGCAGCTGGTTTGACTGGTAGTAGCTAGTTGTGATAGTTGACAATAGTATAAAATGTACTGGATTTGGAGGTGAGGCACAACTTTTATTTTGAAGGCAAGTGTTCTTTGTTTCTGGTTTGAGTCCCACTTTTTCATGGTCCACAACAGAAGCCCCTTATAGGAGTCCTCTGATCCCTCGTAACAGTGAGACTCCCTTGCTAGTGCCTGGTGAGACTTCTTAAAAGATGTGATACGTTTCTCTCGGACGATTCCTCTCCTGCCTGTCCATGAAGTCACCATTGAAAATCACAGTATCACCAATGCAACTCCACAACTCTTCCCTTTCCCAGATTTGCCACACGTAGGTGGCGCTCATTACCTGACCTCTAACTGAAAACATTGTCCCTTATGTTTTGTCAGTGTTACTTTAGCTCAGGATCTGCCCTCTAAGGAATCTTGGGTCCTATTGTGAAATATTGCCTAATATTAACAATTTCCTGAAGAATTACACGGATTCAAACACTGGCCTTCTTCATTTCTGCACTCGTACATATTATAATGGAAACCACTTACACGGTTTGTCTGGATGTAGCAAAATGCAATCGTTCTCAATCAACACATGTAGAACAAGTTTAAAGGAATTAAAGTGCATTATTAATGAGGACAAACTGGGCTGTCTCCAGTCCATTTATTCATTCCCAACTCAAAATTGCCTCTTAATTGTGTTTCTGTATGCAGAATACACTTTCATGTGTGATTTCAGTTTGGCTGCAGCGAGCCTCTCAGCATATGGCTCAAGTTGTTCCTGAGAGTCTGTAATGGGCACAGAGACATGTCTTGCTGGATTTGGCAGTGGCACGGTGAGAGGAAATTTCTGCAAGGAAGCCAAAGAAGATGGCTCCCTCTCTTTAGAAAAACATGTAACGAAGACCTGCTGGAGAAAAAACACACGGATGTGGAACAAACTCAACTGTTACATCTGGTTTAATCTGCAGAATAGTCATAATAATAGATGAGAATATAATTTCACTGAACAGGATCAAATGCAGCCAATGTTGACAAGCGTGAGTCCAACTCAAATGAGACGCTCATGTGCTGAGGACCCTGCAAAGATTCACAACCAGTAACTGTTGTGGCACGCAGACATGTAGGAGTCGGGTTATAGGGGAAAATATTGATGTGATGGTGCTGTGCTAGGCTTTCAAGATTACTGGTGAGATGCCAGAGACTTCTGGTGCAGAGCAGGAACACAGTACCAGGAGGACACTGAGAGGCCGTGTGGACAGAGCAGACTGAACAATGGGGAAAAGGGGCGAGGGTCAGGATGCAGGCAACAGGCTGAAGATGAAAGTCAATTTACAGAAAAGCTTGAAGCGAACGCTGGCTGAGGCAGAAGCAGCAGTGGAAGAGCTGATTGTTTTTTCAGGGCTTGATAACAGCACAGCGATGCACCTGGCACGGCTCTGTTCTGACTCCAGTGCACCTACTTCCACTCATGCAATCACAGATACAGGAGAGAGAACTCACCGGAGAAGACGGCAGGTTATTGTGCATTCATGTGTTCTTGGAAGCAATACATTACTTATTGGTAAAATGCACACAAAAGCTGCTCGAGCCAGAAAAAGAAACAACCGAAGGTTTGATACATGAACTGCAAAAACTTTATTTTTAATTAGAAGAACTTTGCGACTCATGGTGTGAATTTTTGTATTGCAAATGCAATTTGTTTACATTTATTTAATAATATTTATTACTAATTTATTTAGTGTGGCCTTAATTTGTAACCATTAGCTATCCTCCATGCAAAATGACCCAGATTAGTTTGTAGCGTCATCCTGGTAACAAATCAAGTAAAGTGATTATATGTAGGGCTGCTTGATTAATCGAATTTTAATCACGATTACGATCTGGGCTTTCAACGATCATTAAAAATGACTGAGCCGATTATTAGCCCCTCCCTCGTGCTTTACTCTCGCGCTGCTCCGTGTGGCAAATCGAGCGCACCTCTCTGCGTTTCGAACACGCGTCACAACAATTAAGAGCAGCGGTCTCCAACCTTTTTTGCGCCACGGACCGGTTTATGCCCGACAATATTTTCATGGACCGGCCTTTAATGTGTCGCGGATAAATACAACAAAATAAAACTAGTACCGGTACCGAAAAAAAGAAGATTTATTCATAACACACGTGAAAAGACCAAGGAAAAAAAGTTAACGATAAAAACGATAACAAAATAACGCTGAAAACCGATAAAAACCCTGAAAACCAGACATTTCACACCTGAGCCTCAACTCTCGCGGCCCGGTACCAAACGACTCACGGACCGGTACCGGTCCAAGGCCCGGGGGTTGGGGACCGCTGATTAAGAGGACCCGAGGGAAGCTCGGAAAGCTAAGCAGAAGTTATTTGGAGAGGAGAGTGACTGCCGTTGGTTGAAAAGAGGTAAAAAAAAAAAAACTTCAGTGGTGTGGAAACATTATGGGTTCAGTCAGACGTGGATCAAGTAGACACAGTGTGTGAACTTCGCTACGGTGTAGCTGCACCACAGAGCAACACTGCAAAGCTCACTAAACACAGATGTTTACATTTTTCATTTATTTTTTTATACTGCAAACATTTGCACTGTTATCAGTATTTGCATTATTTTATATTATTTTTTTAAAGTCATTATTCAACACATTGTTATTGTTAAATAAATATCGTCAAATAATCGAGATCTCAATGTCAGTGAAAATAATCGTGATTATCATTTTTGCCATAATCGAGCAGCCCTATTATATGTGTGCTGAGAGCAGTTGGCAAAGTGTGTTTTAAATACTCTGAGGAGTAACATACAACACATTGTGTTTGTAATGTCCACGTTTGCTTTTACATTCGATCTTGGCAGCACACGAACACAACAAAGTCAGTGAACCAACTTCCCCACTTGAAAAATCCAACTATTTGAGGAGTGAATGCAGAGATGAGTAAAGGAGAGCTTCTTCATTATGCTAACATATCTTGTTCCTTCCCTCAACATTTCTCTTCCTTGCATCTTATCTCCTTAAAGCGCTGATACTGGAGAGGGAGAAAGTGATGCAAGACACATAAGGTTGCAAAGACCTCTTCTATAAGCCACCTCGCTCCTCATCACCTCAAGGGGCTGCTGAGGGATTGAAAACCTGCATGATGGCAGATTCCTCAGTAACAGGAGCATGTGAGGAAGCATAAGTTTGCATAATGAGAAGCATCTACTGAGTGTGGTTGGCAGAGGCAGCTATGACACAAATATGGCAACCAAATTGAGTTGTTTCCTTAGGTGAGAATCAAGATACACCTTGACAGGTTGCCAAACAGTTTCAGGGCTAATGCAGAAAATAGGACAGCTGTTCACTCTCACATTCAAACAATTTGGTGTCGTCCACTAATCAAACATATAGGTTTTAGATTGTGGGGCCAAAGTAGAGCATTTGTTTTTGAATTCAGTTTATTGTCCAGACAACTCTTGATATAAATGCCTTCTGCATTGGTAAAGCAAGCTTCAGTGCTCATGCGCACCATGTGGGAGCTAGCATCGACCGAGCAACCAGGGGATTTAGAGGAATCAGAATTGTGTTGCAGTATGCTCAAACATAAAAAGTCTAATATATGAGGAAAGTTGCATGGAGCACATCCCACAAAGCGTTCGCTGACCTTTTTTTTTTCCTGTGAAAGAGAGAAGCTCTTCTCCCTGTAGCATTTCTATACAGAATAATTCCCATAAAAAGCCTGTGTGGAGAGGCAGCTTGTGTCTCCTGTGGGCTGCTGCTTTACACTGCCTCCCTCTTGCAAAGCAGCCTCTCCTCTGTGGCTCCAGCCATGCATGTCCTCTGTGAGATTGGCTTTATTCAAAGATCAGCCGCTAAATGAGCAGGGAGGAGTTGGCATTTAGCACATGCTAAACCTATTATAGTCAGGCTATATCTGTTTCTGTTTGGAGACTTACAGCTTGCTCTAAGGGTGCTGGATTTTTTGTTGTTGTTTTCTTCTTTGCATGTGTCAGTAAATGTCAGTAAATTGTTTGTGTGTCAGCATATCTCCTACCTCCTCCAGATGACATGAACTGACTATCTGAGCAACTACCTGCCCACTAAATACATGCAAAATCCTCACCACTGATGCAGAGGTGCCTCAAAATACAGCAACTTTTAATGGCAACTTGATCCACGAGCAATTTTTACAAGAAATTAGTCACGAAGCAGGTAACTGCTATGCCCTGTGACTGCACCTGTAACAAATGAAAACTCTCCCCTCAAATTAAGCCCCCCGTGTAATGATACACCACTTTAAATGTTCCTTCCATGCTGGTAACAACAACGCAGCAAAAATTAAGGGTGTTGGCCTCCACATCTCATTTGCTGCATGAACATCACCCTTACCGTAGGTGTGTCTAATCTGATGCTGTAATTTTAGACCAAAAGCTTGAATGCACAGACATGACACTTGAGACGTACCCACTGGCATGTTATTTATATGCAGTCCCCTGATATGTAAAACCATCATGAGCCTAAACACGCCAGCAGACACCAGCTCGATTCTTCTTGAATTTTTATAGCAGCATTGTGAAATATGAGATTTGGTAAAAGCAACACATTGATATAGAAAATCGAATTAAACATTGTAAGACTAAGGCACAGCTTTATTTTTTAATTAGCATCATATATTTTTAAAAGTGTTAACACGAGTCTTCAACAACTCACAGCTAACTCAGCTGCTCACAGCTTTGCCGAGAAGGATTTTAAATGTTACGAGTAAAACTTTCACTTAAATTCACCGCAGCTCAGTAGGTAGAGTGGTGGCCCCGTGATCGGAAGGTCGGGGGTTCGAATCCACTGAATGGCAACCCTGAGGTTCCCCTGAGCGAGGTACCGTCGCTTGCTCAGGGGCGCCTGCTTAGCGGCTTCACTGAGTGAATGGGTCAAATGCAGTGAAAGTAATTTCCCCACGGGATCAATAAAGTATGCATTATTATTATTAACAGCTCACTGAGCTCAGCTACTGACTTTACAAACTGTCCTCTGGTGGCTTGTGCTCCAACACATCAGCTGAGGCGGTGATGGCACTGACGATTACCACAATGGGAAAGTGTAAATGTTTTGGCACAAAATGATACCATACAAGCGTAGTAGACACTAGACGCTTTTCAGGGTTGTGGGGGGTGCTGGAGCTTATCCCAGCTGTCTTAAGGCGAGAGGCGGGGGGCACCCTGGACAGGTTGCCAGTCTGTCGCAGGGCTAACACACAGACTGAGACAACCATTCACGCTCACATTCACACCTATGGGCAATTTAGTGTTTCCAATTAACCAAATCCCCACTAAGTGCATGTCTTTGGACTGTGGGAGGAAGCACAGAAAGACCCCAGCCTGATGGTGGAATTGAACTCAGGACCTTCTTGCTGTGAGGCAACAGTGCTAACCACCGCGCTGCCCAATAATCTGTATCTTACTATTAATTCCCTACAGTAAAAATTACAATAGGAAAACAAAAGAGTTCATGATGAACAGATAACTGCATGCTTATGTGTCACACACAGAGTATTTAACTGTTTTCCTCTCTCGTCATCATAGATGCCTGTTAAAGATGTCAAACAGGCATATTGCTACAGCCATATGGGTGGCTGTAGCTCAGGTGGCAGAGCAGGTCAGCCACTAATCAGAAGGTCGGTGGTTCGATCCCAGGCTGCCTCCTGACTGCATGCCAAATATCCTCGGGCAAGATACTAACCATGTTTGCCTACTGGTGGTGGTCAGAGGGCCCGGTGGCGCCAGTGTCCGGCAGCCTCGCCTCTGTCAGTGCGCCCCAGGGTGGCTGTGGCTACAATGTAGCTGCCATCACCAGTGTGTGAATGTGTGGATGACTGGATATGTAAAGTGCTTTGGGGTCCTTAGGGACTAGAAAAGCGCTATATAAATGCAGGCCATTTACTATATTTCTAAGAAAATAAGGCCAAGAAACAGCTGCAAACACGGGTCAGAGAATAATGGGAGTTCAAGGCAACCGACAGCTGCCCGAGAAAAGAGCAGAGGGCACAAGCATGTTTTATATTTGGAGTGTTAGGCCTTGGGATGATCAACAGCCATGGGAAATAAATATCTTAATAATGGTCTGAGCCGCTCACTTCTTCCCCGCCCACTTCTTCCCCGCCCACTTCTGGCTCCTCGGATGAAGCTCTGCAGACTTGATTCTTTCATTCTGCCAACACGTTTTGCATAATGCAGTGAAAGTATTTCCCTCCTGAACACTGACCATCATCGGGACCTTATATCAATCTGATGTACAATTTCTGTTACAAGAAATGTTCTTAAGGACAAACTGTTGGATCCAACTGTACAAGTGGGTTTGGAGTCACGTTGAACTTTAAAGAGCAAACTTATCAGCTGCTAAAAGTTGATGTTAAAAGGTCTCGCCTCGCCTGTAAAAGGCTCTTCGTGGCTCCCTGCTGGGGAAGAAAAAGGATTTAACCCCTGCTTGAAACATTCGCATTTCTCCTTGCAGCCTGCCGCTCTGAAAATGTTGCTGTCACGGTGCTGTGAAGTGTGTTGACTGCTGATTGATGGTACGGGCTCCTCGGCTGAGGCTGTTGCATGAGCGGACACGCAGAAGCAGCTCCGACTCGTAGCTGCAGCACATACATCACATTACAGAGTGTATTGTACATGTGAATTGAAGTTTCAAAATAAATCATAGAAATGTTGTGTGAAGACAATTTCATTTTGATTCATAAAGGTGCCTGTGCTGCCATCACACAGCTGCATCCAGAGAAGATAGACGGCTTTTATTCCGTGCTCGATGTTTCTAATAAATTTATCAGCATTTGTGTGTCAGCGCCGACACTGTATGAAACGCAGCTACATGTACTGCATTTTTTAAAGTGGAAACCTAGAAGGGGGTCAAAGGAAAGGATTTAAACAAAAGACGGCAACCTTTATGAAGGTGATGACACACAGTTATGAACAAATGAGGGTTTTGCATCAGATTTCCAAAATGTATAATCTCAGAACTTCATTTGGATTCTTCTACACTCCATGCTGCGTATGCTATACACACTACTTTTACTTACATTTAAAAAGTGTATTTCTATGTATCACATGTGTATTCCCTGACCAACTGGAGAGTAGTTGTAGATTGCTGTAGCCCAGTCACTCAGGCCTACAGAGCTTTCAGTGATGCTCTTCAATCATAGCTTCCTAGGAAAAAAATTGCATTCCTCAACCAGCTGCAAAAACCTTTGTGAATTTTGAAATGTGCTGTAACACCAAGGCACAGCTTTCACTTTGAAGGTGAATGGTCTCCATTTCCAATTAGCAAAATTGTTCTTTTAACGTTTTAACACGAGTGGCTGCCTTCAACTACAGGCAACCACAGCAATCTCCCAGTGAGCAAAGCAATTAGAAGAATGACTGTGGTGCAACACTCTTCACGACTGATTTCAACCTGCTACACCCAAGAAATCGCTTGATAACCATTTGGAAAATACACTTGTTTCTTTGTGACTGCCTTTTATATCATGTCCAATATGAAAGGCAGCTATGTTCATATGGCCCCACGTGAGAAACGTCTGTATAACATAATTAGTAGCACAGTGGTTGAATTTTGATGGGGTAGAAATGGAACACTGTAAGCTGTGCACGTTTTAGACATGATGACTGAAATGACTGATATACTACATGCATCTATCTTTTGTATTGGAGACAGATATCTGACAGATGCGGCTGTTAGCATAACTAGCCAGCCTTGTCACTGGTATCTATGCCTGTGACCTATCAGGCCTGTCAGTTAGTGTTGTGTTTGTTGTACAGCACTTCAGAGTCACACTGGTAGCCATCAAAGATTTATGTAAAGTTGACGAGCTGAAAGCATTTTGTACTGTACGGGAGACACGGCATGAGATTGATTGACAATGGTCTATAGCCAATCAAGACGCAGAACACAATGCACTGTGGAAAAAACAAAAAAATAAACACATGCAAAATTGCACCAAAAAAATCAGCGAAACAGCGAAAGGTGAACCGCGTTACAGCGAGGGAGCACTGTAGCTCCAAAGGCCCATCCACAGACGAAGCTGGTACACGGCTTTGCCTTAAAATTAGCAAAAGTTGAACCTACCCCCTTTGCATTACTAATAGTTAATTTGCCTCTCATGGCTGTAAATTACTGAATCAACTCTTCATTTTCTCTGGTGACGACATTGATGCCAATCTCTGTGCACAGGAAATACAGTGGTCATCACTTTTTGCAGTGCAGACAGAAAAAAAGGTTAAAAGGTCTGAAAGTACCTAATGTTTCTTTGTGTTTGTAGCTCAATCACAGGACTCACGTATTTGTGAGTTCGGGTGCTGTAGCACAAAATCTGAAAGTATATATATCACAGGGGTTTGTATGGAAAGGAGCCATGAACCACTAACCACACAAGTAGAAGTCAGGCAGACAGCAGCCTGCTGCTTTTCAAAGTTACATCAGAGAAACAAAGTGTTATTGGAGGAGACATGCTGACAGGGGGGAATCGGGAGCAGCGATGACGCAGGGGAGGAAGCCACTGAGAATGACAAGACTTTGATGCTTTATAACACCAACACTTCAAGTATCTTCCACCTGTCTCAGCCGTCTTTACACACTGACCCGCAATAAAGAAGCCGCTTCTACCTCCAAAGGAAAACGGCAACATTACGATTCGTTCTGTGGGAAAAAGGTGAGGCCTCTGAGGTGAGGAGCTCCAACAAGGAATATTTAATCATTAGTCAAAGTCTCCACATTCACAGCAGTCTGTCTCGGGAGGAGAGCCGGTCTTTGTTAGTGTTACCATGGAGCGCTAACAGGACTGGGTGTTCTTTTTAACAAGAATTCAACACATGAGCGGAGGCTCAGAGACTCGCCACACCAATGCTAGAAATATTAATAACATCACACATGACTAGCTTGTTCCACCACATCAATTATCTTTTTTCAAGACGCTGCTTTGTGTTAAAATGAATTTAGATTCTGTGATATTATCTTAAGAGAAAAACAATTTATCATAAATGTTATCAGCATTTCCTAAAAGTTAATGTAGTAACACAACTGCACTAAATGCAATTAGTTTAAGACGATGATTAAATGATTAAATTGCCTGGAAGCCTTTAGAGTTTTTCTTTAATCGGACGGCGATTAGTCAAGCTGAGCAATGCAGAAATTAGGTGTTGTAAGCAGCAGGTGGACTGTGTATTCTTCCACTGCATTAGCCTGGACAGCAAGGTAAACCTGCTCACCTTGATGGTGTGATGGAGGTGTGCTGGTCACAGTCAAGTGCCTGTCACCTGCAGGCTTCTTCAGCTCACGGTGGCTTGACTGGTTTGTCACTTGTAGTTTTTTTAATGTGATGCAGAAGCAGCAGGACATGCTGGATTTGCGTCAGCAGTAACTTAACGCAGCAGTAAGAGAACAGCAAGCTGTCACATTGCCAAAACAAGTTTCACACCAAATTAGAGGAAAACTTCTACATGAAAAACTGGAAATATGAACACCAGGCTTTTTCTACAAATCACTGCACTGACACTGGTGCATAAATACTACATGTGGTTCAAAGAGACAGTCTGTCCCTGGGTCAGGATCACTTTATAATAATAATAATAATGGATTGCATTTATATAGCACTTTTCGGGGCCCTCAAAGCACTTTACAATGCCACTATTCATTCACTCTCACATTCACACACTGGTGGAGGCAGCTACGGTTGTAGCCACAGCTGCCCTGGGGCAGACTGACAGAAGCGAGGCCACCATATCGCACCATCGGCCCCTCTGGCCATCACCAGTAGGCGGCAGGTGAAGTGTCTTGCCCAAGGACACAACGACCGAGACTGTCCGAGCCGGCAACCTTCCGTTTACAAGACGAACTGCCAACTCTTTGAGCCACAATCGCCCCCGTCTACACTTTAATCAAAAGTAGACGGTTTTGTCCATCTGGAGTAACTTTGTTTCTTCCCCTTCTTCTTTGTGAAATATGTACATAAGACTGAGGCAGGGAAGGCAGCAGCAATACCTCTGTTCAGAACAGAGCACACAGTAAACAGATGTAAGTCAGATATGGTGTAAAAAGGAGGAACTGGGCTGGAGTTGGGTTGCAAAGTGGCTTGCAGACACAGAGGAACTATGGGAAGGCTAAAGCAGTTTAAATAGCAAGCCGTACATAAGATTAGCCAATTCGATTTGTAGCTAAGCCCATCATCCGGTGTGGGATGGCACTGAAACTAGACTCAATACTTGAAATGTGCAATTCACTTGTATTTTTATTTTTTATTCCTATTTATTCTATTTATCCCCTTTGTATATTTTATTTATATTTGTCTCTGTATTTAGATATGTGTGTGTGTGTGTGTGTGTGTGTGTGTGTGTGTGTGTGTGTGTGTGTGTGTGTGTGTGTGTGTGTGTATATATATATATATATATATATATATATATATATATATATATATATATATATATATAACAGTTCTGTAACTGTAACTTCGGTCGTTGCTGTGCTTTTTTTGGAAGTCGAATTTCCCAGAGGAACCCACCCGAGGGATTAATAAAGTTCTATCTTATCTTATCTTAAATGCTTGGCTTGAGCTCGACTTCTTGGCCTGCATGAACTAACGCAGGCGTTGGTTCCATATTTGCAGCTCTGTTCTGCGACTCTGTTCTGGCACCAAGATTTCCTTTTAGCATCTCGGTTGTAGACTGAGCTTAAATGTGTTAGGACCACACACGGATGCAAACACACAGTTTGGCTGCTCTCATGTAATCATCACTCAGTTTCTGTTGTCATACAACAAATGACAAATATGCGCAAACAGTGATTTGATTGTGTCTCACAAATGTTGATTTTACATCACAGTCAGACAAACCATACACACTGCTGTGACAGATCCCTACTTAAATAATCATTTAAAAATAATCTTTAGTGGTACCAGAGAGCAGCCCCCAGCGCAGACATATAACATTGTTGTAATGGTTTTAGTTTGCACAGTGAATGATTGCTCCTCAAAGACAGACTAATCCACACACACACTCTGTTTAAGATTCATTCCTGAACATGTTCTTCAAAGCTCCTGGAAGTGTTAGGCTCTCTGTATTGTGTCTGTTTCTGATGTAGCTTTATTGTTTTATTTCAAACCCTAAACCTTGAAGATAAAGCAAACCCCTACAAATGGAATCAAAACTCCGGCTTCATTTCACGAGTTATAACTAGCTCAGCTGTCCCAAACACATCAAATGACTGTTTATAACTCGGATTTGTTCAGTAAACATTTGTAACTATGGAGGGATATTTCTTTAGTCATAATACCATCAGATATGTCACAACTACCAGGAGATGCATCTGGTCTCTGATTGAGGAATAATTTTGAAAAAGGTAAAACACATGAGAAAATAAAACAAAATAAAACCAAAGTAGAAGCAGTATTAGGATGTCTTTTGTGTGATGATAGTAATTAAGCAGTGACGTTCGTGTCAGTTTATCATATCTTTAGAACTTTAAGTAAGACGATTTGGAACACGTCGTCTCGATGTTCTCAGAAAGTCTCACAATCATGTTTATCCTGCTGAGGGCTGTGGTGACGTCATCAGATAAGATATCTCTTTATAGTCATTGCAGTCATACAGAGTACAATAGTGCAATGAAACTGGAAAACTGTCCGACGTCGGCACTGCGTACGACACAGTAACTTAAATTAAGTATAAAAAGAAGAAAAAGTTTATGTGTATTGCACATTATTATTGTTGCACATTATTATAATTATTGCGCCTTGTTGCAAATATAAATATTATTATTGTTATTGTTGTTGCCCCCCCAAAAGTCCAGGCAGGTAGCCGATCAGGTCAGCTGTTAGCACTGATTAGTTACCTGTTGTAAAAGCTGTCCTTGAGTCTGTTTGTCCGGGACCTCAGCAGCGTGAACCTCCTGCCAGACGGCAGCAGCTTAAACCCCGGTGTCCTGGGATTTTTTTTTTGTCCATATTAATGACCCTCTGAAGTGCTCTGTTAAATGCTCTGAATCGATTTGCAGCAACGTGTTAACAGATGCGATAGAAAGTGTGCAGTTTTACCCTCTAATATCCTTTGAAGTTCTGTATCTATATTCACTCTGTGGTTCTTGGACAGCGCCATGTAGAATTGTCTTGCTTTGCTTACATTGGTAAGCCTTCTTCTCCAGGTTTTATACATATATACATATATTGCTACATTTCTCATTGTATTTTTATGAAGTTGCTAGTCGAGAACCAGGTCCAGTGCTCATTTAAACATTGCATCATAACTCCACTAGTGGTCCAAACCACCACTGTGTATGGTTAACATGTGAGACCATGACATGAATTTTAAAAATGATCTTCTGAGCTGCACTATTATCCATGGTTTATGATTCATGTTTATTCATGCATTCAAAGCAGATTTTTCAAGGTTTCCATCTGTCCGTTCACATCTGCCTGCGCTCTGCCACTACTAATAAGACTGACGGATGTTGCATATTTTCAGGGAAAGGATGGTGCTGGGCTGTTTTTACGGCTGGGTGTGGCTACAGGCATGAAACAGCTTTTGAAAGAGCATGTTGTTATTGCAGGACTTAAAGCAAGTACAGAGATGTTTCTCTGTCAGGGCTCTTCATCTGACTCTGGTTTTGCTCTCTTCCTGCCCTCATCTCCGTTTCTTTCCCTTAGGCACGCCCAGCTTCATCAAGTCCCCCGAGGATCAAACGGGGATTTCGGGAGGAGTGGCGTCGTTCGTATGCCAGGCGGTCGGTGAGCCCAAGCCTCGCATTACCTGGATGAAAAAGGGAAAGAAAGTCAGCTCCCAGCGCTTTGAGGTACGACGCGTGAGCTGGCCTCAAAGCTCCCTGTCTGAAGTGTTTGAATGTGCAACACCTCCTTGTCTCACACCTTCACTGCTCATTACCTGTCTGCATTTGTGTGATACAGAGCAGCAGGTCACACGCTGTCATTTTATAGAACATATGCAACATGCCGCTCAAGAAGATGTGTGTGCATTTAGCAGGAGAGGCCAAACTGCAGACTGGTGGTGTATTTATTCATTACTACCATGCACAAAAAATCAGACACAGCAGCTTTCTCCATTTAGTGCCTGCTTGAAAACCACTTAATGCAAATTATGTTAGTTGTGTTATTCTAATGAAAACACTTGAGGCTCAGAATTAGAGGAGGAGGTGCAGATTTTGATGTCTGTGGCTTCAATGGTGGAGCAGAACTCTAATAACCTGCTATGGCCAGCACATCAGGTTTATTTAGTGTGTGTGATTTCGCTCAAAAGCATCTCTCACATGTCTCACATGTCTATGTTATGAGTGAAGCTTTTAAAATTTGACATCGTGAAATTAAATTTGAATTGAGTGCATTTCATTTTGTTCAGCAGAACAGCAAACAATTAAAGCTCAAATACCAAAGTTTTATTTCTCACTTTGAAATGCAGGAAAGAGGTTGTAGACTTTGTGAAGGCTGTGTGTGCTGGAAACTGATCTGAAACCAGACAGAAAAACTGTGGAACTAATGATTTCTTTTTTACATTTTTGACTGGAGATCTTCTCATTAAAACATCTGAAAAAAGAGGGAAAATGTCCGTCACATTCAGAGGGCCTGTTTTTATTCAAAGCTTAGAGATATCTAAAGCCAAATGAAGACCGCACATGGGCTCAGTAATAAGCATCGTGGCTTCTTAGTGAGAGGGTCCCGAGTTTAAACCACAGACTGTATGTGAAACGTGGACGTTATAGTGGCAGTGTCCATCTTTAATATACAGTCTATGGCTCAAGCATGGCTTTTATGTGTCGAGGTTACGTGTTTACGCCAACGTCTCCAGCCGACTGAAACAGGGCACTGTTTATATCTGCATTACACTTGGAAGCCAGGCGTTAGGCCGGGTCAAATGCAGGAAATAAATGTCCCTGTGGACGGCAATACACTTCCTTTTTATTACAGTTATTACTGAATGAGTTCTGCACATTTTTAGACTTTCTGAATGCGCTCTCTTGCCCTTGAGACGACCTCTGACTCATAGGAGCCCAGAAAAAACACTGACGTACCAACAAAGTTCATATCTGCTGATCTCAACTGGATCATTTGTGTTTCTTTTATTCGTAAAAGGCAAAAAAGTGTATTTTCACCTCTCTGTGAACAAACACGACATTTTAATGACAAGTTGAAATACCTTTTGATTAGATATTAAATGTCTTTTCTTTATTTGCATAATTCTGAAAAATTCAGTGAACAGAACCCTGATTATCTCGTCTATCAGCATTAGTACTAAAAACAATAATTAAAAAATACATGCATGGTGACATTTTGAATCAGCGTAATTTAGATACATGTGCAAGCTACAAAACGCTGGCAGAAGATAAAATATGCAGAGTTAAAACGTCTCTCTGTAGTTTTTTTAATGTAACTTTAGGCTGTGTGACCTTTAAATACGTTTTGTAATCATGCACTTTTTTTTAAAGTACATGATTACAAGTCATTTCCAGTAAAGGCTCAGTGTCAGGATAGGACCTTTAGGTTTAATGGGTGGAGTTGAGCTTAAATTCCTTAACATTTTTTGCAGTGTGTTTGAGGATAGACGGGGTCTGGAAGGCCTTTGCCTATGGGCTGTCTGTGCTCTGTCTGCAGCAGTAATTAGTTGTGCAGTTAAAGCAACATTTACATCAATGGCAGGACAACGCAGCCAACCCGTGCAGCTGAAAAGTGTGTGCTGTGTGGTAGCAACAAAAACCACAATTCTTCTAAATTGCCACTTGAGGCTGGCTTCAAAAGCGTATCAATCTGCACCGACTCCCTTGTTAAAGTATGTTTACAGCCTGCTGCAAAACAGGGACTGATTCTTTCACAACATAAGTGAAGAAAGAAAACTGTCATCAAATAATAAGCAAAGTGTATCCTTCTGTCCTCAGAGGTGAATTAGCACTAGCCCTGCTATAACCTTGATCTTTTGAACATTTGACCTGACTTGAATGAAGATGGAAACGAACTACCAGCAACAGTTGTAGCACTGAACTAATAATATGACCGATTATTTGTGTGATCAAACCTATAAGTCAAGCCAGTCAAACAGGACTGCTGCATACGAGGTAATGCTATGTTTTTCTATTTATTCACAGATTTGTACGTTTGTGATTGATGTGCTTTGTGACAAAATTAAATGAAGTGAACTTTGAAGGATATTTTTTCATCTACTGCAAAATGGCTTCTATACAACGAACAGAAGCACTGAGCAGAAAGTCGACCTTTTATTCATGCAGCTGCATTAACACACACAGCAAAAGCTTAATAAATAGGACTGTACAAGCCTGCCTGCAGGACTCTGCAGCAGCAGGAAGGCTCATTAGCTGCCAGCCAACCCAAATGACTTCAGCTGAAGTGACTCAACATGAGTCCTGCGTAGACGGAGACACTTGGTTCCTGTCGTTGTGAGTAATAGGAATTATCTTCCACCTGTCTGCTCAGCATTATTTAAACTGATGGCGACCCTGTGTGTGGTGTGGATGCACCACCTCCCAGTACAGACAGTCCAGTACTCCCTCGGTACTTTCACTTACGTTGTCTGTTATTCTGTTTTATTTGATTTCTGCAGTTAAAAAGCTTTAATCTTGGTCTATAAATAGCCACAGCCCAACTATTTTAATCCTCATGAAAATATCCTTTCACACAGGGGTCATATTTGCTCACCTACCTGTTTAATGTTTTGTTTTTCATTAGATGCTCCAGATTTGTTCAGACTTTGCTCTTCACATAGTCACAGCACATATATTCATGATACGTTATATATCTATATTTTACAACTTACCTGAATTGTATTGTATTCATTATAGTTTTAGAAATTGAGCATGCAGACCGGTGAGTGTCTTTCACTTCAAAATTATAGTAGCCTAGTATCTGGATATGTTAGCTGTAAAGTTCTCTCTTTGGAAGACACAAGATATGTGCATGGTGGGAGAGTCCTGAGCTATCGGCTATTGTACTACAGAACACGTCACAGCACTTATATTTCCACAACCAGACGATGATTCTCTTGAAAAAGGCAACAGCAGCACATACAAAGGTTAAAGATCTAGTTCAGTGATAGCAGCAGCGAGGCATAGCATGTCCTTAAGCCCAGTGTCCACACTGATGAGTTATTAAAGATAAACAATGATTCCTGGACATCTTCGAGTGTTTGTAGGCAGCTTGAAGTAAACAGTACATGAATGCAGGCGTTGACATTTCAACCAGGGCTCGGTTTTGGTTTCAACATGCAGAAAATGTCCTTCGAGGTTTGTAGAGTATCTGAGTTTGTTTCAGCTAACAAAAGCGTTTACATGAGAGCGTGTAAGTGTGCAGCGTTAGATATGAATGGCTAACAGAGAAATGGCAGTGTGATGAAAACAGTAACAGCTGAGAACGGAGCGTCTAATCTGGTTTTCAGGTTAGGTGAGTAAATCCGTCAGTATTCCTGTGATAGACAGAAAGGTTCACTGAGTGATGGGTGAGTTTATAACCTAACTCTCCTTTTGGAACAAGAACAGACAAACCAACACTGTTTTAGAAGAGCCTCAACAGTGTTTTGTTTGTTTGTTTGTTTCTCTGCTGCTGCTTGACGTTGCTCGGCTCCTTGTTCTAAGGTTGTCTTTCCTGCAGCCTCCATGTGTGTCAAACCCCACTTTCTGTACGCAGGAGCTCTGATCTTATTCGTTTGAAATAATTCTACGTCTGTACAATGGATATATAACTGGCTCATACCACGCGGAGCAATGGGAATGATTCTCCTTTGGGCTAAGAGTTAAACTGATGGCTTCCCTGTGTGCTCGCTGGATCGACCTCCTACTGAGGCAGGAAGAAAGTGCAGCTCCACACTTCCTTCATTGGGGCAGGAATTTGATTTCTGCCAGTCCACTGCTTGGGTCGCACGCATTTCAGAGGGGAGGAAGTGCCGTGACCCTGACTCTTAACCACAGCCCCTCGAACATTTCTAAAGCCCTTACATACCTGATATCCAGTCAAGTCTGTTAGCACATTTGTCCTTCAGCTCATTCCAAGCATTCTTTCTTTTGCTCTTTGAGCTGCTGCACTCTTCATTTTTTTTTATTTCCACCTTATTGTCTAAAGGATTTCCCTCATTTCTCACTCTTGTGCTGCTTCCATCAGGAGCCTTGGAGCAAAGTGCTGATCTGGTGCTCCGCTTGCAAACAAAGCAATCAGAATGAAATCTGGCAGCTGCCACTTCAGTTCATCCAAATCTTCCCTAAAATTAGACGCGCTCCATCGACTGTAGTGACACTGAAACCTCGGTTTGGCCGATGCTAATGGGACGCAGAGGGAACGTCCCCATCCAGTGACACCATATCACCTGTGACACACACACACGTATGACTTTGCCAGTTTCAGCTGAAACAATTTCAGTGTTTCAAACCATGTTCCAGAGTTTATAGTTCACCGTTCATGAAGTTTCAAGAAGAAAATGAAAGACAGATCTGAATGTTTGAAAGTGTTTTGGAAAAACTCTGTAAAGATTAGAGGAACAATACTCAAAGGATAAATTCAACTGTTTTATTTTGTTAGATAAGTTGAAAAAAGAGTTAAACAAGCAAGTAAATAAAGAAAGTAGGTTAAATGAGGTAAGAACAAAAAGTTAACAAGTAAGTAAAGAAAGAAGGTAGAGCAGAGAAAACCCCAACAATCCCCTCTGAGCAAGCACTAGGCGACAGTGGGGAGGAAAAACTGCCTTTAAACGGGCAGAAGCCTCTGGCAGAACCAGGCTCAGGAGGGGGCAGTCAACTGCCGGGACTGGTTGGGGGGTGAACAGAGGTGGAGCAAGACGAGGCTACATCAGTTGAAGAAGCGGTATTGTCCCTCTTCCGGAACAAGCAGAAGAATCTTTTCTTCTTTTTCATGGACTTTTCCACGAGCGCCTTTTTGTCCAGGATGAGGCTTCTCAACTCATCGATGGTTTCTTCTTTCTTGCTGTTGCTCTTTCTCTTGAAGGAGGTCTTTATTTTGGCGCAGTGTTTGGTCCAACCTTCCCTTCACCATTCTGTACTTTTCCTGCATGCCTTGGAGTTCGCGCTGCAGGTCGTTTTGCTTTGTGTCCTGTTCTTCCTTCTGTTGGAGGACTTCTTTATTTTTGTCTTCAGCTTCATCAAGCTTTCTTTGGAGCAGCTGATTCTGTTGGTCCATGTATTGGAGATCCCACTCTATCTTATCAATCGTGGCTTTCCTGCCTTGAAGCTGCTCGGACATTTCTTTAACTTCAGCGCTCTTTTTCTTGTTTTCTTTGATGAGGAATACAATCTGCTCTCTGGCTTGAGCAAACTTGATCCCCCAGCCCTCATTAATAATGTTGATGTCGGGCTGGCGCTGTAGTGTTTCTTCCAGGTGTTTGTTTTGTGCTTCCATTTGTAAGCACTTCTTCTCCAGGTGAACTTTTTCTTTTTCAATTTGTTGAATTTTGTTCTGGAGATGCTTGTTTTCATTCCTACTCTCCTGTAATGCCCCTTGGATGGATAAGAGGCCATTTGGAGAAATTGGCCGGCCACGCGTGGAAGGAGAGGCGGCGTAATCGTTTTGTCTCGGTTGCCATAATCTTGGATACATGTTGGCGTTTGTATCCGATGACTCTGAGAGGTTTCCGAATGTTTCTGTAGTGAACGTTTGAAGGCTGCGAGGAAACGAACTAAAAATTGCTGTTTCTCACCCTTACTTAAGGAAAAGCTTCAAAGGATCAAAGATCAGATTGTCACATGACATTTTGGAATCTGGAATGGGGATCTATTTTTTTTAAACAGTTTTCAAATTTAACTTAATATTTAAGTGTTTCTTACTTGACCCGCTTAGTCGATCAAAAAGTTAATTGCCACAAACACCCCTAATGTTATATAACAGACCACAGAAAAAAGACCATCTTTTTCTACGTGACAGAGCTGTAATAAATGTTTAGTTTTTTTTAATGATCCTACTTTTTATAAAAGGGAACATTATTTAAAGAATATGTATTTAATTAAAAAACTCTGTATTCATCTAAAGGGTATAACAAGAAGGGTGAGCTTCCTGCTCCAAAATGAAATGAGCAAAATAAATGTATTTCTCTACAATTACAAACTCTGTGTAAACAGTCTTGGTGTCAAAATAAAGCTAACACTGGTGAGATGTCATCAGAGCTGTAAATATTACTGCACATGTTACTGTGTCAAAGTTACTGTGACTCAAACATAGAAACATTTATTTTTTATTTCCCTCACCTAATTTTTAAAAGTATTTTATAGCATATAACACCTTTGAAAATATGCTTTGGTTCCCCTTTAACTCCAGAAAATCATAAATCAAAATATGGATATTACCTGTCCACAGATTCATGGTGACGTAACTGCTCTTTTAGCTGTTTGGTGTCTTTGCTTTGGTGTTTGTAGACATGGTTTACATGAGCTTTTAGCTGAGATTCAGAGGTTTCTGTGGACACTACTCATGTCAGCACTTATATTTCTGACCTCGTGTTATAATCGATTAAACGCCATCTCCTCCCTTTTGCCCTCATTTTTGATGCATGACATTCTCATAATAAATCAGATAAGATACAGTGGGGCAAAAAAGTATTTAGTCAGCCACCGATTGTGCAAGTTCCCCCACCTAAAATGATGACAGAGGTCAGTAATTTGCACCAGAGGTACACTTCAACTGTGAGAGACAGAATGTGAAAAAAAAAATCCATGAATCCACATGGTAGGATTTGTAAAGAATTTATTGGTAAATCAGGGTGGAAAATAAGTATTTGGTCAATAACAAAAATACAACTCAATACTTTGTAACATAACCTTTGTTGGCAATAACAGAGGTCAAATGTTTACTATAGGTCTTTACCAGGTTTGCACACACAGTAGCTGGTATTTTGGCCCATTCCTCCATGCAGATCTTCTCGAGAGCAGTGATGTTTTGGGGCTGTCGCCGAGCAACACGGACTTTCAACTCCCGCCACAGATTTTCTATGGGGTTGAGGTCTGGAGACTGGCTAGGCCACTCCAGGACTTTCAAATGCTTCTTACGGAGCCACTCCTTTGTTGCCCGGGCGGTGTGTTTTGGATCATTGTCATGTTGGAAGACCCAGCCTCGTTTCATCTTCAAAGTTCTCACTGATGGAAGGAGGTTTTGGCTCAAAATCTCACGATACATGGCCCCATTCATTCTGTCCTTAACACGGATCAGTCGTCCTGTCCCCTTGGCAGAAAAACAGCCCCATAGCATGATGTTTCCACCCCCATGCTTCACAGTAGGTATGGTGTTCTTGGGATGCAACTCAGTATTCTTCTTCCTCCAAACACGACGAGTTGAGTTTATACCAAAAAGTTCTACTTTGGTTTCATCTGACCACATGACATTCTCCCAATCCTCTGCTGTATCATCCATGTGCTCTCTGGCAAACTTCAGACGGGCCTGGACATGCACTGGCTTCAGCAGCGGAACACGTCTGGCACTGCGGGATTTGATTCCCTGCCGTTGTAGTGTGTTACTGATGGTGACCTTTGTTACTTTGGTCCCAGCTCCCTGCAGGTCATTCACCAGGTCCCCCCGTGTGGTTCTGGGATCTTTGCTCACCGTTCTCATGATCATTTTGACCCCACGGGATGAGATCTTGCGTGGAGCCCCAGATCGAGGGAGATTATCAGTGGTCTTGTATGTCTTCCATTTTCTGATGATTGCTCCCACAGTTGATTTTTTCACACCAAGCTGCTTGCCTATTGTAGATTCACTCTTCCCAGTCTGGTGCAGGTCTACAATACTTTTCCTGGTGTCCTTCGAAAGCTCTTTGGTCTTGGCCATGGCGGAGTTTGGAGTCTGACTGTTTGAGGCTGTGGACAGGTGTCTTTTATACAGATTGTAGAACATCTGACCAATGTTGTTCATTAATGCTGCTTTAATATACCTGTTCCGTATTAGTATGCTGCGCATGCACGCAGTGAGACGGGAAGCAAGAGGAGGGGACCCGCCCCCTGGAATGGAATGACTAACGTGTAATGGTTGCTTTGTTTCGAAGTAAATGATGCTCGATGATATTCACGAACCCTGAGTCATTATTGAACGACAAACATGGTGTCAGAAGTTGTGGTTCGGTCATCTACTCCAGCACTGCCGACGGAGTGGTAAGACTAAAGTTTTCCCAGCACTTTACGGACGAAGCAAGCAAGTAACCAGCTAGCGTTGCTAGGCTATCGTAGCAAGAGGCTATTAAACGTCAGCGACCATGTTGGACGGATTCCGTAGACCAGACCCATTGGTGTTTTGTGGAAACATCGCAGAGAAGTGGCGTATATTCGAGCAGGAATATGACATATTTATAGCCGCTGCTCATTCTGATAAGGATCCTCGGACCAGAGCGTTCATCCTGCTAAACCTAGCCGGCTCTGAAGCCATCGAGCGGGAGCGCGCATTCGTTTATGCACCCGCTGTGCACGCGGGGGAAGGAGAACACAGACGACTGGTGACCGAAGCAGAATCGAGAGAAGACCCGGAATGCCTAAAGCGCAAATTTCGTGAACTCTGTAATCCCCAAACAAACATAACAATGGAAAGGCACAAGTTTAACACCAGAAACCAACGGCCAGATGAAACAGTTGAGTCTTATGTGAGTGACTTAAAAAATAAGGCAGGCAGTTGTAAATTTGGCCAGCTTAAAGACGAGCTCATCAGAGATAGACTCGTTTGTGGCATAAACAGCGACAGCATGAGAAAGCAATTGCTGCGCGACAGCGACTTAACTTTGAGTAAAGCAATTGAAATGTGCCAGATATTCGAGCAGACAGATCGACATACGAAAGCTCTAGCGGCTCCAAAGCAAATGGCGGCAAAGGTCGACACTTTGCATCACACAATAAAGAAAAAGAATCCACACAAAGTCAAGACAAAGACAGGCAATGAACGGCGTGCAACGCATCCAGAACATAGGCTCGCTCACGCAATCACAAACTGTAACAACTGCGGGGGCAGCCACGAGGCAAAAAGGGACAAATGCCCAGCATATGGCCAGCAATGCCATAAGTGCCAAAAATGGAATCATTTCCAGAAATGCTGCAAGTCATCACAAACACGGCAATTCAAAAAGAGACCCGTAAACCACATTGAAATGCAGGCGCACGGCAGCGATGAAGAAATGTTCTATGTGAATGGAATTGACATAGACACTATAAATCCCTGCTTTCCATACAAGAATGACATTTTCACCACGGTGCATATTAATGGAAAACCCTTAGAGCTCAAAGTGGACACTGGTGCCAAATGTAATGTCATGCCAGCTAACCTTTTTGAACAACTGAGACATGATGAAAAACTCATGCCATCACGAAACACTAAACTGGTGGCATATGGGGGAGAGGAAATTCAAACAGCTGGCACAGCAACACTCTCATGCCACTCTGCAGGCAAGGACTACCCTCTGCAGTTCTTCATAGTGAAACGAGACGTACAACCCCTACTTGGCTTACCAGACTCACTTCACTTACAATTAATCACACTAAACAAAGAAGTCCACCATGTGACTAAGGAAGTGGAAAGCACCTTTTCAGAACAGATCTTCTCAGAGTATTCAGACCTCTTCGAAGATAAACTTGGTAAACTTCCGGTTATCTATTCCATGAAAATAGACCCAGAAGTCACACCAGTAATAAAGCAACAGAACAGTTAAAACAAACCTACTTCACAAGCGCCAGGCACAAAAGAGATACTATGACAAGTCCAGCAGACCCCTCCGCCCCCTCATGCCAGGTGAGGTTGTGCGGATGCAAACGCGTCAAGGACATGACTCCTTAGGAACCATCAAGGAAGCCCGCGAAGAGCCCAGATCGTACATCGTCCAGTCAGGAGCTGGAGAGTACAGGCGAAACCGCAGACATATCCTCCCAGTCTCTGAACCGCCACCACCACATAGAGATTCCCGTGATGATTACACCGCAGCCCAACCACCTACCACTGACTCCCCACAGCACATTCAAGAACCCGTGACACAAACCGACGAACAAACACATAGCCACACGCAACACTTCACACAAGCCCCAGTCCAGTCCCCCTGTCGCCCGGCACGTGATGCTTACATCACACGATCTGGGAGGATCTGCAAACCAAACCCCAAGTATGAACACTAAGGCGTAAGAGATGGACAGTAACACAAAAAAAAAAAAAAAAAAAAAGTGGACAGTACAAGTGATGTGATGTCAGCAAAGTTAAATGCTCTCCGTGTCCTTACCAATGACACAGTTCAAGGTGTGAAGTAATTTGTTAATGTTTAGGCTAGAATGTTATGATATGGACATGTTATTAACGTGTTATTGCTAAAGGTGTTGTTAGCAGTTTATACAGCCATAAGGTAAAGAGAGGGGATGTAGAACATCTGACCAATGTTGTTCATTAATGCTGCTTTAATATACCTGTTCCGTATTAGTATGCTGCGCATGCACGCAGTGAGACGGGAAGCAAGAGGAGGGGACCCGCCCCCTGGAATGGAATGACTAACGTGTAATGGTTGCTTTGTTTCGAAGTAAATGATGCTCGATGATATTCACGAACCCTGAGTCATTATTGAACAACAAACACAGATGATGAGTTCAAACAGGTGCCATTCATACAGGTAACGAGTGGAGGACAGAAAAGCTTCTTACAGAAGACGTTACAGGTCTGTGAGAGCCAGAGATTTTCCTTGTTTGAGGTGACCAAATACTTATTTTCCACCCTGATTTACGAATAAATTCTTTACAAATCCTACCATGTGGATTCATGGATTTTTTTTTCACATTCTGTCTCTCACAGTTGAAGTGTACCTCTGGTGCAAATTACTGACCTCTGTCATCATTTTAGGTGGGGGAACTTGCACAATCGGTGGCTGACTAAATACTTTTTTGCCCCACTGTACTGCAAATAATGAATCCTGCATCTGTGTGATTGAAAAGTGTGTGCAATGGCACTGTTTTAAAGATTTAGCCTAAATAATTTTGGCGTGAATGAGCCTAAACATGATGACTATTCAAAAGTGTTTACATGAAGATGTGATGTTTTTCTTTTTCTTCTATTAAAAAAAGAAAATGATAAAAATAAAATCTGTTTGAATATGTATTTTCCAAAGCTGCCATTTAAGTCGGTTCGTCGTTTTGTTTTGTTTTTTTAAATAAAGTTGTCTTCTGCAGGGAAACAACAACAGAAACCTGTTTGGACAAAACAGGGGGAATGTTTCAAAGTATGGAAACATTATAAATGATGAAAAAGGAAAATTCAGCTTGAAACACTGAACAAACTGAGTAGTAATAATCACACAATGGGATGTGACCCGTTTGAATGTCACATGCAGTATTTGGAGGTTGATTATTATATACCAGCATTGTAATGGATGGAGTGGTGCAGAGGTGTTTTTGTTCCTCCAAAGGTCATAGACATGAATGCAGCCCACCTTCCTCCGAGCACAGTGGTGTTAGTGTTGTGAGTTAAAATGACGGCTTTTGCAGAAGTGGTTCCTGCAGTTGTGTAAATGTTTGGCATTAAAGGAGAAACTTCTCCTTATAATCAACTAGCACTCTTACATATGTTGCACACGTCTTAAAAGCATCCTGACAGACTGATAATGTAACGAATCATCTGGATAGCTTAAACTGTTTTGTCAGTTTAAGTTATTTCTGATAAAGACTGTTGATTGTAGTGCACCAAACTCATAATTCTCTGCATATGTAAGGATTGAACAGTTATTTCAGACTAGCGATACTAGGATACTTCCAAAGCTGTCTTGCATTCCTAAAAGCTTTAAGTTAACAGGCGTTGTGTCACACCCGCTCTTTGTCCGATTCAGGTGATTGAGTTTGACGACGGCTCAGGCTCAGTGCTGCGTATCCAGCCGCTGAGGACCCACCGCGATGAGGCCATCTATGAATGCACCGCCACCAACAGCGTGGGAGAGATCAACACCAGCGCCAAGCTCACTGTCTTAGAAGGTAAGACCTGACTGTCTGTCCACATCGCACTACCACTCTGACAGCCGTGACCCTGTGTGGCTCTGACATCACAGCTTGTCTTTGTGCATACAGTCAACACGGCGATCTCTCCGCTTCACTTCCTCTGTGTTCAGTTTTAACCATGTAGTTGGTCTTTAGTGCTGAACGGTGTTACAGCAAAGACAATAAAGCTGTAAATGACTGCAGGTTAATGGCATCTGTAACAATGAACGCTGGTACGCTGCAACAGTGGCTGGTCCAGCAGCGGTTGCATGTTAGGGATGTGAGTCTTGACTTTCTCCCACACAATGTGGAAAAGATCATATGGGGGGTATTAGATTTTCTTCCACTGAACAAACTCAGTAAAGACCAGAGTCAACACTGTGCTACAAGAAGCTAAAGGGCCTGTGGTCTGTTTGTTTCTGGTTTTCCTTTCTTCGTGACATTCTGCGTCCAACGTAGAAATTTAGACACCCCAACATAGTTCCGATGGCCTTGAAAGCTCTTCCTCTGGAGGTAACTGTTTCTGACGGTCCACAAACAGGAGCAGTTTCTGCTGTCACGGAAACAGCAGAGACGTTAGATGATAAGGTTCTGGTTTGGTAGCATTAACCCTTTAAAGCCGGTCGGAGCGGGCACGCTCTGTTTTGCGCAACTACTTTTAAATCCCAGTATCACTGCAACCACGTAAGCTAATAATTTTTTTTGCATATGAAACCGGAGGAGTTGTACTTACATCTTATGCCATCAGCTTGTCCTCGGTCACAGTTTCCTTCCACATACAGCTTTGTAAAAACTGCATAAAAAGCACTTGCAGCAACAAAAACACAATATTCCAGAAACACGCTTTGCCGATCCGATCAGCTGTTCATAACACTTCCTACGTCCATCAGCGTGAACTATCGCATGTCCGCCATTACCTGCCTGAAACCGGACGTGACGTCATTTTCGTGGAAATGTAGTTTTTTTTTTACCATCAGGGCCTCATGAGCTTATACTGGTGTTTTTAAAAGTTATCTTTGACTTTATGACTTTCTGTGTCGTGTCTGGGATGCTGAGGACTCATATTGCACTGCTGGAAATAGTTTATTTTGATCCATATGCTGCTTTTTTGCAAATTTGCATTATAATATTTATTTTCGTTTTTCCTGCAGTGTGTATAAAAATTGGTGTAGTTCAAAAATAAAACTATGAAGACACTTAAAATAAATTTCCTGTGGAAACTATTTTGTGCAACTTTTTTGTATTTACAGTTTTGAGGGATAAACCTCTTAAATTTCTCTAACTAGAAATATATGTTAAAAAAACAAAAACGATTTTTTTGTAGTTTATTGCACTTTTTTTGCAATTTATGTAATTACTATGCACTTAATGCAGACATATTATTAAAATCTGGGCTATAATGGTTGTATTGATGTATAGCAACTTGAAATGCTCCCAAAAATGGCTCCACAGCATGTAAAAATATAATATAAGCTCTGGTGGACTTGGTTCTGTGGTAGGTCTTAAAGGGTTAATGTGTTTGTTCATCTTTATTTTGTGTTTGGCATTTATAACAAGTGGTGGAATTTACATTTGGAAAGAGTCTCAGAGTTTCCACTGACCGTCATATGGAGGTGTTCTCCAAACTCAATGACAAATTGCAGTGTTTCACATTTCCTTTAATTGTCTCTAATATAGTGGCATCGAGGACTCACTGGTTACTAATTTTGCTTTGATTTTGTTGGCATTTCACATTAGTAGTAGTTCACATGGGAGTCTGCTGCAGCACTGTCTGTTACTTATCTATTTTTCTGTTTGTGTCTTATTCTGAGTTCAATCAGTCATTTGAAATGTTTGTTTTGTCTTTAGTTGCATTGCAGCTAAACCCACCGTTGCTCCAGTGGCTGTGCAACAGCAGATTTTCAGCTAAGCTCCCTATTTCATGGAACAAAATGTCAGTCTGTGGTTTGGCTGTTGGATTTGTAAGTCCCAAACAAGGCCCAGTATCTCTGTGTGATCGTGTTTATTGAGCGGGAATGTGTTAAAAGTGATTTTGGCTGGGAACCTCCTGTAGGTGTGTCTCTAGACAGCTCTGTTCTTTGCCAGCGGCAAGATGGAGCCCAAACACATTTATTTAATTGACACTCTAATTGATAGACAAACAACCACGCAGAAAAAAGGGCTGTCTCTCTGGCAGCCTTTTCCAAATCACTCAGGAACCCTTTATACTTATTCTGCTATGTAGATATTGTCAGCAGTAAACACAGCCTGAGGCTCTGGAGCCTGTTGCAGCAAACAAACAGGACTTTTCTCTCTAAAACCACTCAGGGTCTTGTTAAAGAAGAGCGATGGGCAAGGCTGATAATCACTGTTAGCAGACTGATGTTTAATAGGTTTTATTTTCAAATCATGTACACGCATGTCAAACCATATCATCAGAGTGGAGATGCCAGAAGATGTTGAAAAATGTGACTATTTTCTAAAGAAATGCTACATGTAAATGACCCCAATCGCAGAGAAGAAACACGCGTGAAGCTGCTAAATCTGAAATGTATCATAACAGAAACATGTATTGATTATTCTGTGTTGTGCTTCCATCTTCTCACATTTTACAGGCATGATGGAGCCGTTGAACCGGACGATATATTTTGCAGAATTGTCACATGCATAGTAATAAACTACGAGTTAGCTACACAGTGGCAAAGATGATAACTGTAATATAATTTCTTCAGTCGCAGTCAGGCCATGAAGATCGTATCTGACATGACAAACACTGTAACGCTGTCTCCTGCTCATTTAGTAAATGGTGTTTTTTTAGGTAAACACGTTACTGCTGCTGACTGTTCTCGTCGGGGGAGAATTATTATTTTTGGATGATTTTTGTTGCTTTACTTTCAGTGTGGCGGTTTGTCACTCAGTTAACCTGTAAAGGGCATTTGTTGCCATGGTCGGCACATTACATCCATTTGCATTAAAGTGTGGGACTTTGGGATTGGTTACTGCTCACCTTCTCAGAAATTTAATCAAATGATTTGTATTTTTAGTAATATTGTTTTCTGAACTTTCGACCAATAAGGTTGAGCAGTTGTCATCTGTGAGTTTTTTGCATTGGCTTCCATCATACATCATTTTTGCATGACTTCATTTAGACGTCTGCTTTCTTTAAACCTCATTTCAGAAATAATAATCTTGGTAATCACAATTGCTGAGTAGGTGCCTTTTTACCCACTCAGCCGGTGGGGTGTTGTCGTCCCACTGTCAGGCTAGATCAACGTGACGCGGGAATTTCAAATTCATTTTATGGGTTCTTCAACTTAAAATCTAGGACGGGGTCGGATTTCAGTGAGCTCGGCCTCAAGGTCAAAGTCAGAGATCAGGTTTTCTGAAAATTTTGTGAATGTGACAACTCGGGAAGGCAGGTACTTCAGATCCTGAAATTGATACAAGGTCAGAGGTCAAGTTTTCTGAAGATCTTGCGTATGTGATAACTTATGAACAAGGTGATGTAGAATTTTCATCTTGACACCACAGGTGTGTCTACTACAAATCTCGAATGAGTTTGAATCTCAGTGACCACGGCCTGGAAGTGCAGGCTTCCTAAGACCTCGTAAAGGAAGTGACCCAGGACATGAGACTTATACCGTAGCTGAACTACTGTAGGTGTGAAAGTCTCCGTTTCCCAGAAATAAAATAACAAGCAGGAAGGTTGACCAGCTTTTACTAGTTTGCGTATCTGGTCATTATTAACTTATCCTCTACGAAAGGGGAAAAATCTTTCAGTCTGACTTTTTGGGGGTTTGTGTGTCCACTACAGAGGACATACATGAACAGGCTGGGTCTCAGGAGGATACAGTAACAGCTGTTTATTCATTTAGATGCTGTGGTGTGTCTTACATCACGTGGATCCACACACACATTGCTGATTGTTAGACTAACAGTGGCTGGTTGGAAAATCTAAATGTACTGCGCAGTGTCAGCAAAAAAAATGTTTTTGTTTGCTTTCTCAAATGCTTCCTGTTGTTATGTAGGTTTGTGGTTTTACTTATTTATCACTATAAAGTAATTGTTTTCTATTTACAGTCTCTGTGTTTATTGTGTTGTAAAATGTGGTGTGTCAATATTGAATTATTATTATGATCAGGAAAAAACAGGCATGCTGGCCAAATTCCTTATTCTGTATTCGCAAACAAAAATTAGTTGTGGAGCCAAAACTTGTCAGGGTGATGGTAAATATGAAAATCAACACAGCAGGGATTTATAAAAACAAACAAACACCAGAACGACTGCAGGTGTGCAGAGTAAGTTGCGTTATTTCAGGATCTAGTTAGCCCTACTGCAGAGGAGCCCACGTAAAGTGGCAGCTCATTTCAAATGTCAGCTCAACAAACATCAGCAAACACACAAACTGTGTGTTGCTAGCTAAAGGTCCAGCTGCTGTAGTTCACAGCGAGAGAAAAGAAAGAGAGCTAACTTCACTCTGAGATGGAGAAAGATAAGAAAGACAGGAGAGGAAGAAGAGAGGAAGAAGGTAAAGACTGCTCAGTGGTGTTTGATGAACTGGAAATGCAGAGCTTGCATGTAAGTCCTCATGTTTTAAAATCAGATATTGGTTCTGTGCATGTCACAGTGTGTGCAAATCAAACGGAGGCAGACTAATTGTGTTATTTAAGGCCTGCATTAAACTCCTCTGCAGTTTAGTGCAGGATAAACAGGTTAGTTTGCTGCACTGTGACGGAAAAAGTAAAGACCAGTCTGTGACTGGTGCACAGTGGCCGTGGTTTCATGGTCAGTCAGCTTACATCAAGAGTAGGAGGGATTCATATGATTTTTGACTGAATTTTCCCTTCATACCAACTTTAAAGTGTCTAATGTGTTTACTGAACCATGGAAATGAAACATCTGCTCACATCTGGTTGAATTCAGGTGTACATCCACAGAGAGCAGCAGGTCAGCTGATCACTGCTGGCACACTGAGAAAATCTACTGGAGCTCTCAATAGAAATTATTGTGAGTTGTGATTCTTTTCCACTACGACCAATTTTAGGGTCCCCCCCACCTGCTGAACCCCACTTTAACCCTCGACTGGACAAATATTCTTGTTTAGAGGCAAAGTCAAGCTGTACAACGTAGACAACAGAAAATAGAAATGTATGTTTTATTTTTCCTTCTTATTCTTATAATTAGAAAAAAGTTAGAGTAAAGTTTGTGTTCTACTAATATTATTGTATCCTTGTGTTAGTACAGCACACGGTTCCTCCAAAGAGCTCCTTTTACTCTCTTAGCTTCAGTACATTTCAGAGCTGGTACTTTCTACTTTTACTTGAGTAAAGAGGTTGAAACAGTACTTCAACTTTTTACTCGAGTATTTTTCAACAGTAGTATTTGTACTTCTACTTAAGTACAGAATGACTGTATTGCCAACTCTGCCTCTTAGTGAGCATCTGCAGAGCCAGTATCCTCACACAAACCCAGAGTGAACATATTCCACCTCAACAAAGCAGGAAGAGCCTGATCTTGATTTAAAAGACACCTTGTGTAACTAAGTGGTTTTGACAAAAGTGCATTATTGTTTAGATTAGGGGTCTCAAACTCGTGGCCCGTGGGCCATTTGCGGCCCACGTCACTTCTACTTGCGGCCCGCATATTGATGCGAAGAAATATTTTTTAAAAATTATTATACGAAAAATGATTTAATACGACGGCAGAGTGTTACAGGCATGGCCCTTTAAGACTGTGGCCTCATGGGTGGTGTAGTCCGTGCAGCAGGGAGAACGTGTGGGACCGCCCCTCCCGCTGTGTGAGCGTGAGGGAGGGAGAAAAAGGAAAGTGGAAAAGTACGAGCTGTCACCGAGCAGAAACGGGAGCTGGAAGCATGTAAATATAATAATAACCACTGACGAGCCCAGCTGTAAGTAAGCTGTTAAGACTCGACTGTACGCTGTGTTCCTGTTTTCCTCCGAAACAATAAAGTTCTGCTGGAGCAGCCTTTCAGCGCCTCTCTCTGTCTCTCGCTATTAAAGCTGACCCAGACAGTAAAGCTCGTTCGTGGCTACGAGCCCCACACGGACCCGACGTTTTCGCCAGAGTTTACTTACCGCGGTTCGGAGCCGCCGACCTGGCCGAGGTAACGAGAGTGCAAACATGTTGAGGGCTGAGTTAGTTCAGCAACAGATTTATTTGGAAAGAAAACTATTTTCACTTGCAGTTGAAAACGCTTATACGCTTGCACGCTTATACCTGCATTTTTATTTTATTAAATACAAACAAAATTGTAGCAAAAGTGCTTCACGTGTCTGAAAGAGCTGTTTATTTGGTAGTTCAATGAAACCACTGTACTACACTGTCTGCTGCTGTCAAATGCATTTCATTGCAATGTTGACCCTGTGCTAACTTGTGTACTGCAACTGGCTGTATCTATGATTTTGAATGTGCAATGATTGTGTCACTGTGTTTGCTTATGTAGTTGTAGCTTTGCTTTGGGCTACTTCTGTCTATGATCATTTCTAACAGGTTTAATTATGACTACACACACAATTATGACTTTTTTTGTTTTATTGACATAATTGTGCTTTGCTGAGTACTGTATTTAAAATGCAAAATATATGCAAAATGAAAAAACCAATGCCACATCAACACTGATTCAAATTAATTGGGCACTACAAACCCACTCGGGGAAACCATTTATTTATGCACCCTATGATTTCCTCTCATTTTCCATATTGTATGGGCTCAAGTGTCAACGTGTACAATCAGATCATATCCTCATAAAGTCAGGCTGTGAAAATAACAGAAAGCTCGTCGCATCGCTGTCACGTCCGCAGAGATGTTGACAGCTTTGTTCATTTTTGTTTTCTTAAATGACTTTCCAAGAATACCAAATACTTCACAGCTATTTCCAAGAGACACCATTTGTTCAGCCTGTGATTATGATGTCAGTTTACATTTCAAAGTTTCAATCTCTAATTCTAATAATCTTAACTTGCATCAAAACTTTTAAAAAAATAGGTTTTTGTGCTTGAAGTCTGGATCACATCAAAAGGACCAAATACAAACACAGGGTTTAATTCCAATCCCGATCTTTTCCTTAAAACAATTCAGTTTGTCTTTGTTTTAATTAAGTCTCCTGAACACGTCTGTTCCATTGACGGCGGTCTCTAAGAGAATCTAAGAGCGACATTGTTCAGCTGTTTGACTGAACAATACTTTCTGCCAGTAGTCAAATTTAAGAGCTTTTAGTGGGCTACATAAATCTGAGTTAATGGTATCAATGTGCTTCAGAAGGCTGCATATCCATCTCAATATTTCACAACTGCTCATGACTCTGTCCTCTCAAAGCGGAAGAATACATCATAATGAGACCTACTTTCATTCCAGGCTCCATTTTTTTGTTTTCATCAGTGGGTTTGTCTTTTCTGGAAAAAAAAAAAGTGATGCTGCTCTCAGCATCTCAGTCTGTGTGTGAGTGTCAGTCTCTGAGAGAGTGACAGCTGAAGAAAGAATGGAAATACAAAACAGCAAAAGCAACTAGAAAAATTAGCATTTCCTGCGAAAATGCAGTGTGGATGCTTTAAAGCTGAAGCTGTATGCAAAAACTAGCTGAAAAGGCTGAAAAGTTGCAGAAATTGTAAAAACTTTGCAGAAGCAAAGGAACTTTGCTAAAATGGAATAACTTAGCAGAACTGCAATATCTTAGAGGAAACATAATACTTGGCAGAAATACAATAGCATACCAGAACTTAGCAGAAATATTGTAACTTACCAGAAACATGATAACTTCTCAAAAATACAAGAATTTAGGAGAAATAATATAAGATAACAGAAAGAATGTATTTAGCCAAAAATACTTAAGCATTACAGAAACACTATGATTTAGAAAAATAGTACAACAGAGCAGAAATACTGTGATTTACCAGAGACACTGTGTTGAACTATGAATATTGTAATTTTAAATCAATACTATGTTTCAGCACAAATACTATAATTTGACAGAAATACTATAATTTGGCAGAAATACCATGTTTCAGCACAAATACTCTGGTTTAGCACAAATATTATAACATAGCAGAAATACAATTATATAGCAGAAATGCTATATTTAGAAAGAAAAATATAATATAGTAGAAATAGTATGATTTAGCAGAAATACTACAATATAGCATAATAACAATGATTTAGAACAAATACTATGATTGAACAGAATAGTAATAACTTAAGTGAAAATACTGGAAAATGTAAGATGACAAGCTGAAAAAAAAAACGGAACATGGTTAAGTTCCCTCAAAACTAATTGTTATTCACCTGTGAAAAAAAAATAAAGAAATAAAAATAAATTTAAAAAACAAGAAGGAACAGCCAACAGATACACACAAAATCAAATATGTATACACAAATGCACAGAGAGAGAGACACACACAGAGGGTCTATGCCAGTCAACCAGTCTGAATATATTATATTTTTTCCAACAATGAGATGCTGCCCTAAAGAGGGTCTCTCTCTCTCTCTCTCTCTCTCTCTCTCTCTCTCTCTCTCTCTCTCTCACACACACACAAGATCCAATTCAGTCAACCAGTCTAAATATATTGAATTTGAATCTTACAATGAGATCATCCCATAAAAAGGCTTTCTCTCTCTCTCTGTCACACACACACACACACACACACACACACACACACACACACACACACACACACACACACACACACACACACACACACACACACAGGGAGAGAGAAGCAAGTTTCATGCTCAGTCAAGCAGCTTGGGAGCTGCTCAATTTGAATCCACCAATCAGAGAGCCTGTGCACTTTTTCCCGCCAAAACAGGTGCACGCAGCACAAAGAGACACAGGATTTTTGCAGTCTATTTCTCGTAATGACGACTCCCCTCAAACAAATGACCATAATTTCCTAACCGTAAGGGCTAGAACGGTCATTCTTACACCGTTTTGTTCAGAAGAGATGGGGGAATCTTAAAGTGTTGACAATTTATCATTAAAATATGAATTATTAAAGATATTTGACTTCTAATGCACCATAACTGAGTAGAGCAAAGCAAAAACTGCCTTGACTTGCCCTCAAACAACGCTTTCTAACTCTAAATCTATTTGGAGTATCGATATCATTCTTTCACCGTAAGAGACAGCAGGCTTTGGTGAACAATCATGGAAATTTTCAGGTCTCTGTGGAAATCCATTAAAAAGATATGACGAGAGAAAAAAGTGGTTCATTTCCAGAGTTTGAAATCTGAAGAAATCTGAGCGAAGGACAAATTTCCTACTCTCAAACAAGTCTAACTCATTTCAGAACGGCAATAGGTGAGAAAAAAATTCTTGAATTGTGAGCGTCAGGAGTGTCTGAAGATATACTGGGACAAGCCTTATGTCTTAACTTTGCTTCGTTAAGGAGATATGACGATTGGAATATGCCTCTCATTACAGAAATCAAGCGGTGATTTTGAACAAGCTCTCCATTGACTTTCTATGGAGAGTTTTGCGACTTTGTGTTGGTCTGAGGAGATTTGCCAAAATTCTATAAATCCCACAACAATGATAGTGACATTTTCGGAAAGCCAGCAAAAATACCTACGTTTTGATGTATAATTTGTGGAAGTTGAGTGAAAATTGAGCAAGTAGCAAGAAGTTGTTTGGACATGAAGAGAAGACTGCAAAACCTTCAGTGGCACACTGGAAGCCAAGTGCATAGCAACCATAACAACGCATGTATTTTGTGAAAAATCACAATTTTGCAACTGAAAACTTTAAGAGGCATAAAAGTAAAACGGTAAAAGATTTGAAAAAGCTGATTTATACCTGAATAGCCCAATAATTTGAGAACATTTTAAAGTTTGAATGCTTGTTCTACGTGAAAATATGAGGAAGTAGTTAAGTTTCGAAAACAAGCAAATTTTAGCAGAATTGCAGAAGTTTCCCATTCATTTCAATGGGACAAATTAAGCTTAATATTTTAAAAAGTATAATAGTGAAAAATACCAAAAGACATAGCACACATTAGCAGAAATAGCAGAATAGTTTAAAATTTGAACGGTGAAAATCGACTGAAAATTGTGGAAGTAGTTAAGTGCCAAAAAGTGTACGGAAGTCCCAAGAGGAACTCAATAGTGTGGATGCTTAAAGCATCCACACAATAACTGAGAACGCTAGCAATGAGAGAGGGAGAGGATGAAGACGCGGGCGAGTCGACAGCAGGACTCTGGGTAATGAGAGTGCAGCATTAGTCATGAAGCGAACCGACAGAGAGCTTAAGGGGATGAAGGGAGGGAGACGGTGAAGACAGCAGGAGCTGAAGCCAATGCAGACGGAGAGGAAGAGGTGCTTCTCACGCGTGGGAGTTGTATTCCTTCCCGCACAAAACATCATATACTTTTCTCTTTTGCTTGATTGTGACACTCAGGAGGAGCAAATGCACATCACTCCAAACAGGCTTCCTGCACTTGTTATGGCCCCGAGTGGAACTGCTGGTTGCACTGATAGGCACTGAATCAACATCAGTGTCTTTTAAAGTGCTAGATTTCCTGTCTTACTGTTTTCCTGTCTTCTGCTGCTCGCTCTCCGTCTGTAATAACCAATCTCTGTGAAGTCTTTTTCCCCTCTGAGATGCCCTGCCTAAGGGCACTTTGACAGTAAAGGTGGCTTGTGTAGATATAACAGTGCTAGAGTTCTCTTTGTGCTCTGGCAGAATTTATATTTATGTGCCTCGCTATAAATGGCCATGTGCAGAACTTTTAGAGATTTTCTGAAATGCTGAAACTCTAATTCGTATTCTCTGAACCAAATGCTCAGTGGCCTGGAGACATTCATTTACCCAATCACTCCCTTGGCAAAACCTTAAACAGGTTCCACACACGCAATTTGCAAATCTCATTCTTTTTCCAAAATTCTAAACACTTTCCCACTGAAGCACATTTTTGCACCATGATGCGTAATGCTAACCAGAGATGGCACAAGTTGAGCGCAGATGTCACTGGTTACAATGAAAACAAAATTCGGTCACACTGGTTGCTAATAATAAGGAGTCGTGGCTCTATTCCTCCCCCTGTCAAATGACAGAGCTCTCCACCAACGTGTCAGGAAACCATAGAGAGAGCATTTCAGACATCTCACTCGGATGCTTCTAGGTGGAAGCTGCTCTGACATGTCCTGCTGCGAGGAAATCCTCTTCACCAAGGATCAGTAGAGATTTTGTCTCTCAGCTGGCCTCCGTGTCCCCTCAGAAGACCTAGACTCAGTGGCCGAGGACGAGGTCTGGGAAACTCCACATGGACTGCTTCGCCCATGTCCCAGACCCAGGCAAACTGTGGAATATGGATTGTTGCTAATGATAAAATGAAGTGTAATTTCAACAGGTAGGATGTAAAACCTAATTTACCTAATTCAGCTGAAATTTTAGTGACTAAACCATGTTTTTCTCCATGGAATGAAAGGAGGAGCAGAGAGTGCGACCCAATCTCAGCAGATTCTCTGGGAGCAGCATAATCAGGAGAAATTGCCACATGTCATTGCAAGACAGCCAAACAATGCAATTTAGACTTCATGAAATATAGCACAGGGTTGTTCACTTAAAATGAAGTTTGAGGACATCCAGGTCATAACGAGGAGCAGAGATGCTCAAGTTCTCCCAGACACGAAAAATGAAGCAGGCGCTGAACATAAACTGTATATAAAAGATGAACTTAACCAGTCTGGTGGCGTGATGTTCCATGGCTGTGTCCATCCTGACTACAGAGCGGGCTCTGCCAGATTTACCATCACTATGGTTGAAACATCCAGTTCAGTAATAATGTCAAAGGTGAAGCCTAGAAGACGGTGAATGGATACAGATTTCTGTGACCACAGCAGTAAATCAAAGCATCCACACAACTTTTTTTAAAGATTTTTGTTTTGCATTTTTGCCTTCGTATGATAGTACAGCAGAGAAGATGGACAGGACACTAGGGAGAGAGAGAGGGGAAGACAAACCCGTCCTGCTTCACTCGGGCCATGTGGCCCGTGGTTGCTCACCCGCTGAGCTAAAGTGGCGTCCCGACTGAGACCAAGGCTGATTTTGCACATGTCTATTTATGCTTTAAAGTTGAACATTTTAACCTTCTTCATTTTAGACTCAATCTTAACTTTCCATTAGAGGAACTGCAGTTTTTACACTTCTGCATCATTTCTCTGCATTTTTACCACCGTGCTACAAGTTAAGTAGAGAAGAAGCCAAAACTCTCTCATATGTAATCGGTGGTTTGAAGACTAGATGCTGCATTTTCAGCTACAATACTCTGATGAACTGTCAGAAGACAGTTATTGAGGTAGAAGAACATATCAAACTTTAATCAATTAACAGCATCGGCCAATTCTCCAGCGCACAAGTGAACACAGAGAAAGTACACAGAGAATATCTAGGATTAAAATATGTGTCAATACACAATACAGCACAACATTCAGCCTGTACTGTGCTGTGACACACGATGCAATCATACTATATTATAGGTCTCTCTCTCTTTCTGCAGAAATGTTTGTATTTCTATGCAGAGGCTGTTTGGTCTGGATTCTGTAGAACGAACAAATGAATCCATTGTTTGGATGAACCCGGGTTGAGTCTCACAGAGGACGAGGAGAGGCAGGAGCATAATTAGCCAACAGGGATTTGTGAGGACCTTGGACGGGACTTTGGCAGTGCGTCGATTTGTTGAGGGTGTCAAGAAATGTTTCTTATCTATTGTGGAAAAACTGTAATCGCTGGATCATCATGCCTCCGTCAGTGCTGCTGTTCTCTTTCTGTTGGAGTTTGTTCAGCTGCGTTTGGATTTGGTCTAATTATCCTCAGCTGGATTTAGTTTGTGTTCTCACATCTGTCTCTCTGAATCTGTCTTCATTTATACTGCATGCTTCCAATGGCTCGTGCTTGGATTTAACCATGAAGGTCATTACTCTGAGTAACTAAACACATCTCTAATTATTTCAAGTAATTTATTGGCAGTAGTCTATCATCTTCATATACCAAGGCTAAAGCAGGAAACTGCACTCAAGTAGCTTTTAGCAGCTCATTATATGGCATTTAATGACATACAACAATGGTAAAGTCCGGGAGTAGGCTTCTTATTCATGTACTGCCACTTTCATGGTGTTGTGCCGTAATGTTGATGGGCTTTTACTTTCAGCTGCTTCCAGGTCAACTGAAAATGCCGTTAACCATCAAACAAAGCCTTAGCTGATTAGTTGGTGCCTGCATGGGATGTTTTGGTGCTTATTTTGGGACTTCTCTGTACTGTGCAGGGTAGGTTGGATTGGGTTAAATATTTTTGCTCAAGGACAAATTTGACCTCATGGTACATTGAACCCAGGATGACATCACCAACCAAGAGTCCATGTTGCAGCCTCAGGACGTGATATGGCTAATTAGTTTCTTTATAGTCCTGTTCCTGCTCTAGCACTCTCCATTTCCTGTGTGCGAGTCCACCGTCGTTTCGGCCATTTAAAAAGGCATTAAGACGGCAGAGAGAGCGAGACAGAGGGAGAGAGGAAGAGAGCTGTCTGAGCTGGATTAGCAGTGATAAATGACACATTATGAGAGATGAATGATAGCTGCACTGCTGCTACACACCCAGCAAGTTTATAAAACTGAGCCTTTGACCTGCAGGGATTGTTACACCATGACTCAAGCAGGGATAATCATGGAGCATCAGTGTCATCATCAGCATCTTAGGGAAGGTTGCTCTGAAAATGTCAGAAATCTCCAACTTAGCATTATAAGACCTGGTAATTAAATTACTTTTGACTGGCGAGGTGTGGAAAGCCAAGTGCCGTTGCAAAAGGATCTGCACGAACACAAAAGGGATAAAGTTAAACCAGTCAAAATGATGACAAAATGTGCACAAACATACAGTATTCAGTGAGATGAAGGAGAACTCCAGTAGAGATATCTTTGCACCAGATTCTCTGCACCAGCATTTCTAAAAGCCTGAATTGACATTCAACCAATTCATGCAAAACATACAGCAAAGTGTGGTAAACATGTGAGGAGGCCCTTAGTCTATTTTTGAATAGCAGAACTAAGGATGCCATTTTGACACAAGATGAACACATTAACATCCACAAAATATACCCTGAAAATGTTACTAAACATTTGCATGAGCCCAGCCTGCACGGGTATAAATGCTGGCAACAGCATCAGCCGCTTGTACAGGCTTCCTCGTAGGCTCTACAAATCCCATTTTAGAGATTTGCAAGTTGCACATTTAAAGGTTGCAGTGTTCGTGGTAGTATAAATCACAGACTTATCATCCAGGAGACTTTGGGACCTCTGTGTTTGGATTTTTTGATTTTAGTTCTACTTTTACTTTCATTTCTTACTTGGTTGCAGTTAGGAAAGATCATGTTTTGAGTTAAGTAGCATCCCACAGTTTTTTACATTTTCTATGCTGATGATTACTTTGGGAAGACTGACCAATAGCTTGCACTACATCTGCATGGATCACAACTTCACAATTTCCAGGTGTAAACGAGACTTTTGTAGTTGTCTGATCATGGTTGGTCTTAGTAGGTGACTACAGCTGATAGAGAAATGACTCTCAGAGGTATCAAGTTCACGGCCGATAACTTGTCAAGCATAAACATTTTATAATTCTCTGATCAGAAGCTAAATATGAATACGAAGCAAATGACAGTGCCTGGTATAATCCTCCTGTTGGATGTTTGCCCTGCTGAAAGCCAAACAAATGGCTTCTTGACTGATAACTTTGCTAACAAAGCTGGATTTTACACTTTCCCAGGAGTCTTAAATCTTTTATGTGATAGCAACGTTTATTTTGGAAGCTCCGAGTCTTTCTGTTGGTCTGTAGATGTGTTATCATTCACAGTTTGATCAACTGGAGTTTCTTTGAAGTTTTGGCTGTTTCCAGAAAATGACGTGGGCATGAAAATAGTCTGACTTACTAGCATAAATTTCACTGACTGGTTCTAAGGGAAATGTTAGAACACAAATGGGTTTTTTATTTATCCAGACGTAGAGAAAACATCATCTGTGGGGAGGAACTGAACTGATGCAAACTTAAAGGTAATTAATGATGTTATGTCTATCTCTAAGTTAAGCTTTGACATTTTTGTCAAGTATCTGTATTTATCATAGTTTACATGGTCCTCAACATAAACTCGTGACCGGCAAGTACACATGATCCACCAGTTTAATACACAAACTTTTGATTGCTCACACCAGATAGCGTATTAGTCAACCTGTAAAAGCTAAAAATGTGTCCTGTAAGTAGGTTTGTCATTCCTGAGAATAACCCAGATGGCGCCATAGAGCAAGTTGCAGCAGATATCTTTTCCAAGTACAGAAGGTCACACCTGCATACAGTTGTGGACTTTGGAGAGACTGTAATACTTAAAACAGTGAAGTTTCCTTATACCTTTCCCGAGCAGACCTGTTCCCTCTCGGCACCATCCCACTAGTCTGCACTTAATGATCCAGACCCTGAGCTGCTTATCTGCTGCTGAGACCCTGCTGTCTCAGCAGCAGCTCTTCTCTTGCACTCACTCGTCTTTCATGCACACAAAAGCTTTTGGAAAACACTCTTGCAGAGCAGAATGAACGCCATGATTTTATGCATTTTTGTGTTTTGACTGGAACATTTTTAAAGGGGTGATGCTCCATCCTGTCACATGCCTCATAGATTTGTTAATTACTTAAAAGTGTGATTTTATTGGAGGCTGCTGCTGTAGAGCAAATGTTGGGGTTCTGTGCTTGATCACACGTCATCCATCCTATGCTCGAATCCCACTGAAGCACAGCAACCATTTCAACTGTACCAGGCAAAGCATTCAGTGAACACACTCGTCAATCAAACTGGACTTTGGGGGTCAAATGGGCACAGTTCAGACTGCCTACTGAGAGTTTACTCTGAAAACCAGACTATAAGATATTTCAGAGATTGAGTTTTGCGAAAAACTTTCTGCAAGACTAAAATTCCCTTTAAGATTATTTCTCTTCATGCTCATCGTGGAAATTTCAAGGAAGAAAACTGTAAGAGAAAAGAGCAGTTTTTGGGCCACAGATGACCTGTGAGAAAGATGTCAACATGACCATGGCTGAGTACAACTGAGAGACTTTAGGAGCACCTAAAGATACATGTTAGGCACCAACATGATGGAAGCAGATGTCTTTAGCATGATGCTGAGGACACGGAGTGTTGATATGGTTTATTCTTTCCAGTATAGAGTGAATAAACAGCTGGCACAGGTGGGACTGTTAGGTGTGCTTTGCATTTCTGTTCCCCTCTAATATGTTTAATGTCTTCATTAAAAGTCAGGATGGGACATTTGTCTCCAAACTTTATGAACATATGATACAAATAAACAGGAGAAATAGGAGTTTCTGTTTCTTGCTGCAGTTGGAGTGACCGTGGGAACACAGTGGGAACTCGCTGCGTTCACCAGCCTTTCACTGTATTTTAAATATTCAGTATGTATTTAAAAATGCCACTTAGATTGTTTTCAACTATCTCTGCAATTAGACGTCATTAATGAAAATGGTGAGTCTGCATTTGTTCTAGATTTTACCACAAACCCACAGTGGAATATAATTACATGTCAATCAGTTAAAGGCATACGAGGTGAACTGCACTGTTTTGGTTGCTTTCTCATGTTGATTCAAATAAGCAGTGTCGTCTGGATCAGGATGAGGGAAGCTTGGTTGCACTGAGCCTCTCTGCTCTCTGTAGATATCCTGAACACTCCTTGTCTGACCAAACATCTTTATCTTGACTGCACACGTGCAGAGACTGAAAAAATCTTCCAAATGGAAAGTGAAAGAATTTTGTCTGATATTCCAAATTGTGCCTTTTTGTCTGAATTTGCATTTTGAGGATTTAGTTTCTGTGGTAGAAATCACAAAAAGGAAGAGAAAAAACCACAGATGAAAATCTGACACGAACAGCTCATGGTGCGTGACATCCCTGCAGTGCGCTCTAACAACATTAGACTGCTTAACATCTTCAGCAGTGGAGCTTATCAGCCATGCATTAAAGCTTTTTGCTAACAGAGCAGTTAACCATTAATGGGGAATCAATCATCAAGCGGGTGTTGCAAGCCAACCAGTCTGCCTGTCACAACTTCAAATGCTGAGTGGGAATTAAAATGGTGTAAAATGAGAGAGGCAAATCTCTGGGTTGGAATTACTCTGCAACGGAGCAGAACACTCTAAAAGGTCTCTGAGCTCCAGGCTGTGTGGAGGTGGTGCACAGCATTAAAATGACAGTACATAGCTTTAGAAGTGACCTGTGACCCTGCTGGGCTTGGAGATGGAGGGAGGCCAGTATGTTAGGGGCTCCTGACCTGACCCCAGCAAGGGGCCCCTTGCAGTGTTCAGGTCATGTGCAGGCTTTACACACCTGTTTCCGGAGGAGGACGTGACCTAATGGCTGTAACTGCCACTTTCACTGCAAGTCAGATGCTCCTGTGCGTGCTTTCACACACTGCAGTGTTTTTGTGAAGAGGCAAGTGGTGGAGTGAGGTTACACTATGTGTCGGACCTTATGAAACGATATAGGCTCATATTTTCGGTTGTGACTAACATATGAGCAAAACAAAACAGGGAAAAATGCACTCGTGCCTCGAACTGTGCAAGTTTTGGACTCTGATAATGGAATTCCAAAACTACAAATTGAAAGTCTACCACAGCCCAGAGTAGGGCTGCTCGATTATGGCAAAAATGATAATCACGATTATTTTCACTGAAATTGAGATCACGATTATTTGACGATATTTATTTAACCCTTTAAGACCTACTATAGAACCAAGTCCACCAGAGCTTATATTATTTTTTTTTTTTACATGCTGTAGTGCCATTTGTGGGAGCATTTCAAGTTGCTATACATCAATACAACTGTTATAGCCCATATTTTAATAATATGTATGCATTAAGTCCATAGTAATTACATAAATTGCAAACAAGTGCAATAAACTACAAAAAAAATTGAAAATCGCTTTTGTTTTGTTTACATATATTTCTACTTGGAGAAATTTAAGAGGTTTATCCCTCAAAACTTTAAATACAATAAAGTTGCAAAAAAATAGTTTCCCACCACAGGAAATTTATTTTGAGTGTCTTCATAGTTTTATTTTGGAGATACACCAATTTTTATATACTGCAGGAAAAACAAAAAACAATCCTATGATGCAAATTTGCAAAGAAAACAGCATGTGCATCATTTCACTGTGGGAAGTGTTACGAACAGCTGATAGGATCGGCAAAGCCTGTTTCTGGAATATTATGTTTTTGTTCCTGCAAGCGCTTTTTATGCAATTTTTGCAAAGCTATATGTGGAACGAAACCGTGACCGAGGACAAGCTGATGGCATCAGATGTAAGTACAACTCCTCCGGTTTCATATGCAAAACAAATTATTGCGCTAGCTTACGCGGTTCAGGTTCTACAGGGATTTAAAAATAGTTACGCAAAACGGAGCGTGCTGCTCTGACCGGCTTTAAAGGGTTAACAATGACTTTAAAAAAATAATATAAAATAGTGTGCAACACCACTGAAGTTTTTTTTTTTTAAACTCTCTTTTCAACCAACAGCAGTCACTCTCTCCTCTCCAAATAACTTCTGCTTAGCTTTCCGAGCTTCCCTCGGGTCCTCTTAATCAGCGGTCTCCACCCTTTTTTGCGCCACGGACGGTTTATGCCCGACAATATTTTCACGGACCGGCCTTTAAGGTGTCGCGGATAAATGAGGGAGGGGCTAATAATCAGCTCAGTCATTTTTAATGATCGTTGAAAGCCCAGATCGTAATCGTGATTCAAATTCGATTAATTGAGCAGCCCTAGCCCAGAGTGTACATATAGGGAGAGCCGTCAGCCTCCACTACATGACATGTGGTATTTGTGTCAATAAACAGCACTGTAATCTTTGTAGCTGTTGATGAGAGGAGTTTCAGAGCAGCACAGAGAAAAGGCTTTACCAGTTCACTTCCTTGCGCCTTGGCCACGAGGAGGCTTTACCTTTTAAAATGAAATGCTATGAAGTCTATAAATATAAGTGCTGCTCCATATTTGCACACTATATTCCCAATAGTACTTAGTACTAGTATTAGGACCAGTAATTTCTCTCTCTGCTATAAATAAATCCAGTTTAATATGATGTACTCATAACATCATCTGCCTAACATTACTCCTTAAACTCTGTCACTTACCTGTTATACCATCACTTAAGAGATACAGTAGGTGTGCAGCTACTGGCATGCATGCGTACCAATACAAGGAGAGTAATATTAGTTCCTGCTGACCAATTTACTGGTCAATTAAACAGGAGTAAAAATGACTATTTGACTGGTGTAAAACAAATAAAACCAATAATAATGTTTGAGGTTAAATACTGTCATGAATCCCACAGAGGTGGAGGTGTGGACACCTGCCAATCCACATGGAGGACTTATAAAAATATTCATCCCCAGAGAGTGGTTATGAAAGCAGCGGTCCCCAACCCCCAGGCCGCGGACCGGTACTGGTCCGTGGGTCGTTTGGTACTGGGCCGTACTGGTTTTATTTAGTTGGATTTATCTGCGACACCTTAACGACTTGAAAAAAAGGCTGGGGACCGCTGATCCTTAGAGACCAAAGCCAAACATTTTCTGATGTAAAGTTGATTATTTTACTTTTACACCCTTAGTGGCCACTATAGGAACTGCAGTTTGGGGCAATATTTTTCACCCCCAGAGCTCACATACCTGGTTTCTGTGAGCTCCATCATCACACCCTTCGTCGTCTTATCTTACATGTTTGCTTATGTTCGTGACCTGATGTCAGGGGCTCGCAGTCGCTGGTTCTCCCCTTTCTGTGTGGAATACCTTTCAAACACACAGTCCTGAAAGCAACAGATAAATGTGACGGAATCCAATGCACTGTGTTCAAGCTCCTGCCTGCTTTGTGCTTTTGTTTCCCTGCCTTAGCACAGGCTATTATGTTACATATGGGATTATATAAATGCTGAACATAATACACCAGGGCCTCATGTTCACGCACTGACAATATATTATGAAACTTTAGACAGAGAAGCTCTCAAATCCCTCCTGGAATCTGTGGCTCTCTCACGACCCGGTCCACAGAGGGGATTGGACGTGCAGGTCATTAAAGGGATACCTCTGCTCCTACTTGTTTTAATGTGGGAGTTTCTATGATGGGTTGAGCTGAAAATGGCAACTGCTGTAATGTTAGCATTCCTAAGTGGAAAGCAGTGGGCACTGCCAGTAGCACGCTGGCTCATTGGTTTCTGTCTAGGGGAGGATTGCTGGACTGATTGAGAAGTACTGGCACTAACAAGCTGTCTTAGAAGTATCCAGGGAAGAAATGCAGAAACTTTTCCCTCACACTCTAAGTGGAGAAGAAATAGAATTGACTGGAATTCAGATTTCTGAGTTATCTCTAACTAAAGTGATGCTTCAGAGACTAGAATAGAGGGTCAGGGTAAGACTCCTGGTGCTTTACTTTCTTAATGAGGAAGAGGAGTCTGTAAGCAGCCCAGTGAGAGACCAAGAAACATGGAAAATTTATGTCCACGTTCAAAGGGATTCTTTTTTTGATCCCAAATCTCAGCCGATTTTCAGATAGATGTCTTTACATGACAGCAGTATCTACAGAAACAAGCATATCAACCAGCACCAGGTACAGGACATCTTTCTCATCAGTGTGCAGAATTATTCTTCACGGGTAGAAACTATTATTTTATTTAGTTTCTTTTTAATACTAACCGATTGTGTTGATGTCAGAACAAACTATTTATCTTGGTATAAATTTGCCCAGCTCTAGTTACAGAATACATGCCGTTACGTTACCCAATCAGAGTAACGTATTCTATGTGGCGCCGTTTGTAAACTGAAACACCCTGAAGTGTTTAATGACGGCATTTTTCCACGTTTAGCTCAAAACCTCACAAAAACACGTCTTTTTGAGTCATTTTTTACAACATTTACTAAAATATTTGTAACTTTTTATATTTAAAACACCATTTTAAACATTAAATCTAAATGTTAAGTCTAAACATGCACACCTGTGTGCTCAGAACCAGTCCAAACATCTTTGTCTGTGTTTCTTCATTATTATTTAACATCCATAACATGCAGTTCCTGCCCCACAACTCAAGTTGAGAGTTGGTTGTGAAGTCTAACTAAACATTGTCACTGCTGCCATCAAAAGTTGTTGTGCTTCCTCAGTGAGCCAAATGAATGAACCTCATCCTATATTCATGCAACCGTCCCCTAATCCGCCCAAATGTGTAAAAATACAAACAGAATAAATGTGTCTTGCTAACCACGCCTCACCCTCCGGTCCAAATGTCAAAATCAAGACTTCACAAAGTAACATGTGACATTACTGTGGCCACCCACTGACATTTTTCATTTACAGGCTGAGAGAGAAAGAGCAAGCTACAACTGTGGGTGGAAAAGGTGAAATAACTCAATCTGACAACAAGCTAACTCATTTGAAAGCTACACAGACAACACATGCAGCTCGTTAGTTTTAATTAGAACCCCCTCTTCCCTTCGATAGCACCAACTGGACCAAAACTGCCTCGTTGGTGTCGAATTTTAGCGCCGTCAGAAAACATTAATGTTTCCCGTGTTTAAACCACCTGAGTATCAGATAAAACCTTCTGCTGGAAAATGGTGTTTTTGCATCGTGTTGTTCAAAAAATATCTTTAGGGAATGACAAAAGCATGATCCATACCAAAAATATGTGAGCGCCAAACAACAAGCAATGAGGCTGAAGAAGTAACTTTTTGATCACGTGAGGGGAATAAAGATGTGACAAGAAAAATAAACTTTCCTTCCTGTTTCTCCCAAGTGTGGTTCAGCATTGTTCTAATTGAACAGACTGTGGGTGGAGGATATTGAGGTATGATAGTCTTTTACCCGGAGGCAGACAGAGATGACACGTAGACAGCGGAGGCATTGTCCCAGCCGCTGCCCAGCTTTTGTTTTCTCCATCACAGGAAAATAGCCAGACAACCAGTTGAGACAGATCCACATGCATCTCCAGCTGCCTGAGCCTCTGCCATGCTGTGTCTTGCCAGGTTTTTCCTCTATTTTCCTTCTTCTTATGCCTGTTATTACTTTTCAGTGTGGATTATTAATGCTGTTTCTATAGCATTTGCAAACTGGCTGCTATTCAGTTCTTGTCAGGAAGTGTCTTTCTGCTGACAAACTGACAGATGATTATTCATCTTTGTGTTTGTTTTTCATTTTTCCTGTTTGTACAGTAGAATGCTTTTGAATCTCAGAAGCCATTTGTTTGAGTTTGTCTTTTTAAAGCTCTGCATTTTCAGACACTGGCTTATAAAGTAGGCACATATGACACTTAACTGACCCAGGCTCATTATTTTTTATTTTTACTGAATAGATTCCATCTGTTTGCTTTTGTCTTTCTCTTATATTTTCTATTTACTTATCTTTTTCTCATATTCTTAGATTTTTTTTACCCATGAATAAGGGAAACTTTTCATACTCAGCCGACAAATTTCAGGAACTATGGGAATCTGGGTTCAGCGAAAGGTTCAAGGTTCAAGGTTCTTTATTTGTCACATGCATAGTTATACAAGTATAACACACAGTGAAATGTAGCCTGACACGCTCCTCGACATGTGCAAAAATTGGGGGGGGGGGGGGGGGGTGTAGAGGAAGAACATTATATATATATATACACAGACATATAGTATATACACTGGGTGAATGTGCAGTAGTAGCAGCAGCAAGCAGGTGAATTCTGTACATTAATATGAATAGATATCTGACTATTTTACAGGATAGACAATATAAACATATTTAAAATTAAAGGAATTGAAATGTACATTGTGCCTGGGTTTAGAGTGTCTGGAAGAGTCCTGTCTCAGTCAATTATAGATGATGTGAGAGGGCGGGTGTGTGTGTTTAGGGCACGGATGGCTTGGGGATAGAAGCTCCTCTTGAGTCTCTCTGTCCTTGCCCGGATGATGAGGAACCTTCTACCAGATTGCAGAAGTTGGAACAGTTTGTTGCCTGGATGGGACGGGTCCTTCAGTATCTGCTCTGCTCTAGTCCGGCATCTCCTGGTATAGGTGTCCTGAAGCGGGGGGAGAGCAATCCTGCAGCAGCGTTCTGCTGTACGGATCACTCTCTGGAGAGCTTTTTGGTCCTCCTAATGTCAAACGATTATCGTTTGACATTAAACATTCCTCAGGGTGAATAATGAATGAATGCTACATCATTTGCACCCTGTGATCACTTTTTGTCCTTTATCTAAATACTTTCTTTAAAAACAAAACAAATTAATCACAACTAAATTCACTTTGACATGTTGAAGCCTTGGAAGGCCCTCTGAGGCTGGACAGAAAGCTGGAGCAGCCACACAGACCCCAGCTTACAGTGACGGTTCAGTGTGGCAGCAGAGCTCTTCTTAATCATTGGTAGGACTGTAAAACCTCTAGTCTTTACTGCTGCTGTTGTGTATTTGTGACTCACTAAATAAGCCATAAGCAGAGCCCTGACACACAGAGTGTTTTAGCCACAAAAAACACTATATTGTGCTGTAATGCTAGTGACGCATGAATGGCTCTGCCTTAAAGAGCAAAACAAATTCTTCTTCCGGAGCTCAGACTTTAAAGCAACAAAGGTCTGAGGTCAGACCTGACCAGTGAAACCAAACAACGGCCCCTGCTTATGTTATTAGCGTTGCACCAGCATCATTTGCATTTAGCCAGAAAGGTTTTACTAGATAGAAATGGCTTTCTTAGCCAACTGTCAACACTTAAACTGTAAAGGAAACTCAGTCTGTTCTACACGTGTGGAAAAGGCTTCTTGTACAGCGGCTGTAAGAGTTCAAAAGCTCTACAACTTAAGGAAACACCAGAAAATAGAAACATGCATCAAAAGCACACAAAATACAATGGAAGTTGAGTAAAACACAACAGAAATAGGAAAAAGATGTCAAAGCTGACAAGCAAACAGTAAATGGCAGCAAACAGCAAACATGTATCTAACATGTATCACAACACCGATGAATCCTCTGCTTGTTTTAATCACATTTCAATCCTTCGGTCACCAAAAAGAGAAAACTGGGCAAGAACAAGCATAAACGTCCAATACTTCATGTTCAAAGCAATGTCAGAGAATCATAAGAACCAGGCTGGTTTCATTGTGTATGTTATATTAGTGTTCACACTGACATTAGCAAAGTGTTTAATACATGAAACACGCTGCACAGAGCTTGTTGGAAAAATCTCACTGGATCAGTTAATTCTCAACATAAGCAGCTGCACTTATCGACTAGGACTTTACATCCTAGCCTTTAGCTGTTGCATCTGTCCACTAGTGCACAATTTCACTCAGTGTCAAGGGTTTCCTGCTGATTTTATACTTTTATTGGAGACAACACTTTGGCCTTCTCTCTGCAGCCTGAAGGCTGGTAATGTTCTTGAAGTGTTTTCAAAGCTGTGCTGGTTCTAAGGCCAGCACCTTACCTCCTGTAGACAGGTTAAGGATTGGAGACTGAAGGCAGTGGTGGGGGCGGGTGATGGAGTGGACAGAGCCCCAGGAATGAACAGCCATGCGTCACTGTTATTATATCACATGAGCACGAGTCTACCCACTCTCCCCACCCTCACCCCCCCATACACACCCATACAAGTGGATGTTCCACATAATTATTGTCATCCATCACCCATACAGGCTCTACAGGCCATGCAGAGGCTGGCTGCCTTCATATGCTCTCACCGAGCTGTAGGAATCCCACATACCAATTTTTCTCTTTCTGTCATACAAGTGTGATGGCAAACCCGCAGTTACTGTTGTGTAATATAACACACTTTTGATTTCCATGTCAGTAGATGGACCGATATGTTACTTTAATACCAGTTCAAATAAGCTAATCCATCAATGTCTCATGGCCGACTACAAAGTCTTAATACCAAATCACATAAGAATATGATCCAGCACTTGGATACTTGTTGTTTAAAGAGATTTCCCTTCTCTCTGCACGTCTTTGGTAGGTCATCGTTTACAGGATGAGGACTGATTTGAGAGAGCGCGATAAGGGAAAACATTGTGGCTGTCGAGTACTGTCGCGCTAAAGCAGTGAACAAGCTTGTAAAGACACTTTAACATGCAGCCTTGTTTAAATTGACTTCCAGAGGAGGGTACATATTGATTAAACAGTAAAAATGGAAATGCACATCAGCTTAAGTTTAGGGGATTAAAGAAAAGGTAGGAAGTTTGAGCACGGACAGAAGTTGAAATGGCAGCTACAGTTCTGAAAGGGAAAAAATCTTCAGCGAGAGAAATGAACATCCATCAGATAAAAAAAAACTGCCAAATGTGTGAGCCGGCCTTTATTAGAATTTCCTCCAGTCTGCCTCGATGGTACCTTTGATAATATTTTGGAGCCTTGATAAAGTCCTAATCATCATTTTTCGATATTCCTTCCTACGACTCTTTTTCTTTTTTCTGGATAAGTTATTAAGCCCTTGAACATTTGACTTTCTGTAGTGAGCGGATCCATTTTGAAGATGTGTTATTTTGTCGTGAGAGTGCCCCTCATGTGGTGGGCATGGGTCATAGAGGGACCCGCCACCAGCTAAGCCATTTAGAGCAAACGTTCATTATGTCACGGTCTGCAGAGACAGGCCGTGCGGTGGTGTGTGTGATGGACCCAGGTGCATACACAAGTGAGTAGACGGGAGTGGACTTAACAGAAAGCGAGCCTTTATTATGGCTGAAGACAAAGTGCACAAACAAAGCAGGGATGGCGTGACTAGACTATAACTAAACTGGGAAAACTAATACTGCGACAAACTAAGAAAACTCAGACTATGATGATCACTGCAAGGACTGACCGTGAAAACATGGAGGTGAGAACACAGACGACGCGACACAGACTGTACGAAACACAGAGACTAAATACACATGAGGGATGATCAGGGGAAGTGGATGCACACGGGGAACACAGGTGACACTGATAATCATAACAAGACACGGCAGGAGTGAACGTAACACTGATGGGAGATGGGCAAAGTAAAGCAGGAAGTACACAGAGGTTCAAACAGGAGGAGAGAGAGCACGGGGAGAACGCAGACATAACGGGCTGGGGAAAACATAGAATAAAGCACAAAGAGAGACGAGGGCTCATAAATACACAGAGGGGCACACAGGGGGTAAGAGTCACGAAGGGAAAACACATAAGGAACAACGTAACAGATCAACCCAGGAGGCATGGCCTAAATAAAGAACAAAATACAAAAATACATGAAAACTAAGAATACTGGGCCCACATGGCCCAGGACCATGACACCACCCCCCCCTAAAGGGCTGGCTCCCGACAGCCCAAACCCGAGAAACAAAACACAAGCGAAACAGAAAACACCCCACCCAGGGCGGGAGGCGGGGGACCAGGACGGAGGGAACAAAACGAACCAAAAACAAGGAGCACGAGAACAAAACTGAGTCCACAAATACACAAAAGAGTCCAGAACAGGAAGGCGAATGTCCAAAGAGGCCCGAAGGCCAACCCGAGAGGCGACAACACAAAAGTCCAGTCCAACCGTTCCGGAGGCCGGCCACGGGAAAGGTGGCCACGGTGACAGAACAGATCCGGAGGCCGACCGCGCGGAAGGCAGCGGCGGCGGCGAAGGCGGAGCAGTTCAGGGGGCCGGCAGTGCGCAAGGCAGCGGCGGCGGCGAAGCAGTTCAGGGGGCCGGCAGTGCGCAAGGCAGCGGCGAAGCAGTTCAGGGGGCCGGCAGTGCGCAAGGCGGCGGCGAAGCAGTTCAGGGGGCCGGCAGTGCGCAAGGCGGCGGCGAAGCAGTTCAGGGGGCCGGCAGTGCGCAAGGCGGCGGCGAAGCAGTTCAGGGGGCCGGCAGTGCGCAAGGCGGCGGCGAAGCAGTTCAGGGGGCCGGCAGTGCGCAAGGCAGCGGCGGCTCTCCAGTGTCAGGCGTACTGGCCGAGGCCCGGTGGGCACGGGACCAGTCGAGGCGGGACCAGACGAAGCACAGGCTGAGGCGGGACCGGACGAAGCACAGGCTGAGGCTGCAGCGGACGAAGCACAGGCTGAGGCTGCAGCGGACGAAGACTCTGAGGCTGCAGCGGACGAAGACTCTGAGGCTGCGGCGGACGAAGACTCTGAGGCAGACGAAGACTCTGAGGCTGCAGCAGACGAAGACTCTGAGGCTGCAGCAGACGAAGACTCTGAGGCTGCAGCCGGAGCCGGACCAGGCGGAGCAGGAGCAGCTGATGCAGAGGCCGGACCGGGCGAGGATGACGGCTCTGAGGCTGCAGCTGACGAAGCGCAGGCTGGAGCTGCAGCTGACGAAGCGCAGGCTGGAGCTGCAGCTGACGAAGCGCAGGCCGGAGCTGCAGCTGACGAAGCACAGGCCGGAGCTGCGGCAGACGAAGCACAGGCTGGACCAGGCGTAGCAGAAGGTGGCTGGATGGGCTCCTCGGGCCCTCCAGCAGACGAGGCGTGAGGCCGGACGGGCTCCTCGGGCCCTCCAGCTGAGACAGGAGGCTGAACGGGCCCCTCGGACCCTCCAGCGGAGACAGAAGGCTGAACGGGCCCCTCGGACCCTCCAGCTGACGTGGCATGAGGCTGGTGCGGTTCTCCAGAACCCCCAGCTGACGAGGAAGGTTGCTGAACGGGCCCCTCGGACCCTCCAGCGGAGACAGGAGGCTGAACGGGCCCCTTGGACCCTCCAGCGGAGACAGAAGGCTGAACAGGCCCCTCGGACCCTCCAGCTGACGAGGTAGGTGGCGGCGTGGGAGCCGCGGAGTCCTGGATGAGCTCATCCGAGCTCCCAGCAGGAGCTGATGCAGAGCCAGAGAGATTTGAGACCCCTGGCTGAATGTTAAGCTGACCAGCGGACCGTACTGCTATCGGGGACTGGGCTACAGGAGCTACTGGGGCCTGCGCTACAGGCGGCACTGGAGACTGAACTGAGGGTGGCTGCGAGGGAGCTAACTGAACTGAGGGTGACTGCGAGGGAGCTAACTGAACTGAGGGTGACTGCGAGGGAGCTAACTGAACTGAGGGTGGCTGCGAGGGAGCTAACTGAACTGTGAAGGGCTGCGAGGGAGCTAACTGAGTTGTGAGAGGCTGCAGACCCTGGTGGCTCCGAGGGCCCCCGAGAGCCAGGCGTGTTCCCCGAAAGATGTGCTGACTATCGGGGGTAGGCCACGGCTTTCCCCGGAGCTCCTCCTCTACGTGGGTGCAAGCTGCTTGCTGCTGCTCACAGAGACCGGACTCCATGATTTCCTTAGTAGGTCTTTCTAAACAACTAAACACTGTACTGTCAGTCTCCGAACACGATTCAGTCATAGTGTCCGGCCCCGGCAAATCAATGCTCATCTCACTCTGCTTCATAGAGGGGACGTGAGGCACGAAAACGCAGTCACTCACCGGAGTTAATGCGGTGCCACGGCGGCGCCGGCGCCGCCCCCTTCTGGTAGCTGGCGCGATGGGCGCTGATGGCACCAATGCAGGGGGTGATGTAGCGGCGATCTCCCGGTCGTCCGCCCACATCCTTGCCAGAAATGAGGCAGGCGAAGTAAAGTCTAAGCGGATTGGAGACGGCGAGCGGCTGGTAGGCTGTGCAGCAGGTGAGAGGTCCTCCTCCGGGATGAGCCAGGGCTTCCACCGGAGCTCGTCCTCCCGATAAGCCCGTAACACCTGCTGCCGCTCTTCCTCGCCAAAGTCTATGGCCTCCGTCGTCTCCGTGTGCCACGCCGTGCGGCCAGACCGCGGTGAAGACGCGGAAGCCGACGGGGCGCGAGCGGAGGGTGTGTCGGTGGCGAGCCTCACCGTTCCAACCGCAACTGCTTCTGGCTCGCGAAGCAGCGGGGAAACGGGACAACAGCAGGGCTCTGGCGGCACCGCCCGCACACTAGGCAGCCGTGGCTGCGGACAGAGTTGGAGAGCGGTGATGAGAAAGTCAGTGATCAGCGGGTGTAGTGCCTCCCATAGCCAGGGAAACACAGACACGCATACTCCCACTTGGCGGGCCAACTCCTCCCGTTCCTCCTCTCCGGAGCACCGCAGCCATTTACCACATAGTGACTCCACCGTCTGGAGGATCTCCCTCTCTTGTGTCGCTGGGTCCGACATGGTCGCGTCGTACTGTCACGGTCTGCAGAGACAGGCCGTGCGGTGGTGTGTGTGATGGACCCAGGTGCATACACAAGTGAGTAGACGGGAGTGGACTTAACAGAAAGCGAGCCTTTATTATGGCTGAAGACAAAGTGCACAAACAAAGCAGGGATGGCGTGACTAGACTATAACTAAACTGGGAAAACTAATACTGCGACAAACTAAGAAAACTCAGACTATGATGATCACTGCAAGGACTGACCGTGAAAACACGGAGGTGAGAACACAGACGACGCGACACAGACTGTACGAAACACAGAGACTAAATACACATGAGGGATGATCAGGGGAAGTGGATGCACACGGGGAACACAGGTGACACTGATAATCATAACAAGACACGGCAGGAGTGAACGTAACACTGATGGGAGATGGGCAAAGTAAAGCAGGAAGTACACAGAGGTTCAAACAGGAGGAGAGAGAGCACGGGGAGAACGCAGACATAACGGGCTGGGGAAAACATAGAATAAAACACAAAGAGAGACGAGGGCTCATAAATACACAGAGGGGCACACAGGGGGTAAGAGTCACGAAGGGAAAACACATAAGGAACAACGTAACAGATCAACCCAGGAGGCATGGCCTAAATAAAGAACAAAATACAAAAATACATGAAAACTAAGAATACTGGGCCCACATGGCCCAGGACCATGACACATTAAGAACTTGGTTGGAGGCTTTTAGCCTGCTATGCATTCAGCCTCATGGCCACAGTGGGGGTTTGTTTTAGCTTTGGGCTCAGTGCCAGGAATTTCCTTCGTCGTCTGCTCAGTCACCATGGCCATCGCTTATTCCTCCTAATTACATCCTCTACTAACATATTCATCGGCATGATGGACGAGTTTATCAACCAGGAGCGTTGCAGTTTATTCTGGCAGTCTTTCAACACTGAGGTTATAACGTAGACTTTGCTAGCAGTTAATACAAAGGTGTAGGGGGTATCAATGATTCCCCTTTGCTTTTTTAAAATTAAGTTTCCAGTGTAGTTAACCCCCTTCCATCTTCATTGCTCTCTTTGCCTTCAAGTCATCCAGTTAATAGATTAGAAGCACACATCACTGGGCAGAAATGCTTTCTGGGCTATTGACAAGGTGCTCAAGCACATCAGCTCAATCACCCCCTGTTGCTCTGTTGATGAGTAGCACTGCAATCACATCGGGTATAGAGGGCACGGTCAAAAGACACACTTAACATTTTATAACAAAGGAGACGAGGATGTACGCAAACCTGAATGGCTGTTGCTGGCTGTTATTTTACCTTCAGAATTAACCAACTTTACCCACTTAATCCGCTGCCAAACATCCTCATGTTACTTTTTGTTCTTTTTTCAACCATTTCTTGGTCCTGTGTGTTTGCCCGGTTGAACTGTGGGATGTAGTCTTGGTCACAGCTTAGAGACTGAGTGTCGGTACAATTGCAACAACATTTTCTTGGATGTGTTGAAGCTAAAACACGTGCTGTGTAATAAAGTTACAGTTAGCTGCATAATGCCCATGTTGGCTGATTGTGTTGACCGTCCGTGTTAGTTTAATATGTTGTTACATTACTGTTAAAAATCTGTTACATTTAAATGCATTTTTTAAGTTGGTGAGCATTTGTATTTAAGTATAGATGGTTTTCATTGGAATGATATTAGCACTACACAATACACAGAAAACATTTGGGCTGGTTAATAAATGATGTTACTGGACTGCATTGTTCTTTTTAATAGCACTTTTCCACTCTGCTGGAGCACTCAAGGTGCTCTATACAGCATGCCTCATTCACCCATTAATACAAGTGCTTTCTATCTAACATTCACATAGGAGACCAATACGCAGCAATCGGAGAAGGGTGCAGTAGCTTGGCCAAGGGTACGTTGGCATACAGACCAATGGCTAGCAGCCATTGATACAGACTGGAGCAGTCAGGGCTCTAAACACCAACCTTGCAGTTTGTGGATGACCTGCTCTAGCTCCTGAGCTACAGTCACCCCTGATAACCTATTTTGAAAATGTTCAGCTAAATTAACAAATCAGCCCCAGGGGTCAGGTTGCTAGTAGGCATCAGTTGCCCAGATATCCCTGTAATGTATTTGCCACTATGTCGGGGGTCAGGGGACGCCTCTATAGACTTTCCATGAAGCTGATCAAATTCTAGTTTACCCATGTGGCCTTCATAAAACTGGCTTTTTCTGGCTAATGTTAGCTTATGAGCTAATGTTAGGAATCCCTTCTAACTTGAACAAATTTCTTAATATTGACTGTAACAATATTAAAGGAGCGTTCCTATGCTTAAACTCTGACTAAAACAGTTTTTAAGGAAGAAATCAGGTTTTTGATTCTGGCTTATCTTCAAACTTAGATTGGTTATAAAATGAAGCAGTAGCTGACTAACATCAGTTTGCTGTGTTAAAACTGTTCAACTGTTAAAATGGGTTTCTGATTGTGGGGCTTTTGTTGAGTTTTGAAACTTTTATTGGGAACTATTGGTTTAATAATTGTATTGATTAGTGGACTAGGCGAGTATCAGCGAGGAGCATCCTTTGGATTTTCACAGAAAATAAGTCCATGTTTTAACATAGACAACCAGCACAGTCAAGGAAAGACTTTATTACATAATCTCTTCATACATTAGCCTAAAAAAACTAATAGATATAAATGTTACAGAGAGCACATTTAACTATAGAAGTTTTGTTTTGGACCATCATGTGACCTCGTCATGCCAGGACTGAATTGTTTGTTACTGAGAGCAGTTTCAGCAGGAATGTGAGCAATGCAGCCTGGGTAAATGCTGCATCCTTAGGATTATCAGCAGCATGCTATGCTAATGATGTAGCTCAGCAAGTGTGTGTGTGTGCGCGCGCACTGATATGTCAGCTCTGGCAGCTGCTCTGTGTTTGGACACAGGAGCCCGGTGAGGCGGCTGGCTGTGACAGGAACCCTGTGGGAGCTGCTGTGGATTCCCTCTCCACAGTAATTAGAGCGGGCAGGATGCTGGAGTAAACACACACACACACACACACACACACACACACACACAGAGCATTTTATGCATCATACTGCACAACAATAATTAAGGTGATTCCATGAGCTGTAACCTCCTGTTCCCATGATTAAAACTGATAAGCAATGATTTATTTCATTCAGAGTTTATTAAAGAAAAGAGATGCTGGTAGGGTTTGCAGTAGCACCGCAGGACATTCTCCTATAATATTTGCATATACGTATACATGGGCTTGCTTCAGAGACTGAATCAGCTCATGATGACGTGCTCAAACTGGGGTTGTGTTGGTGCAGCCAAAAATACATAACTGCTGTAGAGGCTGTGAGCCATGTCCCAACTGTGGTTCATATAATTTGCATTGATATTTTTTTCTTACAACCTTGAAGTTCCTAACATGAAAGTGAGCTGGTAGTCCACAGGTGCTGTAAAGAAATTTACAAACCCAAATCTACAGGCTGGAGAAGTGTCAAAAAGGAATCTGATTACTGGAACTTGAGCTTTTCAGTGAACTTTTGGGATGTTGATTATTGCTGTTTTGCTAAAGGCCATGCGCCATTACCTCTACAGCCTCCTATGGCCAACTTGGAGGCTCTCTTAAATGGGACAGTTATCTCTTGGAAGCCTATATTGCTGTGGCCAGTATATCGAGGCACTGACTCAAAAGGACAAAACAGCACTGGATCAGGCCGTGTGCACACTCTCCGTCCACACTGAGACGGCGTTTGTGGTCAAGGAAAACTGAGCTTTTTTAAAACACTCTCCGAAGTGGATACATTTGAAAACGCCGTCTGATAACAATGTTAATATGCTGAATATGTTGTCTCATGAAAAAAATGTACTTCTGTAATTCAAGCCTGCCCATTTTTAAAATAGATATTTCAAATTTCTAGAAGGAAAGTAGCCAGAATACATTAAACAATCTGTCTCAAGCCATTAGTTTACTAACCATTCATAGGACAGGTGCCTGTGTGGATGTCCCTGCCTAGCCTACCAAAGAGACTCAAACATGTAATATGAATGTACCAGTCAGTCACCAGTAAAGCTCCTAATTATCTTCTATGGCCATGCAGCGGGCTGCAGAGGTGTGTGGCCATGGTTGAATTAAAGGAGATATCGTGTTCTATCTGTCAAAATTGCCTCGGTCAGAATGATGGATAGAGGCTCCATCGGGTGCATAATTCCATCTAAAGAGGAAAATTCCTCCTTCATTTTAAAGCAGCGATGCCAATTACAGCTACAGCTCAGGTCTGCTGGGCCGGCTGCTCCTCCACGCAGAGCTGCCTTTCTGGAACACTGAGCACTGAAACCCTACTAAACACATTCAGATTGGAGCTTTTTAGACATATTCATGCCCTTCAACAGCCAGTCTCACACCGGTGCGCTCACATACACACTGAAACACACAAATACGGATGCACACAGGTAGTTCTCCAGGGAAACACTGCAACCTGTGAGCGAGCAGTGGTCTGCAGAAGAGGAGGATGCCTTGGAGAGTGGTTTGAATTTTCCATCACCAGCAACTGTCGGAAAAGACGAAAAGTAAACTCCCTTCATTTTACCAGCCAAATCGTACTTTTATATCTCTGCATAATGCATGCTCATATCAATCCTTAGCCCCCAATAAGACAGATTAAAGTAGTTGTAGGGATTTTTCTCCTCCCCTGATCCAGTGCATGTTCTTGTAAGAGGGCATATTTAGTATAGGGTCGATGCTGCTGCGGTGACTTCTGCATTAAAGAGATTTCAGACTCAACTATCTGCCATCTTCCTCTGTCGTTTATCTCCCCACAACAGGCCCAACACTCAGCTTCCATGCTCAAAGGCTCATACTGATGAATATAGCCTACAGTACACAGAAGACACACAATGACAGACACACACAAGCCATACAGCGACTTGGTGTTGCACACTGATAAAGAAGCAATTAAAGCCATCAGATTTCAGTGTCGAGTAAGAATAGTGGTTTATTTACTTATTGGTGCTCCCCTCTGCCTCAGTCACTGGTGACATTGAGAGTTACTTTATTTATCTAGTTGGAGAAGTTCTCACTCTGAGCACCACTGAGAATTTGAAGAGCACCCCTGTTTTTATTTACTAATGTTATCTTGAACTTACGGACACTTTCCTTAACTTTTTCTTCATGCCGTGCACACCTGTCAGGGTTTTACCTGCAGTGGCATCAGAAGACACAATGCAATGATCCCCTCGGGAAACCCTAACAGAGAGAATGACACCTCTCTGTTTAAGTGATGAGCAGATGTCTGTAGAGTGTAAATGAATTTAGAGCTCAGCAGAGGGTACCACACATGTGCTGTGCATTTTATTTACTCGTACATTTTTTTCAGGAGCACGTTTGTCCTTTAAGCTGATTTGGTAAATCTGATTCACACAGTTGTTGATTAGGAGACTGTCCTCACTCCAACCTGCTTTCCCCATCACCAAGGCTTAATTGCCAGTTGTTTAAAAAGAGGTGAATGCTAACTGTCTACATAGCAAGTTTGTCAGTAATAACTTAGATCAGACTAAAATGCTGATTTTGACCCTGGATTCATGCTGCATACTGTATACGTCACACTGGAAATTCCCTTTTTGAGACGTCACCATTAGTTTTGGCTTCTGCCATGTTGGTTTCATTGAACCAGATGTGACCAAACATTGATGAGAGAGAGTTAAGTTATTACTTAATGCTAGCCTCCTTCAACGGTCCCTCGTGGACACAGAAATCAGAGCCTTTACTTGGCCACAATTTTAAGAAGAATTAACTCTGTTCTCAGATCTTTGCTGTCTGCGAGTTCTTCAGACCATGTCCTTGGTTTTGTGTCCCAGCTGATCTCAGAGCCCTTGGGACAAGATAATTTCCCTCATGCAGTGCTTAGAGCTCTCCACAGTTCTGTTACTTGGCAAAAGAACTGAGCCTGTCATCCGTCCCTCGTGATTAAACACATCATGGTCAGGAAAAGTAAAAATGAGATATCTGATGACACTAAATCAGATGTTCAGTTCACCATCATCAGAGTTTTTAAATATGACAGGTGTCTTTGATAATCAGGACACCTCTGGTTCATAACAGTCTGACTCTCGTGGCTTGTAAATTAGATCACTGGTTCTTTCTTGCATTTCTCATATAGTGTTCAACAACAGCACTAAATTCGTCCAACCAACATCTGTGTTATTACTGCACAACTTTGCTCTAGTTTATTTCCTGAAGATGTATTAACTGAGCTCTAATAAGCCAACGTACACACACTTGTATGTTTCTTTGTATGAAGCACAGCAGGCTAAAGAAGGCTGGTAGTGTACCGGGGATGTATATAGGCCAGCAGCCTGGTTCAGCCCTCAGGATATTTTCTGCTCTGTTATTCCAGCATTATATCCTGACAGCCTCAGGCCAATGCAATTTATGGCGAGTACTGACTCAAGGCCATTCCCAAAGGCTGCCCCAAAACCCCTTCTTAGAATGCACCACTACAAAAATTATACAGTATAATATTTATTTAACAAATATATTGATATAATAAACCTTTAAAATACCAGAGATAGTAATGAACCTCATTAATGTTGAAAATATGTTCATGAAAATCTTCTGCTGCTGTGTGATTACAGATTTTTATTTGGGGGGGCTGTGACTCAGTGTCAACCAACTGGAAGGTCGGTGGTTCAATTCCTGGTTACTCCAGTCTGCATGGCAAAGTGTCTTTAGGCAACTTACTGAACCCCCTGTTACCTGTAATATATCTGTCAGACTGTGGTACTTATATAGTATATAAGTATATATAGCTTTAGTCAGTGAGAGTAAAAATGCACTACATAAGTACCAGGATATTTTCCCCATTCCTTATTTTAATTTAATAGAGCTGTGAAATAACTGGAAAAAGAAAAAATGTCACTGTAAAACAAAATGCATGTTCATGCATATACATTTCTCAGGCTGACCTTTTCTTAAATAGCCACTTCCTTAGTTAATTGTCAAGGGCGACCGTGGCTCAGGGGGTTGGGAATCGCATCTGTAACCGGAAGGTCGCCGGTTCGATCCCCGGGCTCTCTGTCCTGGTCGTTGTGTCCTTGGGCAAGACACTTTACCCTACTTGCCTACTGGTGTTGGCCAGAGGGGCCGATGGCGCGATATGGCAGCCTCGCTTCTGTCAGTCTGCCCCAGGGCAGCTGTGGCTACACCTGTAGCTGCCTCCACCAGTGTGTGAATGTGAGAGTGAATGAATAGTGGTATCGTACAGCGCTTTGGGTGCCTTGAAAAGCGCTGTATAAATCCACTCCATTATTATTAATTGTTCAGTTACAGAAAGCAAAGTCAGATAAAAAGATTATTTGGTTTGTTGTTGTTTTTTCTTTTGTTTTTAACAATAGTGCAATCATACATCCTTCCATCACACCCAGCATCTATAGGTGCTCTATTGCTTTATTAACTATTGGATTAGATCTCAATATGGAAATAATGTAGTTGATCAAGCACGATGGCATGTTTCAGATCATGCTGTGTAAAGCTACAGCTAGTTAGGAAAAGTTATGTGAGAAAGTCGAGCACCTGTGCAGCTAGATACTGTTATTAATATTATTAATATGAAAAAAGCCCATGTAGAAACTCAGCAGTATATGTTACAGTAACTGGCATTAGACTTCAGTCTTTCCTGCTTCTGTGCTCTTCTTCTTCTTTTGTCTTCTAGATGAAGAATTATTTGAAGCTTTTTGACAGGCAGCTTGAGGTAATATACAAAATGTTCAGGTTAGCATGCTACTCAGCTGCTCTGGCTCATCTCGTCTCAAAATAGCACTTCAAACTTCTAAAGGCATAAGTAGCGGCCAGTCCTTCTCTTGGTCCAGCATAAAGGGATTGTGTTTTCCTTTGTCATGTGAATAAAAAACCTAAAGGGACAATGGCTGAAACTCTTGGAGAGTACCAAAAAGGTGATTCTGTTCATCTGGGCGCATCATTTTCAACGAGAAACGTTTCATCACTCCTCCAAGTGACTTCTTTAGTGTCTTGGAAAGCGTCCATTGGAGAGCAGATGAACGAGGTATTAAAGTAGGGTTTGTTTTGAGCCTATACTCAGAGCTAACGCTTCCCTACACAGTGCTTATGACATCACCTCAGAGGTTCCTGTACGTGTTATTGACCCGTTCATCATGCAGGTTTTTGTTGTTGGAGTTTTTTTCATCCTGTAGCAGTGACTGTGGATGATAAAACACACACTGGCATAAAGTCACATAACGGACACACATTACAGTGTAACACAACTGGGCCAAGAAACAGAAATGTAACATTTAGGACCTGCACAGAAGTGATCGCGCTTACTTGAAGGGGGGGTGGGGGGACTGTTACCTTTTTCTGCATTACACGTGATTTCCTAAACGTTTGGTTCACGACTGCATTATGCAAATTATCTTATTTTTACATTACATTACATGTGATAATTACCAAGCCATTACTTGGTAATTATCCACACATGCAGAAGTGAAGTGTAACACTAACTCTTTGGCCTGTGAGTAAACTCCACAGACAACAAAGCATTCAAAGGCTTGGCTTCAAAAAGCTTCTATTATTAGGAAACGGGTATGTGGGTGGGGGTGGGTGGGGTGTTCCCTGTGTGTATAATCATTATTTGTATTCATGTGCATGCCTGTGTGTGTGCACTACATATAATAGAACAGGCAGTCAGAGATAAATGAGAAATGCAAATAAATTCACAGAACTAATTACTCCTTATGAAATCGAGTGAAGGTCAGTCAGGTGTGCTGAGACCTTGGGAGAAAGCTTTGTGTGTGAAAAGAAATAAACAGTGAAAAAATGAAATGCAGAAAATTACCTACGGAGGATATTTTTTAAAAAGTTTTAAGTGCTCATGTAGAGCACGTTTGGTCCTGAATTCTAATATAATGATTGTAACACAAAGTTAGCTTCCTGCTACGATATGTCGTCTTCCTTTTGTCTTCATGTTGGGTCTTTGTCACCCTTGTTTATTTTTTACTTTATTTATGTTGTTAAATTTATTGTCTTAAGTCTTTGAGGTCCACACCAAGAAAAAACAATGGAAAATTTTTGTTTGCATTTCTTATTGACTTGGATGAGTAATAACCACAATCAATAATTATTTTTCAATAGACCCTGTAGTTTTTAAAATATTAATCTCTACCAAATGGTTGAGATGTCACTTCATGGTAAACGTATGACCGGTAATCACAGGCTCCATGGCCCTTCTTCATCAGGTCTTTGTCTGCCATCAGGGGAGCTCCACCGGTGCAGTTTGGTCATACAGTACCAATGCACCTGACACCAGAGGAGGTGTGCAAGTTCTGGACCAAGATGAAACTTGTGAAGAGCTGAGGTTCGTTTATGGGTTTGTATAGTGTTTTTTTTTACCCCTTAGAGGGAGCTTCTGTTGCTTTTCACTGAGGGGAGCATTGAAGAACATAGACCCCCCTGATACAGCAGCAAGTCGTGGATGATGCCAGACGAACCTGCTTGGCAGAACAATTTAAAGTCAAGTCAAGTCAAGTCAAGTCAACTTTATTTGTCAATTCTGCCACATGTACAGGACATACACAGAATAGAAATTGCGTTACTCTCAAACCCTAGTGATTAGAAAAATGCAAATAAAATAATTAAAAAGTAAAAATTTAAATAAATACAATACAATTTTACGTATAACAAAAAAAAAGCTATGCAATATACAATATACAATATTCAAGTAAGAAGGCATAGTGGTGCAAAATAGGCAAATAGTGCAAATGGGGATTTAGTAGTGTACGGTAAGAGATAGTGTAACAACAGAGTCTTATGAGGTCCAATGCTTAAGCAGTCCAATGCTCCACAAAGTGACTGGAGCAGGCCAGTGAGTGCGTCAGAGAGTGAGTGTGTGTGTGTGTGTGACAGAGTTCAGTGAGACCGTGGTGGAGAAGAGGGGAGAGGGGGGCAGAATCGGGAGGGAGTTTAGCTTCCTGACAGCCTGATGGATGAAGCTGTCCTTCAGTCTGCTGGTCCTGGCCTGGAGACTCCGCAGTCTCCTCCCTGACGGCAGCAGCTTGAAGAAGCTTTGCATTGGGTGCGTGGGATCAGCCGCTATGCAAAGGGCTTTTTTAGTGAGACGGGTGCTGTAAATGTCCTGGAGGGAGGGGAGAGAGACACCAATGATCCTCTCTGCAGCTCTCACTATGCGTTGGAGGGATCTATGGCAGGACGCATTGCAGGCTCCAAACCACACAGTGATGCAGCTCGACAGGATGCTCTCGATGGTGCCTCTGTAGAAAGTGTACATGATGGGGGCTGGTGCTCCTGCTCTTCTTAGTTTGCGGAGAAAGAAGAGACGCTGCTGTGATTTCTTGGCCAGTGCTGTGGTGTTGTACGTCCAGGAGAGATCCTCTGTGATGTGCACACCCAAGAACTTGGTGCTGCTCACTCTCTCCACAGACGCTCCGTCAATGGTCAGAGGAGCATGTTGGGTGTGCATTCTCCTGAAGTCCACAACAATCTCCTTCGTCTTCTCCACATTCAGAGAGAGATTGTTGTCAGCACACCACGTGGCCAGGCGTCTCACCTCACTTCTGTAGTCGGTCTCATCCCTGTTGCTAATGAGACCCACCACCGTTGTGTCGTCCGCAAACTTGATGAAGAGGTTGGAGCTGTGTGATGGAGTGCAGTCATGGGTCAGCAGAGTGAAGAGGAGGGGGCTCAGCACACATCCCTGCGGGGCCCCCGTGTTTAAAATGATGGTGCTGGATGTATTACTGCCGACCCGTACTGCTTGAGGTCTTCCGGTGAGGAAATCCAACAGCCAGTTGCACAGTGAGGTGTTGAGCCCCAGCTGGACCAGTTTTTGAGTGAGCCCCACTCATCTGGTTTGTTGGCAATATACTGGTGGGGAGTGCCAGCCCATGGGAGTGCCATGTGTAAATGTGTGATTTCCACATGTTATTCTTGATTTTTACAACATTTACTAACTCAGAAAGTTACAAAAATGACTTACTGAGGAAATTATTTCAGCATATTCTTGCTGTGCTAACACTTAATGTGATTTATCAACAGCAATGGATAAACAAAATAGGTTTAGTGGTCTGATTTTATGGCCAATAATCAATTTGAATAACATTTAGGTTATGTTAGCAGTAGCACCATAAAGTGACAAATCAACCTTTTGGTTGACCACTTTTAAAAAATAAATTATTAAACATTTAATTTCACTTTTTTAATGCTGTCAGGTGACACACATCTGTTTAGTAAGTCTTCTAACACTATCATAGATCAAAAAATTATATCCTTCTACCTTAGTTTAATCAAAAATGGTTGGAGAGAGTTATAAGAAGAGCCAACCGTTTACATTCACAGCGCCTTCTGGTGGATTTTTTGGGCATTACAGATGTAAACCAATTGGTAGAAAAGACTCAATAATGTAGGTCAATTTCAGTGAAAGCCTCAGTTAGATATAGGGCCTGAAAATGTGCTCTACCAATTGGTTGGGCAGAACCGTGTAAATGTGTCCGTCTGTGTACGTGTTTCTGCTTGGACACGGAGACGGGCTTTCACCCCCACAAACACGCTCCAGTGCAGTCCTCCAAAATCCCGACTGCACATTGTTGGACTCTGATGACACGTCAGTACTTCAGACTGCAGGCATACAACTGCTCACAGACTGCCTTCACACAAGCATAAAACAAGCATTAGTAATACACCGTATATAACAAAGATGCAGCAACAGTGTTGTCAGATTGGTTTCCGCAGGACTGAGTGCCAAGTTATCAGCTAACTAGCTTGCTTTGTGAGGTACAGCCATAAAATGTATGAGTGCAATGCACAGACAGAGATACCCGTGCTTCTTGGACAGGCTGTACCAAATAGCAAGTCATTTTCTTTCTTAGATAACAGCATTAAAATATATGTATAACAAATGTGGTGCAGAGCTGCAGTTCAGGGAGGGAAATTAGCAGAAACTAGCTTTCTTTTTTCAAACTACAAGTATCCATTTGCTTATTAATAAATTCTTAAGTTCTTCTCTTCTCCCTGCTAGACTAAATGTTTCCTATTAGAAAGGTACCCTGCACATGTGGGAGCTGCTTGTTGTTTTTAATTGGAGATGCACTGGGCGAATGTTCTCAGCGCCCTGCCAAGTTCTCTCTCGCCGTCTGCTTTGTCCTGCCCAGCCACCCCTGCCCTCCTCTCTGCTCACACTGAGAGACTCCCCAGCTCTTTTAATTTGCCAGGAAGATCTTATTAAGAGCATATACCTCCTCCAGAGAGGTACTCTGGCATCTGCTTGATTAAAATGATGGATGGCGATGGGGATATGCTGTCTCAGAGAAATTGTAAGGCTCAGAGAGGCATTTTGTCTTTCCAGGCCTCTCAGGTCACCCTCTGACTGCCTCCTCCACACTGGTGAAATTTTGGCATCACTGAAGGCGCCAATGGCCTGAGGCTAATGTAGCGCCGCTCGAATGCCAAGAGTCTGCTCAGTGGTTGGTTGGGCACTAATAGCTGTCAAGTGTGACATCAGTTAACTGATCCCAAAGCTTTTCAATTGTTTTCAAGCAGCTTCGGGGTCAAGAAAGCAACAGTGCAATAAAATACATGCTCACAGTGCAACCAGAGGAACCGCAGAGCAATTCTGCTAGAACATCATTTAGGCAATATACTAGTTTATATTCATTTCATGGATATTCAGATGGATTTTTGTTAACATAATTTGTTATAGTAAGAAATGTGTCACGTTATACAGCAATGCTGAAAGCCACATGTCAGGAATCAGTGCTCATGTACTGTGAACCATAAGTTTCACTTGTCACATTCACAAGACAGTGCAGTCCAAAATATACTGAGCTGAAGCCAATCAAAGAACAATGCTACCTATGGCGCCAAGTAACAAAGCAATATATGACAGTGCATATAAACATTTATGCAATCATGTGGAAAAACTGACTGCATCCTATGACGGAGCATCTTGTCGAACCACCTGTAGCAGCAGTGACTTCATGCAATCATTTTGTGTATCAGTCTGTCGCATCATCGTGTTCAGTGCAGGTGTTGTTTAGTTCATTGAGATCTGTGGGCACTCGTTTATACACAGCTCACTTAAGCTCTGACCACAGCATTTGAACTTGGATACAACTTTTGTTTTTTCAATAGGAAGAGGGCCATGTGACACATCAGACTTATTGGTAATGTCACAAGAACAACAATGGTGTGCTTGGTTTCAACGTAACTTTATTCTTTCATGAGTTATTTACAAGTTTCTGACCACTTATAAAATGTGTCCAATGTGCTGCCCATTGTGTTGGATTGTCAATGCAACCCTCTTCTCCCACTCTTCACACACTGATAGCAACACCGCAGGAGAAATGCCAGCACAGGCATCCAGTATCCGTAGTTTCAGGTGCTGCACATCTCGTATCTTCACACCATAGACAATTGCCTTCAGATGACCCCAAAGATAAAAGTCTAAGGGGGTCAGATCGGAGACCTTGGGGGCCATTCAACTGGCCCACGACGACCAATCCACTTTCCAGGAAACTGATCATCTAGGAATGCTCGGACCTGGCGTGAACTGAGGGTCCTGTTCCAATTTCTGTTTTGCCTATTCTGCAAATTCTGTGGCCGATCTGGGTCATCCTCGTTGAGATGCTGCAGTAGCTGGAGTTTGTAAGGGTGCCATTTGTGAGTAGCTAATATCCGCTGAAGCGATGTTCGACTAATGCCACTCTCCAGCGACATGCGGCGAGTGCTACGCTGTGGGCTCTTGCTGAATGAAGCTAGGACAGCCACTGATGTTTCTTCATTACTGACAGTTTTCTTGCGTCCACATTTTGGCAAATCCAACACTGAACCAGTTTCACGAAACTTAGCAAGCAGTTTGCTAACTGTAGCATGGGAGATGGGTGGTCTCGTAGGGTGTCTTGCATTGAAACCTGCTGCAATGACCCGGTTACTGCGTCCACCAGATATCAACACAATTTCGATCCGCTCCTCACGTGTTAACCTCTTCGACATGTCAATGACTGTGAACAAAGAGAAACTTGTAAATAACTCATGAAAGAATAAAGTTACGTTGAAACCAAGCACACCATTGTTTGTCTTGTGACATTACCAATAAGTTTGATGTGTCACATGGCCCTCTTCCTATTGAAGAAACAAAAGTTGTATCCAAGGTGGCCGACTTCTAAATGACCACCATGGTCACCGCCCATCTTGAGGAGTTTGCCCCTCACATATACTAATGTGCCACAAACAGGACTTTAATATCACCAACCATTCCCATGTTATTACGGTGTATCCACATAAATGGCCCACCCTGTAGAGTGTACAAAGGAAATCTGGGATGCAAAATAAAAAGGGATCTTTCTGCTTCCCAGCATGAGCATTGTTGTTTCATGTGCAAAGTATTCCCTGGCAGCCACAGTCACTGTGGGAAAGTCCTTTGTGAAAATGATCCCCGTGTGCCATGTCAGGTTGCTGAGAGACGGTCTGCCTGCTGCAGGGCTGCAGAGGTGCAGTATATGTTTGAAATAATCAGGAGAATTCTCCTAACCTGGCTGCTCCTGGCTTTCCACCACACTGAGGTCAGAATAAAGTTACTACATGATCTGGAGCCCACTGTCTATCAAAGCTGTCTACTTTTACACAACTTTCTTTTCATCAGCTGAGTAACTTTGCTACCTTTTTACCAAAAAGAACTAAACTGATGTCCACAGCTCCCATTTTATATGCCAATAAAGTCTAAACAATATTAGCAAATGGAAGTGTTGCATACTGCAAAAAACAAACCAACAGAATGAAGTGGGCCAAATGGCTTTTGTCTTATAAGAAGTATCAAAAATATCTTTACAAATACAATCTTACCTCAATTATGAACCTCTAAATAGTCAGTTCAATGTTGCTTTATGTCTGTGCAACCTGTAATCAACTTTGCAATCATTATCTTTCTTACTGAAACCTGATGCTAAAAATCTACCTTGCCTGCAGTGATTTCTTCTCCTCTTGGCAGATGTAAAATTGCTCATTGCTGTCGTCACCAAAGCTAAATTGAGATAGAGAGAGTTTTGTTGTGTCAAAGAGCTTTTGTCAATTGTACGACAACAACGTGAGGCCCATGTTGTCCGGTCAGCTGCTCAAGAATAGCTTATAGTTGTTAAGCTGCGGGATCAGCGCGCACAGCGATCTGTAACTACGAAAACACTTTTTGGTATTAAACTACAACACATGTCTGCAGACAGCCTTTAAATGAATAAGGTGCACCTGTTGGCATTTTATTGTTTTTATAAAAGCATTGAATGAGCAGCCAATAACACTACTGTATACTGTTACAAAAAACAGCTTAAAAAAACGGTAATATTCTGGGAGCTGGGGCGCCAAAATACGACCGTAAAATAACAGAAAATAACTTCCTCATGAAAATACGGTTATTTCCAGTAATGAAAATAGAGTTTGTTGCGCTAATTTTACATGGGATTCTGCCTTTTCCAAGTGCTTTTAGACATTAAATTAGGAACATTTTAACGTGATCAAACAATGAAATTACCTATAAACAAGGGTAATACGTAAATGTACAGAAATATACAGTTAAATAAAAATGGATTGCATGCCCTGGGACAGAGGCGAGGCTGCCATATCACACCATCGGCCCCTCTGGCCATCACCTGTAGGTGAAGAGTCTTGACCACGGACACAAGGACCAAGAGTGTCCGAGGCGGGGCTCGAACCGGCAACCTTCTGATCACAAGGCGAACTGCCAACTCTTGAGCCACGATCGCCCTAAAGAGCAATGATAATACTTATGTGATGTAACACAAGCTTATAGGAATCATGTTATATACTTTTCCATAGCATTACATTTGAATTCAACAGTTCGATCTTTCAAATAACGGACAGATATTTGTGAAACCATGATACATTTGTGAATCTGTATCTAAATATGCATATGTACAGACAGATACATTTAATAATCATGAAAATTATGTTTTATTAAGTTACAGTGATTTAACGTTAATTTACATTTGAAATGTGAAATCAGTCTATTTACGTAACTTTAATGATGTTCTAGAAGAACAGAGCAAAACTGTAAAATGCAGTAAAATACTTTCATATTAGGATGTTTTCCTACAGTGCAGCCGCGACCTTGTGGTTGTTAGTTCACATTCATTGGCCGATGCTTAGCATCATGTTATTATGTGTCCCAACATCCAATGGCATGTCACATTGTTTTCATGGCCACACCCTCACCCCAGGTGCAGAGGCCTATTTCTTTGTTGTGAATACTTTGAGATTTGTATTAATTGCAAGTCCTACCTCTACATTTATTTTTTAAAATATATAATTAGCACAGCGTGCAATGTTTTATGTTTTTATTCCTATTAATTATATTTTCACTTGTTACCTCTGAATTATTGAATCAGACCTAGATGACATGAAATCAGCACAATTATAATTCAAATACTCCTTTAATTATTGATTATTCTCATTAATTTCCGATCATTTTATATATTTTTCCATAGTATTACATTTGAATTTAACAGATCATTCTCTCACATAACAGACAAATATTTGTGAAATTATGATACATTTCTGACTGTATTTTTACAATCTAAATATGCATATGTACAAAAAAATATTTAAAAAACAAGTAAATTGTGTTTTACTGTATTTACAGTGATGTTATGTTATTTTACCTTTGACATGTAAAATCACAGCCTACTTATGTAAATGTAATGATATTCTAGAAAGACAGTACAAAACTGTAAAATATACAGTAAGATACTTTGACATTACTATTCTTTGGAACAGTGTAGCTTTACTCCCAGCAGATAAACATTTGCTGACAAGAGTTTGAAGATGACTGTCTTATTAAAAATTCAAAAACTGTCTTTTTGTGATCTAAACATCTCAGATTTTTCTAGATATCTGTATAACATCCTGAAAGGAGGATGTCTTTTTAAAGGCCATTACTGAGCAGAACATGGATTGGTGAATTTGTAGTTTATTGCATTTCAAGACCTATTTTCTTACTCCAGCCCACCTGCTGAACTCAACCCCATCTCGCACCATCAGGTCTAATCAGGGTTTCCTCTGTGTTTATGGAGCTGTGGCTGCTGGGAGGTGTGGTTCACCTAAATACCTGGCCACAGCACAACACTGAGCTTGGTGTCTATTGGCTCTCATTAGCTGTGCCACTTTGCACCAATACAGTGGGCAGGGATGCACCCAGGCTGTAGCTTTTAACTGCCTCTAACAGTGTATTAACCATTAATTCAATTTAAAGACGGAATAAGAAGGTCTTCACCTTCCCATTGCACAGAATGACCATAATGCACCTGTGAATCACTGATTACCTGGCTGGCTGCTAACAATTTGTTTTCTAGCCTCTGTTGTGGGTCAAAATCTCCCACTGAACTGTTACCACCCCACCCGCTCCAGTTATTAAGTCAGCGCAGCCTACTCATCCCTGTTGTGTGACTTTATTAAGGTGAAATTAAGCCCACAACTAACTTTAAATACCACCGTTTAATAAGGCCCACTTTACAATTTTCAAATTCTGAACTAATAGCTTTAAAATTGCTTAATAACTCCTATATGTCTCATGCAGAAGGACGATAAAATGTGTATCCAGCCCCATCTGCTCCTCGTTACGTTACTTGCTAATCGGTGTTATTAGTCCGCAGCATATGGAAACTGCCTCACCAAATGGAGTACATACTGACTTTTCTAAGCAGGAAAATATCAGTGCAAACTGATTTGAAAGCTCACATATAGAGCAACACAAATCCATAGCAGGAAACTGATTGAAGTGTTAAATTCATTGAAGTGGAAAAATCAGTTTTGTGTGCAACTTGAACTGTCTCTGAGATGAACAGTGAAATGTTTCACTCCACTGCCAACCTCTCCTGCATCGCACCACATTCAGTATTTATTTGAACATGCTGGTATAACATTAGTGTGGCATCTTGATGCCTCAGTTTGAGCTTGGCGTTAATTACCTGTGCAACTCTGCAGAGCTGCAGGCTAACTGTACAATACTGTACTGTACTAGCAATGAACTTTGTGGAATCACACAAGAACCTGAAGCAGGTTTATAGTTAGCCATGGGCAGGTGATCCCTGTATCATGTCACTCCAGTTCTACATTAATAATCTGCCATATCCTGTATGGACTTTTTAAAAACAGCCCCACTGTGTGTTCCTTGTTGTCAGTTGCATTAGACATCTCTGTCAGTTGCAGCACTATCATATTTTCCTTAAAGACACACAGCCTGGTGGACGATGGGCTCAATTGCTTGTTTTGAGTTTTATTGTATGCAACATGCTGCTTATTTTCTAAATCCAGAGTAAAATAGACCATGACGCTCTGCCCTAGGGTGCCTACTGCACTTCTGTTCACTCGGTTTCAAATCAGGTGAGATTGTTGTGGTTCAAACATTCAGTTCAAGGCTTTAAAAACAGGAAACAAATGAGGCTACATCCATCACTTAAATACAGTCTATGGTTAACGATGCTAATATCCCCCGTCATTGCTTTTTTGATTTTTCTGTGTGTTACATATAGACAACTACTGATTAGCGATAATATCTCCTGATGAGATCGAGGCTTGCTGATGATTTCCTGCCTTAGTTGTCAGAAAAGCTTTGGGACTCACCTTTTCATCTATTCACTTCACTGTTGACTCAGTTCGGTGTAAATTGAAAATACTGTTCACCTAATAATGATGCAGTTTTCCTTCTTGACAAAACCTCCATGGATTTCATTTAAGACACCTTTTAGGGCAAAGTATTTCCATTTGAGGGTGAAGAAAATCCACTTCCTCAGCTGAATGAAGTGAAAGCGAATTACTTTAACGTTCAGCTAAGAGCCTGAGCTCAGCTCAACATTAGAGGCTGTCAGAGGTGCAGGGTGTGAAGCTGTTAAGCTTAGCGAAGTGATGGACTGTCATATTAGGAAAACTGTTTCAGTGACTGACGCCCACCTCAATGTGATATTTTTTATAACGCTGGTATTTTGGCAATTTAAATAAAAAAAAATCATAGTTTTGTGTGATTATGGTTTTTCGTGCATTTGTGTTTTTGTAAAGTGTTGGGTTACTCTTCTTCCTGCCAAAGAGCTGATGTAAAGAAGGAGCAAGCCAGAGTGATTGACAGCAGTGGTCAGATGACACATTTCTTTACAGTAGGCTGTATGTAAACAGTCTTTGACTGACAGCCAGTCAGCTGGAGCACAATGCAGTCTCCTCTTGTGTTTCAGTAATGCAATAACAATTCTATCCTATCCTTTTCTAACAAACTTTAATACAAAATATTTCTCTCTGAGTCACAGCAGATTGAGCTGTAGAGCTTAAAAACACAGTCATTTTCTCCTCTCAACTTTGTGCCTCTTTTACTGCACTCGCAGAGCACATGCATGAATATCAGGTGTCTTGGGAGGAGTGCAAAATCCATAACCAGCTTTGCTCTATTGTCATGGAAAATGTCAAAGATTCAGTTCTCTGTAGTCGTTAGCGGGAACAAAATCATCTGAGACAGGATGCTGTAGTGGTTACTCGGTTTCAGGCTGCACATTTCAGCTGTCTGATAAATAAATACAAAGCCTTTCCCAGCCAACATTTATATGTGGGGCCCATATGGTTTGGAAATGGGCTGAAAAATGGGCCCCATATAGGATTGTCCGCGGGTTCCGTAATGGCCCCATGTTAAATGCCCATATAGGTGTTATATTGGTAAAATCTAGGAACTAAATGGGCCCCAACTGGGCAACATACACAGAAACCCACCCGGGCCCCATCTTTTAATTTTTTTTGGGTACCATGTGGGCACCACATAGGCTAAAAAGTGGGTTTTAAGTGGGATTGTCCGCGGGTTCCATAATGGCCCCATTTTATAAGCCCATCTTGGTGTTATATTGGCAAAATCTAGGAACTAAATGGGCCCCAACTGGGCAACATACACAGAAACCCACCCAGGCCCCATCTTTCAAGTTTTTTGTGGGTACCACGTGGGCACCACATAGGCTAAAAAGTGGGTTTTAAGTGGGATTGTCCGCGGGTTCCATAATGGCCCCATTTTATAAGCCCATCTTGGTTTTATATTGGTAAAATCTAGGAACTAAATGGGCCCCAAATGGGCAACATACACAGAAACCCACCCAGGCCCCATCTTTCAAGTTTTTTGTGGGTACCACGTGGGCACCACATAGGCTAAAAAGTGGGTTTTAAGTGGGATTGTCCGCGGGTTCCATAATGGCCCCATTTTATAAGCCCATCTTGGTTTTATATTGGTAAAATCTAGGAACTAAATGGGCCCCAAATGGGCAACATACACAGAAACCCACCCAGGCCCCATCTTTCAAGTTTTTTGTGGGTACCACGTGGGCACCACATAGGCTAAAAAGTGGGTTTTAAGTGGGATTGTCCGCGGGTTCCATAATGGCCCCATTTTATAAGCCCATCTTGGTTTTACATTGGTAAAATCTAGGAACTATATGGGCCCCAACTGGGCAACATACACTGAAACCCACCCAGGCCCCATCTTTCAAGTTTTTTTGTGGGTACCATGTGGGCACCACATAGGCTAAAAAGTGGGTTTTAAGTGGGATTGTCCGCGGGTTCCATAATGGCCCCATTTTATAAGCCCATCTTAGTGTTATATTGGCAAAATCTAGGAACTAAATGGCACCCAACTGGGAAAGTACACAAAAACCCACCCAGGCCCCATCTTTCAAGTTTTTTGTGGGTACCATGTGGGTTCCACATAGGCTAAAAAGTGGGTTTTAAGTGGGATTGTCCGCGGGTTCCATAATGGCCCCATGTTAAATGCCCATCTTGGTGTTATATTGGTAAAATCTGGGAACTAAATGGACCCCAACTGGGCAAAGTACTCAGAAACCCACCTGGGCCCCATTTTTCAAGTTCTTAGTGTGTACAAGATGAGGAAAACATGAGCTAAAAAGTTGGAATGGTATTATCAGTGGGTTCTGTAGTTGCATCTTACTTCTTGTTTGAATTGGCTAATTTCTGGCACTGGGCGGGTCCCATGTAGAAAAACAGCCACAAAATCAAATTAACAGACGGCCAATACGGCTTCTGTGACACAAAGACACTAAATATATTAAAGCTGACTGCAAATAGAAACATCAAGAGGGGACACAAAACACATTTTGTTCACATTTATTTTGTCACACAACTGTGGGTTTAAGTAACTGTATTCCAAGGAGTGTGAACTTAAAAAACTAGAAATATCAAACTACATTCAAATTGCTTAGAGTTGAAACTGTAGCAACATGGGAAAAAATAAGAAGGGAAACTCAGAACCTTGTCTTGAATCAGCAGAGGTGTCTGTTATGTTTTTTTACAGAGCCGTTAGTCTATTTTGTCCCCTAGCAGCCCTCAGTCCTCCTCTGTCTCTAGCTCCAGTGAACCATTTGGAGAGAGCTTTCTCTGCTTCTTGCAGGTTGACTTTTGCAGTCAAAGAATTCTTCTTCAGTGCCTCTGCAAATGAAGAAGAAAAATGGGTAAGCCAAAGTAAAGGTAACCATAGCTTACTTCCTTTGGTAATGATTTACAAAGAACAATGTTTATTTCACTTTCTTGCCTCAAATATATAAGATGGCACAATAACCAATCTCACTTACACTTTCAAACACTTTATTAAAAAAAGTGTCTCAAGTGAAATTAACTTACCATACACAACATTAAAGAGGCGCAAATCTCGGAACTTTTTCTTCCCATGTCGGCCAAGCAAGTTGTACTCCACGGCAAGCTCGGGTGATATGAGGAATTTCATCATTCTCCTTGTAGCATCATCTACACTTGTTCCCCCTATATCTGCTACCATGGCAACCTGAGGGGAACATACAAAAAGGACAGATTAGATCATAGGTGTCAAACTCTGGCCTGCGGGCCAAATTTGGCCCGCAGCCTACTTATATTTGGCCCGCGAAGCCATACCAAATTACTATTAGAGCTGGGCTACTGGTATTATACAGCTACTATATATATATATATATATATTGTTTAGTATTAAGCTTTGCTTGTTCCATATTCAGTTTTTCAGAAAAATGTGTTTGAGTCTATAAGAAAAGATTCATTCCTATATCTGGAGGAATAAATATATTTCAATAAATATTAACGTTAGCCCGCGACTTTGTTCCAGTTTTGAATTTTGGCCCACTGTGTATTTGAGTTTAACACCCCTGAATTAGATACTGGCATCTGGGTAGGATGCCTCCCTGGGGAGGCGTTTTGGGCACATCCAACCAGGAAGAGACCCAGAGGAACACCCAGGACATGCAAAAGGGACTATGTTTCTCTGCTGGCCTGGAAATGCCTTGGGATTCCGCTGGAGGAGCAGGGCCAAGAGACTGGAGAGAGCGAAGTCTGGGCCTCTCTACTTAGTACCGGATTGGGTCACAGGGGGAGCAGCCTAAGCTTAAGATAATGGACCAGGAATGGAGGATAAATGGACGCTTTACATATTACTTAATGTTAATTGTGTGGAGATAAAAAAATACTACACAGCAAAATCTCCAGTTTTAAATTAACACTGGAGAGTGTCTATATGGGTCCACACCTCAGAGTGTTAAATACAACACTGTTGAGTGTTAAATTAACACTTTTGACAGTGTTATATGTTTAAAAGTAACCTAGTCAGTTTTGAAGATTAACAATGGCTAACACTGAGCAGTGCTGATTTTCTAATACTGGAAAATAACTCAAAATGTTAGAAATATTCCAGTACCGTCATGGAAAACCACCATGGTGGAAAACCAAAACAGCAAAAGTAAGAGGGAATTCATGACGATGTTTACGTGAAGCGAAATTTTCAGTGTAGTTTGGATCTTCTTTTGCTGCTGGTTCAGTCAATATTGTTTGAAAAAAGATAAAACCTGCAGCTTCAGAATCTAGCACAAAAAACACAAAGTGCCGTCGGCTGAGAAAGGCCACATCTCACTGATTCTGATCTGTCGGCGGGTCCGCGCTTTGTGTTTACATCTTTGTGCAGAATGCGTGTGCCTGCTCTCATTTACTTTCTCCAAACTAAAATAGGTTTTATTTGATAAATCTATAATCAAAACCCACCCCTATTCCTTACCCCTTTATCATTTATCCATAATGTTAAGCAGGACACCTGTGAATATTTTGTTGTTTTAGCTGTAAAAGTGTCATAAAATCAGCTGTGAGTGTGTGTGCTTTTTTCCATTTTTTCAGGATTACTTCTAGTTTCCACATCTGCTAGGTTTTTTTCTCTACTGTATACTATAAGAGTGTAATCGGGGATTAATAACAGAAAAGGGCAAAAAACAAACTTGAAATTTTACTGTTGTTTTAACTGAAAAAGGGACTCATAATGTACATGAATAAAAGATTTCGAATAGGCAATTTGAATTATTAATTGTAAAACAGAACAAAAACAATTTTGTGACCTTTGGCCCTGTGGTTTGTTTTTGGGCATCTCTTTTCTTCTAAATAAGACCAGCTGTGTTGGGCCCCTGGTAGAGCTCTGGTTGGAAGAGACAGGTTGGAAAAACCTGTCATCGGCGACGGGTTGGGGGCTAAAAGGTTAAAATAAATAGGAACTGGCCAGAATTTGCATAAACTATCATAGCAGAACAAATATAAGAAATCTATCCGTTATCAAAATCAGAATCAAATGCTTCATTAGAATAAAAAAAATGTAACTTTCTGGAAGGTAAACATATGGTATAGGGCTGCCACAAACGATTATTTTGATAGTCGACTAGTCACCGATTATTTTTGCGATTAGTCGACTAATCAGATCATCATCCATTGGACATAAAACGTACAGCTTATTGCTGTCAGGGCTGCCGAGGCGAGCCGTGTGGAATAAATGAGGATCCAAGCGCAGGCAGTCGTAGAGGAGTGAAGGTGATTTATTTGAACACAAAGGAATGTGGACAAACAGCAAACGGGGCTCGAACTAAACTAAACTGGGAAACAACTAAACTACAGAGCACAAACCTGAATGAAAACGAGCAGAGGAGGATGACGATGAACAGCAGGGAGCAGACACGGTGGATACACAGACTGACACTGAGTAATACAGACGAACCGGCAACAGGCAGGAGAACACACAGGGCTTAAATACACACACCAGTAATCAGGGGATGAGAGACAGGAGGGCAACACAGCTGGGAGGAATCTGGGCTGACGGGACAGGGGAAACGTAAACTGATCACACTCACATACGACACAGACCTTCACAATAAAACAGGAAACTCAGATACATGGAACCAGACAAGACATTGAACTAAACAGACAGATTCACAAACAGATGGGGAGACACCATAGACAGACAGGTACAGACGCAGACTTAGAGGCAGATCGAAAATAACACAGAACTTAAACAATCATCATCTAGAAAATGATAACAAACTAAAAGCGCTGGGTCACCGACCCAGGACCATGACAGTACCCCCCCCTCAAGGGCTGGCACCAGACAGCCCAGCAGAAACGAAAAAACGGACCAAAACAAAACAGAAAACAACCCGACCAGGGCGGGCGGAGGGGGCCCAGGACGGAGGGACAGAGTCCAAAAAGGCCCAGATGGTCAAGTTCAGGAGGCCGACCATGCGAACGGCAACGGGGCAGGTCCGGATGCCGGCCGCGCAGTAGGCAGTGGCGTGGAAACAGTTCCGGGGGCCGACCGTGCGGACGGCAACGGCGGCGCGGAAACAGTTCCGGGGGCCGACCGTGCGGACGGCAACGGCGGCGCGGAAACAAGTCCGGGGGCCGACCGTGCGGACGGCAACGGCGGCGCGGAAACAAGTCCGGGGGCCGACCGTGCGGGCGGCAACGGCGGCGTGGAAACAAGTCCGGGGGCCGACCGTGCGGAAGGCAATGGCGGCGTTCAGGAGGGCGTCCATGGTGGCGGAGATGCCCAACAAGCGGCCTGGCAGATGACCGACGATGAGGAGGTGGTAGTAGAGGACCTGAAGGCTGCGTGGCCCCTGCAGCCCCAGGCGAAGCGGAGGCTGGACCAGACGAGGCGGAGGCGGAGGCTGGACCAGGCGAGGCTGATGAGTATGCTGGAGCCGGACCAGGCGAGGCTGATGAGTATGCTGGAGCCGGACCAGGCGAGGCTGATGAGTATGCTGGAGCCGGACCAGGCGAGGCTGATGAGTATGCTGGAGCCGGACCAGGCGATGCTGATGAGTATGCTGGAGCCGGACCAGACGAAGCAGCTGATGAGGATGAAGCAGTGGCTGGACCAGACGAAGCAGCTGATGAGGATGAAGCAGTGGCTGGACCAGACGAAGCAGCTGAAGCTGAAGAGGAGGATGCTGGAGCCGAAGCTGAAGAGGAGGATGCTGGAGCCGAAGCTGAAGAGGAGGATGCTGGAGCCGAAGCTGAAGAGGAGGATGCTGGAGCCGAAGCTGAAGAGGAGGATGCTGGAGCCGAAGCTGAAGAGGAGGATGCTGGAGCCGAAGCTGAACCAGACGATGCTGACGCAGAAGCTGGACCAGACGATGCTGACGCAGAAGCTGGACCAGACGATGCTGACGCAGAAGCTGGACCAGACGATGCTGACGCAGAAGCTGGACCAGGCAAAGCAGCTGATGAGGACGCTGAAGCTGGACCAGGCAAAGCAGCTGATGAGGACGCTGAAGCTGGACCAGGCAAAGCAGCTGATGAGGACGCTGAAGCTGGACCAGGCAAAGCAGCTGATGAGGACGCTGAAGCTGGACCAGGCAAAGCAGCTGATGAGGACGCTGAAGCTGGACCAGGCAAAGCAGCTGATGAGGACGCTGAAGCTGGACCAGGCAAAGCAGCTGATGAGGATGCTGAACCTGGACCAGGCAAAGCAGCTGATGAGGATGCTGAACCCGGACCAGGCGACGGCGTGGAGGATGCAGCAGAGGCCGGGCCAGGCAACGGCGTGGGGGATGCAGACGGAGGCGCTGCAGCAGGTGGCGGCATGGATGAAACTGCTGCTGCAAGCGTGGATGAGGCTGCTGGTGGAGCGGCTGGTGGTTGGACAGGCTCCTCGGGCCCCCCAGCTGACGAGGAAGAAGGCTGGATGGGCTCCACGGGCCCCCCAGCAAAAACAGTCTCAGAACCAGTGGGCACTGGAGCCCCTGGCACACACAGAACAGAACCAGCAGGTGCGGAGACCTCTGGCAGGAACGCAACAGAACCAGCAGGCACACGGGCCTCTGGCAGGAACGCAACAGGACCAGCAGGCACACGGGCCTCTGGCAGGGACAGAACAGGACCAGCAGGCACACGGGCCTCTGGCAGGGACAGAACAGGACCAGCAGGCACAGTGGCCCCTGGCAAACACATAGCAGACTTCAGCTGCCCAGAGCGTTGACTCTGCTCAGGCAGTGACAGCTGGGTGCAGTCCTCAGCTGGTTTCTTGACCTCCAGGGATCCAGAGTCAGCTGGGGACTGAACCCCGGCCTCTGGGGAGGCCCTGGAGTGTGTCGCAGTCTCAGAACTGGCCAGCTTTTGAGGACTGTTGACAGTATTGTTAGATTTGTCTCTCTGCTTGGAGTGGATGGGCGAGAAGCAGTGTCTTTCGGGTTGAATTGACTTGTATGGTTTTACAGGTGGAACAACTGACACAGGATGCAGGGCTGGTGGCTGCTGAACAGGAGGCTGAACTGAGGGCGACTGACATAGTGGTTGTGATGACAACGGTGGTGGAATTAGAGACTGAGCTTGAGGCCGTGCGGCTAACTGAGCTTGAGGCCGTGCGGCTAACTGAGCTTGAGGCCGTGCGGCTAACTGAGCTTGAGGCCGTGCGGCTAACTGAGCTTGAGGCCGTGCGGCTAACTGAGCTTGAGGCCGTGCGGCTAACTGAGCTTGAGGCCGCGGTTCAAATGAATAAACAGTCCTAGTATTATCAGAGCTGGTGTTAATGGTCTCTGGGTTATATGTCACAGTTTTAGCAGACCCTAGGTTGGCTGACACGGGTTTAACAGTTTCAGAAGAACAACAGCCCTTTGCTTTCGCTGAAGTCTTAAAAATGCCAACCTGGGAGAGATCGGTTATCACGAAGGTAGGTAAGCTTTGTGAATGAGCTCCCACTGACACACCCCGAACAACCCCAGAAGAAAAAGCCTTACAGTTCAGATTGGAGCCGTTATCCTTTTTACTCACCACAGTCGGCCGCTCTGATATCCTGGGGTCCGACTGTGGCGAGGGGCGTCGACGGCGTGAGTGCCGTTTCCCAATTGACGGCTGGACCGACGGGCCGGGCAGGACACTCTCCGTCGGGTCAGGGAGTGAAGCATGAGTTGCAGAGTGGGTGGTAGCAGGGGGGAGAAGATGAAGCTCGTTCAGAACGAAATTCTGTGTGAGCGGGTGAAGTGAGCTGAGCAACCAGGGGAGACCAGAAACTAAGCGCTGTAGCCGAACAGCTATGCCTTGGCGGAATTCTCTCCCCTCATGCTCGAGCCATAAGTTAATTAATCTGTCCACCGAGTAAATAATGTCCTCCCGGAGCTCCTCGGGCGGGTTGACTGCTGCTGGGTCCATAGTGGCCGGTTCGTACTGTCAGGGCTGCCGAGGCGAGCCGTGTGGAATAAATGAGGATCCAAGCGCAGGCAGTCGTAGAGGAGTGAAGGTGATTTATTTGAACACAAAGGAATGTGGACAAACAGCAAACGGGGCTCGAACTAAACTAAACTGGGAAACAACTAAACTACAGAGCACAAACCTGAATGAAAACGAGCAGAGGAGGATGACGATGAACAGCAGGGAGCAGACACGGTGGATACACAGACTGACACTGAGTAATACAGACGAACCGGCAACAGGCAGGAGAACACACAGGGCTTAAATACACACACCAGTAATCAGGGGATGAGAGACAGGAGGGCAACACAGCTGGGAGGAATCTGGGCTGACGGGACAGGGGAAACGTAAACTGATCACACTCACATACGACACAGACCTTCACAATAAAACAGGAAACTCAGATACATGGAACCAGACAAGACATTGAACTAAACAGACAGATTCACAAACAGATGGGGAGACACCATAGACAGACAGGTACAGACGCAGACTTAGAGGCAGATCGAAAATAACACAGAACTTAAACAATCATCATCTAGAAAATGATAACAAACTAAAAGCGCTGGGTCACCGACCCAGGACCATGACAATTGCACCAGCAGCATCTGCTCTTATATAACTATCATTAGCTTACAGCTTTAAGTGTTTAAGGTCTGTGCTAACTAAAAATAAAGAAAGACAAGATGATAGTTTATTAAATTTGAATGAAATTTGCAGATTGTTTCGGTGAAGTTTAATAAACTCCTTGCTATCTAAAATATAACAGGACACCGGAGTAAATTCTTGAGCATCTCACACTTCTGATAATCAGCTGTCTGCTTGATGTTTATTCAGCTGTGTAAAAACTATAACTTTAATCTCAGCCAAACCGATTTACTCAGGAACAAATAAAATACAAAAAAAGCCAAACAATAACAGTTTTAAGTTATCTAAGTGACTTATATATGTTTAACCTGAGTAGCGAAAGACGGCGGTAGGTTTGAAAACGATTTGCCGGGAGTCCGGTGTTCTCACGGCGCTAGTGAGCCTAGCCCCCGGCTAGCTATCGAGCTAGTGGGTAACAGACGTCTCCGAAAACGTCGGAGCGCTTTTGAAAATATGTGGTGTCTTGATAAACTGAGCAGATATTTGAGGTTTACACAGCTACATTCTAGCCTGAAAATATGCTAAACGTTTATTTTGTGACCCAGAAAGAATAATAAGAGTAATATTAAAACTAACTAGCTGCCGCCATTGTTGGAAACTGAGCTGGGCTGCGCTATGAATTCTGGGACAGAGCTACTTCTTCTTCGGGGTTTAACGGCAGCTGACATCCTTGTACATGCAGTGCTGCCATCTTCTGTTTCAGTCCGTTATTACACTCTTAAATCCTGCTATTATTCCTGCGTCTTTTGTGATCTTACAAAGCTTCAAACGACACGTCGACTATTAAATCAGTCGTCGACCATTTTGATAGTCGACGTAATCGTGACTAGTCGACTAATCGTGGCAGCCCTAATGTGGTATAAAAGTAACATCTCAGAAAAAAAAAAAAATCATAGCAACAGAAAGACATGGTAGCAGATGTGATGGTCTCTGGCCTGCTTTGCTGCCTCAGGACCAGTAAGACTTGCTGTGTTAAATGAAACCAATTATGCTGTATACCAAAAAAAATCATGAAGGAGAATGTCTTTCAGGAAATATATAAAAGAATTTTTCTGGCTACTGTATAAAGAACAGTGGCAAGCAGAATGGGGAGGAAAAAAAAAAACTTACTACAGCAGACATGAGACTGGAGTCCTCCAGTTTTCCATTAAGAGCCTCAACATCGTCTTGGGTTTTAAGAGGTAAAACAACCCCTTCAGGGACCTCCGTAACTGAACCGTTTTTCTGCTTCAGCAAGGCATTTAACATCTTGCTATGAACCAGTTGAGTCTCCTTCACTTCCTCTAAAATGGCAAGTACTTTCGAGAACATGGCTTCACAAGTGGGGCTGGCGGCACTCCGGGCAGTGGGGCTGGCGGCACTCCGGGCAGCGGGGCTGGCGGCACTCCGGGCAGCGGGGCTGGCGGCACTCCGGGCAGCGGGGCTGGCGACTACACTATTGTTTTTTCCAGAGGGTCGCTGAAGGAGTTGTTCTGGAGGCGTGGGTGGAAGTTCTTCATCTGAATCAGAAGGCTCACTTGATTCAGTGTGGCTGCTCAGTTGATTGATCAGTTTAACACTTGGCCTAGAAAGGTTAAGCACAGAACATTTATGACACTGCAGGAAATAAACTTCATCTTGTTTGTATGCTAGTACCACTTACTTTCTTTTTCTTATGCCATTCTCATTGTCCGTCAAGTCTGATGAATACTCTTTAATTGTCCCACAAGGGGAAATTTGGTTGTAACAGCAGCCAGAAAGACACATATAGAAACAAACAGTACACAGGACACAGAACAGAAACATACAATAATACAGTAATACAGGGCCTTACATTTTCAAAAGCCTCCAAGTAAAAAAAAAAAAAGTTCATGTATAAACTTTTAAAGAAAAGGAAATACAGATGTAGTGTACAAATAAAGTCAAACTTACCTGCATTTCCCATGACACGGACATTGCAGAGTATCCAGTTGCTGGTTGGTGGTGTTCCTTCCTTTACAGCCTTTGTCACATTCACCAATGAGGCAGGAGGCCACCAGCATAATTTTCTCTCTGCGTCATGGAACCACTCTGATGGAATGATGTCTACCTTCTTGCAGCCATCAGAGTCAACTTCATCCACAAACTCGACCACACTGAATGAAGACATCCTGTAAACGCCATTAAGTTACATGCTGTGTAGCTGAGGCAAAGCTACAAATGCATTACGAAAAGGTAACAAAATAATTGGTTTTGTAAATTTAGTTACAGGAGCACTAGCAAGATGACCTGACAGTTTTGACAACAAATGTACACCCAGAGATGTTGAATCAATAGGGTAGTTAAAAAACGCTGTTCCAGTCTCAAACAGTTCAAACAAAACATGTATTTCTCCGATGAACAGCACAATGTTCCGCACAACTGCAACTTTGCCTTCAAGATCAAAACAATTTGTTCCACTGGAGGTGGAGATTATTTGATTTCCATGTCTGTACATCTTGTACTGAAAAGAATGATGGACAAAAAATTCAGTCATCATAGGTCCAGATGTATGTGGCTGTGTGAGTACACCCTCTGGCATTTTGCAAGACCTGTGAGGATACAATTGCTTTTCACAAACTCGTCTGACAATTTGCTATACAGGATCCTGTGGTCTTCTCACCATCTTTTTTAACTGTCCCAAATAATTCTCAAATGGAAAACATGAAACCAAATCCAGAGGGCCATACTTTGTAGCATCATCTGCTAGGTGCAAAAGACTGTGTGTATTGTTAACTAAGAATTTAGTCCCATAAATCTTAGCAAAGTTGGCAACAAAGCATCTCAATAATTTTTTTGCATAATAGCAGTACTCTTTACACAAAGGAGACAAAAGTATCCTCATAGCAGATGACAAAACCAGGAAGTTCTTGTACTGTGGATTGCACAGTTTCTGGAAAAGCACAACTGGTCCAGTATACAACAAAAATTGTCTTAATTCTGTAGCTTTCCATTGTCTGTACTCCATTAGGGACCGTGGCTTTCTGGAAAACGTGCGTGGCAGACTTTGCCTACACTGTTTTAAGTGATCTGAAATGGCAGACAGAGTAGAAGTAGGAACCCGACACTGCAATGGTCCCTTAATCCACAGGGCAAGTAATTTACGTACAATACCCAAGCAAATTAAATGCATATAGTCTAAGGGAAAGGCTGAAACCATGCCAATGCCTAGCTCTTGAAGAGGTGATTTGGAGTTGTGGTGATCTTCATCTAACATTTCTTCAAACTGAGAATCTGATCTGAGACTTGAATCCATATCTGGAAAAATAACTTTCCCATCAACATAAACACCATACTGTGTACAGCGCTCACAAGAACTGTAGCCACCATGACCTTTGATGCATTTTAAATAAGCTCTAGCTGGGGTGTCACAGATAAAAGCATCTGGAAGGGGTACATTGAAGTGTTTTCCATTGAAAACAATACCAGTTTTTGTGACCTTTTTTACATCTTCTATAAAATCATGCATGTAGTCGTTCACCGACTCAGGTTTGCAGGGACCAGCATATATACCCATCATGAAAACATTTGCTTGTGGCAGTTCAACTATCTTACCTAAAATGGGCCACAGTTGCATATTAGAGCTCTTAAAGAGAGGCAAACCATCAACATTCACACGAATGGTTAATGTATCAGTTTTCAGTTCATGTTGATTTATCATTTTCAGTTCTGACAATACTGCACTTTCAAGACCAAAATGGTAGTAACTTCCCCTGCCAATTTGTTTCACTTCACAGTCTTTTAATGTACTGAGCAAAGTTCTGGGATCCTTTGGCAAATCGAGACCAAGCTCCAAAAGTATGGTTAAGAGCTCTGACAACACAGTATGAGACACATTTCGGTTTGCTGCCCATTCAGCAAGTTTCCTCTTAGCATCAGAGTTTGACTCCACATCAGGAAAGTCACAGTTTTGTTCTTCATCCGCTTCACTATCCATGTAAAAGTCATTACTATTAAAATCCAGAGGTAAATCTTCATCCAAGCTGTTACTCGAATATTCCTCTACATTGTCCTCTGCCTTGTTGATAGTCTCATCTTTATTTTCTATATCTTCAATATTTTCCACTGCTTCATCCACAATCGAATGTTTGTTCGCCACATCTTCAGTGTATTGCAAAGCCTGGTCCACGGCCTTCTCTGCAAGTTCCACAGCATCTAAAGCAAGGCTCTGTAAATGCTGCTGAACTCTAACTTTAATTCTCCTTCTCCTCGTCCGTGATTTGGCAAGAAGGTAATCCATTTCACTAAAATACACAGAAGATTGTGTGCAGAATAGAAGTGTGAGCCATTTTCACACATACGGCAATCCATAAAATTGCAGAAGATATTCTGAAGAGGAATACAGTAGCTTGCAAAAGTATTCACCCCCCTTGAACTTTTCCACATTTTGTCACATTGCAGACACAAGCAGGTAGGGCTGGGCCATATTATACCGTTCACGATAATACCGGTATAATGTTAGGCAACGATAGGAAAATGAAATATCGCGATAGAATGGGAGTAAAACGCGCATGCGCAGTGCCTTTGTTTTCATACGCACATGGCCGGTCGTTGAGTGAAACAGATGAACCAGAATTGGTTTGTAAAAATGGTGCAACTTCAGTGATGTGGAACTGGTTTGGTGTTTGTCCGTCAGATACACAACAAAGCACATTTTTTTGCAGAACATGCAAGCGGCCATCGTTATTGTCGTATTTGTCGGACTAAGATGCTCTTAAATCTGGGAGTAATCTGGGTCCTAAGCTCCGTATTCTTCATGTCAAACAACACTGCAGCATCACTTAGAGTTAAAAACTGTCTAAATTCTTTCATCTTTAATAAAACGATCAGCATTGCTGCTTTACCAGGTGTAACTATAAAGTTTAACTTCCAGGCATCCATGAAAACAAAAGTTATTACATTTAACGGAGTTAGAAGTTAGCAGGAAGCTAGCGGAAGTTAGCTCGCTAGTTTCGCTAGTTACCTAAGCATGATATAGCATGTTCTGACTGAGAGATTTCTGAAAAAAAATCAAACGTACAGCTCTGCTATCACTTCCAACATAAATGAAGACAGGAAACTAAACAGCAGTGACGTTTGTAGGGTTACTGAAGTTGGGCTAGCTGGTATATAATGATGTGCTACGTGATCGCTAGCGACACAGCTATGTTAGCATAACATAAGCAGTGAAGCTGGAGGACGAACACTAACACTTTTCCACTTATAAAAGTTAATGTGAAGGTTCTTCATGGTTAGAGACAAATGCAATCGCATGGCAGGATGCTGTAAACGGACCAAACTTCAGTCAGGAGAACAACTGAGATAATCCATCCACAATACGAGGTTAGTTATTAATATACTGCAACAACATGGGAATAGAGCAGCTGCCAGAGAATTCAACATTAATGAATCAATGGTACAGAAGTGGAGGAAGCAAGAAGAATGAGTTTAATAAAGTTTGATTTATCTGACTGCTTTGTTTCGCTTAATGTGCCTTATAATCCTGTGCACCTTATGGTCCGAAAAATGCGTACTGCACACTGCAGTTTAATGTTGCAAAGCACCTCTTTTTAACTTCAGTGGATATTATACATGGTTATGCTCAGGATATGTCAGCCCATTTCTACTGGAAATGCCTTTTGGTTAAACTTTCAGCAAGGAATTTGCATTTGCACTGTTACATTTCTATAAAGCTTTAATGTACATAAAAACCAGCTTCTTGTTTAAGTGAAAATAAATGGAAGGTTGTCTTTTTGCACTAGTAATGTTGTGGAGTTGTATTTTGTCTCGCATCAATTATATCGTCGGTTATATCGTTATCGCAAATTTTCAAATATATATCGTGATAAATATTTTTGGCCATATCGCCCTGCTCTACAAGCAGGAATCATTTTTATTGGAATTCCATGTGAAAGACCAACACAAAGTGGTGTACACGTGAAAGTGGAATGAAAGTCATACATGATTCCAAACATTTTTTACAAATAGATAACTGCAAAGTGGGGTGTGCGTAATTATTCAGCCCCCTTTGGTCTGAGTGCAGTCAGTTGCCCATGGACATTGCCTGATGAGTGCTAATGACTAAATAGAGTGCACCTGTGTGTAATCTAATGTCAGTACAAATACAGCTGCTCTGTCACAGCCTCAGAGGTTGTCTAAGAGAATATTGGGAGCAACAACACCATGAAGTCCAAAGAACACACCAGACAGGTCAGGGATGAAGTTATTGAGAAATTTAGAGCAGGTTTGGGCTACAAAAAGATTTCCCAAGCCTTGAACATCCCACGAAGCACTGTTCAAGTGGTCATTCAGAAATGGAAGGAGTATGGCACAACTGTAAACCTACCAAGACAAGGCCGTCCACCTAAACTCACAGGCCGAACAAGGAGGGCGCTGCAGAGAAAGAGAGAAATGCAGCCAAGAGGCCCATGGTGACTCTGGACGAGCTGCAGAGATCTACAGCTCAGGTGGGGGAATCTGTCCATAGGACAACTATTAGTCGTGCACTGCACAAAGTTGGCCTTTATGGAAGAGTGGCAAGAAGAAAGCCATTGTTAACAGAAAACCATAAGAACTCCCGTTTGCAGTTTGCCACAAGCCATGTGGGGGACACAGCAAACATGTGGAAGAAGACACTCTGGTCAGATGAGACCAAAAATGGAACTTTTTGGCCAAAATGCAAAACGCTATGTGTGGTGGAAAACTAACACTGCACATCACTCTGAACACACCATCCCCACTATTCTTCTTTCACGTGGGATTCCAATAAAATCGATTCATGTTTGTGGCTGTAATGTGACAAAATGTGGAAAAGTTCAAGGGGGCCGAATACTTTTGCAAGCCACTGTATTTGGAAACATTGTTTGTAAAAAACACTTCAGCCAGAGTGGAGATTTTCCATCAATCTACACTGTAAAATGTATAAATCAGCAAGTGATAAATTCTCACTGCTGGTATTTTCTCAAAGAGTTGTATGTGATAGAAATTGCTGTTTATAGTCCTTCTGTACATCTGCATGTTGCTTCCCAATTAAAATCTATAATTGTGGGGATTCATATTCATGTGATACTTATAACAAAAGTTATCAAGTATACCAATTTAACTTTGCTGATGTGCTTGAAGGAAAATGGTTATTTCCATGTATTTCCCTATTCTGCCTTTAATTTTGAGGAGTTCCTTCTAGCTGTTACAGTGCTATGGGCTCAAAATGTGGTCATAAATATTTTGTACTTGTAAATCAGGATTTGTATGTGTAAAAAAGATTTGTGTGTGTGTGTGTGTGTGTGTGTAAGAAAAGATTTGTGTGTGTGTGCATAAAAAAAGATCTGTATGTGTAAAAAGAATTTGTGTGTGCGTAAAAAAGATTTGTGTGCAAAAAAAAGAACCCTGCAAGTTACAAGTATGAATTTTGACCCTATTTTTCTTCCTTTCATCTGATTGGTCAATGTCATGTCACAAATGTAACAATCCAATCAGAGAACAGATGGGTTTGGCTGTCGGAGGGGCGCTTTTTTGAACTGCAGGTCTTTGAAGGGAATAAATGCCCTTTTACATGCCAACCCAGCGTTTTCCTTCATCACCACGAAGGAAAACAGTCTGTGGTCATCCGACTTTGGTGATTTTTGTGTCACAGGTCTACGTGCTTAATACAGGGACTTCCACAGCCTTTTCAACAGCGCTGCGGGGGGGGCAATGTTTTGGAAATGACAGCTTTCATTACAAAGCTTTCTCCGTTATGAATTAGCATACATGTTTTTATTGAACATTTGAAGAACTAGCAAAAAAAACCAGAAACTCTTGTAGAGGACATAAAGTCAGAGATAGAAACAACAAGGAGCAGATGCATCTAGTACAGGTAGAGCTGCTGCAAAAACCCACAGAGCCCAGCAGCCAGCGCTACAAATTCTGGATCCTTTGCTTTTAGTTAGCAGTTAGCATTAGCAGCACATCCTCCGTCTGATGTGAAAGCACTTTTATGCTGCGCACTGTGACTCACAGCAATGGTCCTGGGTCAGCCCTGACTTTGTGTTAAACTAATCCTAAAGTAATAATGGTATTTCTAACCAGTGATATACCACAACTTTATCCTTTCAACAGCTGCTGAGAGTTAGGGGACCTAGCTGCTATCGGATATTTATATAGAGATCCTCCAGCTTCAAACTGTATCACCCTTCAAGGACCTGCAGTTCAAAAAAGCTCCCCTCCGACAGCCAAACCCATCTGTTCTCTGATTGGATTGTTACATTTGTGATTGACATGACATTGACCAATCAGATGAAAGGAAGAAAAATAGGGTCAAAATTCGTACTTGTAACGTGCAGGGTTTTTTTGGCCACACACAAATACTTTTTACACATACAAATCCTGATTTACAAGTACAAAATATTTATGACCACATTTTGAGCCCATACAGTGCACCTAAAACAAAAAATCTGCAGTGATTTACATTTGTTGAATGATCAATTTTGTAAATTAACAGTCTGTTTGTGTGCACAGCTTACAAAACTGTACTGTAAGGCATGCTCTGATTGCATGCTAAAATGTTGTTGCTTAAAAATAAAATCTGTAATACATGATAATTAAGAACATCAGCATAAAGACTTATTAAAAAGTAGATACACAATTTCTATAGAATGGAAAACAACTCAGTTAATTTTTGTTCAGTTAATATCAGCATCTTAAACAACTCCAACAACTACGACGAAAAACGCTTTCCTGCTCCCCTCACCATCCGCTGATTAACACTGAGCTGCTGCTGTCAACACCATCAAACTTATTTAATGTTTAATGTTATGTTATTTTTAAATCTTTACCAAAGCTTAACGACTATGGATGCTCACACCTGCTGTTAAAAAAACTGTTAGAAATTACAGGAGTAATTTCTTTTTTTTTTTTTTAAAGCGGCACTGCATTTTTATTGGTTACCATGTTTATTACCACTTTTATCAGTAAAAACCTTCCTATAAAGTATAGATTTCAATTCAACTCACCTTAATGAGCTGCACTACTTACAGTCCTGTGAGCTCTGGTTACTGACAGCAGGTGTGAATGTTTGGAGTCCTAAACTCAGATAGAGATTCGAATAACAAGGGAATGTAAAATGTTTTGATGCACCTGACAGCAGCAGCTCAGAGAGAACTCCAATTGTGAGGGGAGGAGCAAAACTGTCAGAGTTGTGGGACATGTGAAGAGAGCACTGTTGGCATTATGTTAGCACAAAACATTGAAATTTCAGTAGATGTCTAATTATGAAATTGGTCATTGACTCCTGCAGCTAAATAAACATTTATACCGATTACCAGAAGAAAAAAAATAGTAATGCACTCCTTTCACAGATGTACCATTAACCATCACTTTTCAAAATAATCCGTGCAAGCTATTGAATATGGCTAATAAGTAATACAAATAATATGAAAATGACTTACATGTCAAAGATGGTGTTTGAGATCCCAAAGAATCTAAATGTCATAAGGAAATAAAAGAAAGTACATGAGAAAGAAAAAGTTGCAAACGTTTCCATTTTTTCCAGGATAATTCAATATAGGAGATTTACTTACTAATGCACAAAATGAACAGTGTAATTATAAGTTTGAAATGCACTGCAAGTGTTTATATGGTAAACTGATCAACTCCAACAGCAAACACTGGCAGTGCAAAAATGTACCTAACTAGCTGACAAACTTTAAAGTCACGGGAAGATATATATAAATGGTGACATATCCCAGAACAAATCTGAACATAAAAATATTATTAATTGTCTATCTTCAGCAACTGTGTGCTGTACAAGCAGTATAAAATTTTAACATGTTTCATTTACAGTTGAATGACACAAAATCACTTAGGGGGGCACATATGACCTGCAGGCTGCACTTTGGACATCCTGCAGTAGACTGCTACATAGACTACTTAACTATGCATAGGGGGATATTTAGTGAAAGACTTAATTTTATTAAATAGTTAATTAAGCCATCAATGGGAGTTAGATTTAATACTAGTGTTTTACACAGCATTCAGCTATAGTAACATGTTCTGCATTTTCCTACATCACCATCTGATCTGCACTTACTTATTAAATTAATAACTGCCTTGGACCAATAACTAGATGGAACAGCACAGTATTTAAGGCTACGTCCACACGTACACGGGTATTTTTGAAAACGCAGATTTTTCTGTGCGTTTTCACCTTTCGTCCACACGTAAACGGCATACGGTTACTGAAAGCGGAGACTTTTTTGAAACTCATGCCAGGGTGGAGATTTTCAAAAACCGTTTTTGCGTTTAGGCGTGGATGAGGGAAACAGAGGAAACGCAGCATCAAAGGTCTGTGCCTTTTTTGACATCACACCATGTGCCAGGTTATTGCTTCGGTGAAATGAATTTCTACAATGACTTAGAAAAAATACCATTACTGTTAATTTTACTCTATGCAGTGTTTCAATGCTTACATATACACAGTTACTGTCCCTCCACACATAGGACTCAGTTCTGCTTCTATGCACCATCTTTGTTTACTCTTTCCCACCCAGGCTTCATGACTTCTGATTGGCCGACATTTCTACACTATATCGCCACCTGCTGCTTTGGCATGTTCCTAGCAGCGTTTTGGCTTTTGCGAGTGGAGGGATTTTTTTTTTTTTAATTTTTTTAACGAAAACAGAAAATGTCCGTTTTCAAAATTACCCATGTACGTGTGGACGTAGCCTGACAGTGATCCAGGCAGTGTTTAGGCTGAAAAAGCTGTGTTTGTCCCCCATCCCCCGTTCTTTTTGCACACCATAAATGCATATCTGATAACATTACCATTTTAAGCTGCAAGCATCTACTGCAGTAATTTAAACAAACATCTCATATTTTACACCCCTATAAAGTGAGCTTGCCACATTGCACATGTATGTCACGTGGTACTGTACGACTAACTGCCATTTTGTTTACTGAGTAGTGCATAATGGCCGCATTACCTGAGCGGGAATCCACTAAAGCACAGTACTAAAAAATAAAAAAATCATTACTTTTTGAATTAATTAAAAATAGCTGGTTGCAGATGCACAGAGGGAGAAAAAACGCGGTGTACATTATATTACGTAAATTCACAAACTGTATAGAGATATTGGTGCGATGGAAACAGAATAAGATAAGATAAAATGTACTTTACTGAGTAGAATATAGGCAGTAGGAGTTTTGTGAGTAACTTTTAATTATATTCGCCAAAGACAATGACAGCAAATTAACCCAGTTCCACCTGCTAGCTAAGGATGTTATATGCCTCTCTCCCTTATACCGTTTAGGACAAGTATAGAAAGCAACTAAAATAACCATTGATGATAACTTATCAAACCTTCAGTATTTACCTTGGTGTTAGTTTTAAATTCCTTTAAATAATCGATGTCCTCCACGTACTCCAGGAACCAGCAAGTCAAAAATCTGCTCACAACTGAGGACAGACCACACTAGTCCATAGGCGGCGCAATCTGCTCCTCCCTCATTTCAACAAAAAAGACTGCGAAGACTGGTTGCTGCTCACTTTAAAAAACAACTTTATTTAAAAAGTTTTTTTTTTCATAGGCGGCGCAATCTGCTCCTCCCTCATTTAAACAAAAAAGACCGCGAAGACTGGTTGCAATAGGAACCGCTCACTTTAAAAAACAACTTTATTTAAAAAGTCATTTTATGCCTGATACAAACATTTTAAAAGGCAAACCATGCACAAGTTAAAAAGATAAATTTTAGTTTTTAAGTATAGGAATGGTTAATATGTTTTAAAAAATCATATGTAATTATTGTCAAATAACATAAAAATAAAACAACATAATAATAAAAGCATAATTGACAGAATATATCATAATGATAACAATAGCAACACCTCACTTAAAAGAATCAGAATCAGAAAGGGTTTTATTGCCAAATGTTGAGCAGGTTTACAACATTAGGAAATTGCTGCGGTGCTTGGTGCAAACATACTGTCATAAACGCTTAAAAATAAAAATAAGAATAAGAATTAAAAGTGCTAAGTAGATAGATATATACATGAGTGCAGGTGGTGATCAATGCCAAACATGGAATGATGCAGTGATACAGTAGGGTCATGTGTTAGTGGTGGGAACAGTCGTACGTTTATTGTTCATGTGTCCAACAGCAGAGGGGAAGAAACTGTTCTTATGGCGAGAGGTTCTGGTGCGAATGGACCGGAGCCTCCTGCCTGAGGGGAGCAGGTCAAACAGACTGTGTCAAGGGTGAGGTTGAAGAGTAAGCTTTATACTGAGGAGCTTTTAAATATTGGATCTGATCAACCAAAACTTTCAACTTCTACAGTCTTTTTAGTTTTTCAAGTGAATTATGCTTCCACATATGTAATATAGCTAATGGTCTTTTCTCTAATGCAGTATAGTGTGTCTGATTTACTGGAAATCGTCAACTGCATGTTTGCTAATGTGAACAGTCCTAATTGAACAACTGGAAATCCTGAATTTGCACAAAATGGCAAATCTGTATTTTTCTCTGTATAATTCACTTATATCTTAGGTTTTAATGTGTATTTTTTTGCTTTTCTTGATATTGCATGCTATAATGTTTTTTTTTCTATTCTTATGTCCGTTTTCATCACATTTTATTGCTGCTGTGACAAGTGAATATCCCCAAGAGGAATCAATTAAGTTCTTATTTTATCTTATCTGAGCCTGACCATGCAGAGCACTGAAAGTTCAAATACTGAGGCTAAAAACTGAGAGGGTCAAAAATGAAAAGTAAAGAATATTTGACTGTGCCTAAGGATATCAGAAGTGATAGACTGAGGTTGTGCCAAATATTTTAAAGTTAGGGTGATTTGTTAGAGAATGGTACTCATGGGTGCCGTCTGCAGGTTATAAAAGAGAGTTATGTTCTTACTTCCTTTTGAGATTCTTTTTAAAATTTGACTTTCACAACTCCCTGGATTGTGTGCAATCTGTGATGGGCTTGTTTGGAATAAATCCTCCTTTATTCAAATAACACTTTCTCAGGCTCTTCACAGAAGAAGAATCCTCACATTCAAAATGCACAGCATGTGCTACCATTTTAAACCCATGTACACATTTACCATCACTGACCCAACTAGGACCTACATTGGATACCCACCCATATGGCTTTCATGTGAGAAACCCAAGTGGGTCCCATATATACTAAACAATCTTGAGCCCATGTAAAATATATGCCCATATTAATTTAACATAACCCATTTGGGGCCCACATAGACATGTTTTCAGGGTCTGACTTGCATTTGCCCATGTGACACATATAGTTTGACCAGGTGGGCCCCACCTATGTCATCAGTACCAAAAATATATACTGATTACCTCACTTTGCCCCACCTGGGGCACACAGCAAATGCTTTTCTTTAAATGACTGTGTTTGCCCATGTCTAACCCAGGTGAAAAACCCAAGTGGGTCCTACGTGTGTTTCCCATTTTGAAACAAGTGAAGTGTTTCCCATGTTTGACCCAGCCAGGACCTACTATATGTTTCCACTTGGTTTTGCCCATATGGCTTTAATGTGATAAACCCAAGTGGGTCCCATATATACTAAACAATCTTGAGCCCACGTAAAATATATGCCCATATTAACTTAACATAACCCATATGGGGCCCACATAGACATGTTTTCAGGGTCTGACTTGCATTTGCCCATGTGCCACCCATATAGTTTGACCAGGTGGGCCCCACGTGTGTCATCAGTGCTAAAATATATATTTGACTACCTCACATTTGCCCCACCTGGGGCCCACATAGACATGTTTTCAGGTTCTGACTTGCATTTGCCCATGTGTGACCCATATAGTTTGACCAGGTGGGCCCCACCTGTGTTATCAGTGCTAAAAACATATATTGATTACCTCACTTTGCCCCATCTGGGGCACACAAAAACAGCTTTTCTTTAAAAGACTATGTTAGCACATATCTAACCCATGTGAAAAACCCAAGTGGGTCCTAGATGTGTTTCCCATTTTGGACCAAGTGAAGTGTTTCCCATGTTTGACCCAGCCAGGACCTACTATATGTTTCCACTTGGTTTTGCCCAAATGGCTTTAATGTGAGAAACCTAAGTGGGTCCCATATATAATAAACAATCTTGAGCCCACATAAAATATATGCCCATATTAACTTAACATAACCCACCTGGGGCCCACATAGACATGTTTTCAGGGTCTGACTTGCATTTGCCCATGTGTGACCCATATAGTTTGACCAGGTGGGCCCCACCTATGTCATCAGTGCTAAAAATATATATTGATTACCTCACTTTGCCCCACCTGGGGCCCACATAGACATGTTTTCAGGGTCTGACTTGCATTTGCCCATGTGTGACCCATATAGTTTGACCAGGTGGGCCCCACCTATGTCATCAGTGCTAAAAAAAAATATTGATTACCCCACTTTGCCCCACCTGGGGCCCACATAGACATGTTTTCAGGGTCTGACTTGCATTTGCCCATGTGTGACACATATAGTTTGACCAGGTGGGCCCCACCTATGTCATCAGTACCAAAAATATATACTGATTACCTCACTTTGCCCCACCTGGGGCACACAGCAAATGCTTTTCTTTAAATGACTGTGTTTGCCCATGTCTAACCCAGGTGAAAAACCCAAGTGGGTCCTACGTGTGTTTCCCATTTTGAAACAAGTGAAGTGTTTCCCATGTTTGACCCAGCCAGGACCTACTATATGTTTCCACTTGGTTTTGCCCATATGGCTTTAATGTGATAAACCCAAGTGGGTCCCATATATACTAAACAATCTTGAGCCCACGTAAAATATATGCCCATATTAACTTAACATAACCCATATGGGGCCCACATAGACATGTTTTCAGGGTCTGACTTGCATTTGCCCATGTGCCACCCATATAGTTTGACCAGGTGGGCCCCACGTGTGTCATCAGTGCTAAAATATATATTTGACTACCTCACATTTGCCCCACCTGGGGCCCACATAGACATGTTTTCAGGGTCTGACTTGCATTTGCCCATGTGTGACCCATATAGTTTGACCAGGTGGGCCCCACCTGTGTTATCAGTGCTAAAAACATATATTGATTACCTCACTTTGCCCCACCTGGGGCCCACATAGACATGTTTTCAGGGTCTGACTTGCATTTGCCCATGTGCCACCTATATAGTTTGACCAGGTGGGCCCCACCTATGTCATCAGTGCTAAAAAAAAATATTGATTACCCCACTTTGCCCCACCTGGGGCCCACATAGACATGTTTTCAGGGTCTGACTTGCATTTGCCCATGTGTGACCCATATAGTTTGACCTGGTGGGCCCCACCTATGTCATCAGTGCTAAAAACATATATTGATTACCTCACTTTGCCCCACCTGGGGCACACAACAACAGCCTATCCTTAAATTACTGTGTTTGCCCATGTCTATCCCAGGTGGAAAACCCAAGTGGGTCCTACATGTGTTTCCCATTTTGGACCAAGTTAAGTGTTTCCCATGTTTGACCCAGCTAGGACCTACTAAAAGTGCCCACTTGGCATTGCCCATATGGGTTTAATGTGAAGAACCCAAGTAGGCCCCATACAAAAAGCCCAGTTTGAGCCCATGCCCATATGGTACCCATCCAGCCCGAGCAAAAACCAGGTGGGGCCCATATATACATGTTGGCTGGGTTCCAAACTCTCTCAGCTTCCTGGGGAAACTGCGAATAACCTTCTACTGTTGTGTTCACATTAAATCTGTAGGAGAGTTGCCACTAATCGATGCAAATAGTGGCCGATATGCATCCGCTCGAGTTGAAAATATCTTAACCTCAGCAAAGAATTTACATGGTACTATGAGCTGGATTCTCCTGAGACCACCTTGTACCAGCCAGAAATGGAGGACAAGCTTATTGTCACCATTTGTGAGCAGCGGGAGCTGTTTGATTCTTTTAAATAGAGACTGGAGCAAAGGGCAGAGCTTTAAGAAAATAAAAGGCAGTGGGACTTCCTGGTAGGTTCTGAGAATCTGTTACTGTTGGATATTAAGGGAAGGTGCAAAAACATAAAAAAAAGGGGGGAGGGAGCCCTGGGGGCTGTAGTTATGCTTATATCATAAAGTGTGTAGTAAACTGTGTAGTTAGCAGCGAATGCATTTATGAGTGTATTGCACAATAATTTAAGTAAAATACTATGAATACATAGACACTACAAGAAGTGTAGCAGATATTTTGGAAAGTCTGTTAGTGATCATGTTTATTATCATATTATTGTTCACTGAAAAATCCTTCATGAGGCACCAAAATTGAGAGGTCTACTTCAATGAACTGTCTGAAGTGAAGCCTAGCAGGTGACTGGCAGCCAGAACCCTAAAAATACATAACTGTAGTTCTTAATATAATCTGAAAAGTAAGTTATAAAGATTGTAAAGATGAAATTTCCTACAGTTTTGACTTGGACCAGATTGTAACCATGTCTTTTTCTACTGTAAAGCTGGACATTTACCATATTTTTTATACATAAGGCGCATTAAGCAAAACAAAACAGTCAGATAAGTCAAACTTTACTCAGCTCCTTCTTGCTTCCTTCTCTTCTGTACCATTGATTCATTAATGCTGAATCCTCTGGCAGCTGCTCTATTCCCATGTTGTTGCAGTATATTAATGACTAACCTCGTATTGTGGATGGATTATCTCAGTTGTTCTCCTGATTGAAGTTTGGTCCGTTTACAGCATCCTGCCATACGATTGCATTTGTCTCTAACCATCAGGAACCCTCACGTTAACTTTTATCCAGTGGAAGAAAGTTAGCTTCATCCTCCAGCTTCACTGGTTATGCTAACATAGCTGTGTTTCTACCAATCACGTAGCACATCATTATATATCAGCTAGCCAAACTTCAGTAACCCTACAAACGTCACTGCTGTTTAGTTTCCTGTCTTCATTTATGTTGGAAGTGATAGCAGAGCTGTACGTTTGAATTTATTCAGAAATCTCTCAGTCAGAACATGCTATATCATGTTTAGGTGGAAGCCAGCGAGCTAACTTCCTGCTAACTTCTAACTCCGTTAAATGTAATAAATTATTTTTTCATGGATTCCTGGATGTTAAACTTAATTGTTACACCTGGTAAAGCAGCAACGCTGATGATTTTATTAAAGATGAAAGAATTTAGGTTTTAACTCTCAGTGATGCTGCAGTGTTCGTTTGACTTTGGGACCTGAAAGTGACGGCGTTTAGGACCCAGATTACTCCGCAAGGCTCCTGAGTACGGCAGCCATAATGCTCAGACAATCCATCAAGCGGTGCGGCTTCGTAGCTTACAAAAGTCATACTAATACTGAACCTTATAGCCCGAAAAGACACGGTAACCATCTAGGATTGACTCACTTTGGAGCCAGCCCCAAGTGGTCACTAATGGAATTGCAGTTTTTGGTCCCTTTTGCATGGGCTCCATGTTTTGCTCCCCCCTGTTGCCAGCAGAAACCATGACAAATGCCTGGTCTCATTTGCTTTCTGTGTGGAGCAGAGAAGCTGTTTGTTGATGTTGAAAATCTTCCAGCAGCTTTGAGGCATCTTGGCTGTCACCTCTCTTTCGTTCCCTGGGGTTTTCATTTTATACGTGTCACCGCAGTATCTTTCCTTCCCTCCTCACAACTCATTCTAAGCTCTTTATTTTAGGCTGTCATGGCACAGTGAGCTCGTCAAAGTGTGAGCTAAAATGTTTGAAAAATCTGCATCATGGTCTTTTAGAGTGTGACACAGGGTCTTCTCAGGGTAGTAGGCTTGTCATGCTACAAGGGTTTCAAGCTCAATACTAAGGAAAATACTCACTACTTGTTATCATGTCAAAAATTAAAGGGACTTTTTTAAAAATAAAAACTAGAACAGTACAAACAATATCAGTGACAACCATATTTTAAGTTGATTGATGTAGTGCACAATACATCAATGTAACTTTCAGGTTTATATCAAATATTTAAGATTTTCTAAAGTACTGACAAAAAATAGACAAACATATTGTGGGTATATAGTTTCAATTAGATAATGTAGCAGTAAGTGAGTATAATGTATACTGCAGAGGCTCACAGCAGGAACGTGATGTAAACTGATTCAACTTTATACATTTGGTCATTTATAATCTTGCATTGACCTGAACTTTTAACTTTTGACTTGTGCTTTTATTTGAATCTCTTCTGTGTGACTTTGAATTGAATGAAAACATGTAGTGAAACTTGAGGATGTTATTGAGAAGTTATCTTGGATTGCTGATCACAGAAACCATCCGAACCTCTGTGGAGAACAGCCAAAATGTAAAATGTTATATGCTGACAGGCACCAAGGAAATTATACTAATGTTAAATTAGATGTTAAATGTGTGCAGTGGTTTTTATTTGTGAACTAACTGAGGCAATCTAAATGACAAAGAAAAGATTTAAGTTTGTCTTAAGTGGCTGACAAATCGTAATGACCCTTCAGGCCTCGTATGTAGTGCCACCTCTCACTAGCTGCTCTGTACTTTGCTTCATGCTGAACTGTTGAAGAATAATGAAAAGAGCTGTACCAGAGTCGGTGCTTGTTAACCTGCTGTGTTGAAATGATTCCAGCTTTTTGCAGTTTCTATCGGCTCGCTGATGTAATTATCAGCTAAAGAAACTTCTTTTAGCTGGAGGTAATGTCTGTTTTGTATATTGTTTCATATCAATGTATATCAAAACTCTCCTGTTTGTAGAGCTTTGATGAATTTGTTCGTGCTGTTTGCATATTTTTGTTACAACAAGAAGGTAATTGAAGTAATGGTTTCCTAATTGATTTGTGTATGTATACTGCTTCTTGCTATATGGAAGGATGGAGTATACATTGCTTGTTTCTTCCACTCAGCAACAGCAACTTCTATCAGCATGCCCTGCACTCTTGTGGGGTGAAAGATGTGCAATGCCTGATACTGAAATCAGAAAAAAATCCTTCAGGGTTTGATAGTTTTGTAGCTGAAGGTTCAAGCAAACTTCCAGAACCTTATTTTCTGTTATTTACCCATGAAATCGTTTTTATGTTGAAACATCTCTGCAATGCTGTTTTTAAGGAAAGATTACAGATTAGAAATCTAAATAATTGCGGTTTATTGTATGAGAAAAGCTCAAGTAGGTGTGTAAAACTGTCCTTCCTCGGAGGCACGGACAGAGGTGTGGAATGGGATTTTCAGCCTGTGATTTTATTACATTTGGTCTGTAATTTGGCAGGATTGTGATCTGACTGCATCGAGCGTGTCAGATTATGTGTGCTTGGTAGGAGCCTTTTTCCGTCACAATGCATTTTACCGGCAGTGAAATTGCATCGCCCTCGCTCTCGTTCACACAGATCCATGACGAGGAATTCTGTGGTAGGATTAGTCATGCAGTGGCCCCGCCATACTTACATTAGAGCTGGATTTCACTGTGTTTGAATTTCACGGGGGGAAACCTTACAACCTGAAGGTTTGTGGAATGAGCAGAGAAAATCTGACAGAGCCAGGCTGAGACTCGTCTGTATCGTGTCCAGGAGTGCTGATGTGTGTTTGTCTGTCTTACAGAGGACCAGATACCACACGGCTTCCCCACCATAGACATGGGCCCCCAGCTGAAGGTTGTGGAAAGAACGCGTACGGCTACAATGCTGTGTGCAGCCAGCGGAAACCCCGATCCAGAGATCTACTGGTTCAAAGATTTCCTGCCTGTGGATATTAGTAGCAGCAATGGGCGCATTAAGCAGCTGCGATCAGGTAAAGCAATCATCTCAGTCGGTTCACACACAGATTTCTGTTAAGCAATGAGAGGCACAGGATTCTTCAGGCGTTAATCATTCATTTTTAATTAGTAGAAAACCTGTTGAAAAGGTGCAATCGTGAGAGTTTGAGGAGAATCCACATATCATAATAACACTGCACTGTCTGTGCAATACAATATTTATATGTATTGAATGAGAGTCCATTTATGTTTTCACCAACAAGAGGGATGTACTAAGGAGTGTCAGAGTTGTCAGTATCACGGCTCTCCCTTCATCTGGTTAGAGCATCGTACTAACTTGTATCGGCTATGCAGACGTGAAACGCACCAGATTTTTTTTGTACTCTTAAGTGCAACATATGAATTCATATGGAGTTAATAAAGTTACAGATAAATACAAATATGTTTACTCTGTGCTCTGTGCAGCTTCATATATATATAATCTTTAAAAAAATAAATAAAATAATGGATATTCCAGCCCTATTTTAAGTGACGCAGAGGGGAAAACTGCTTCTCAGGCCTTCTGCTGTGACGCTTCAATTGCAAGTATTGTCTCGAGTAGATGCAATCAGTTCCAGCAGCCCCGTCGGAGCTGGAACATGATGCAGACTTTGAGATACTGACATAGTCTCAGAGGAACAAGCCTGAAGAAGGCAACATTCAGTTGCTCCATTTTTACAGAGGAAGAGTGAAACTGAAGCAGCAGCGAAAGTTGATGAACGCTGCTGTAAAACCAGTTATCTCTAACTGGGGTTTTAGGTTTGGTTGAGCGAGTATAAGCAAAGAAAGTCTGGCTGAGTAGTGGACCTCTCCGAGCCTGGGACTTCTCTGAGCCATTTAACAATTCCTTCAGATATTAGCACCCAGGCCTGTCAGTGTCATACTGTTAGTGTTGAACACAGTTTCTGTTTTACTGGATATACAGTGGGGCAAAAAAGTATTTAGTCAGCCACCGATTGTGCAAGTTCCCCCACTTAAAATGATGACAGAGGTTAGTAATGTGCACCAGAGGTACACTTCAACTGTGAGAGACAGAATGTGAAAAAAAAATCCATGAATCCACATGGTAGGATTTGTAAAGAATTTATTGGTAAATCAGGGTGGAAAATAAGTATTTGGTCAATAACAAAAATACAACTCAATACTTTGTAACATAACCTTTGTTGGCAATAACAGAGGTCAAACGTTTACTATAGGTCTTTACCAGGTTTGCACACACAGTAGCTGGTATTTTGGCCCATTCCTCCATGCAGATCTTCTCGAGAGCAGTGATGTTTTGGGGCTGTCGCCGAGCAACGCGGACTTTCAACTCCCGCCACAGATTTTCTATGGGGTTGAGGTCTGGAGACTGGCTAGGCCACTCCAGGACTTTCAAATGCTTCTTACGGAGCCACTCCTTTGTTGCCCGGGCGGTGTGTTTTGGATCATTGTCATGTTGGAAGACCTCGTTTCATCTTCAAAGTTCTCACTGATGGAAGGAGGTTTTGGCTCAAAATCTCACGATACATGGCTCCATTCATTCTGTCCTTAACACGGATCAGTCGTCCTGTCCCCTTGGCAGAAAAACAGCCCCATAGCATGATGTTTCCACCCCCATGCTTCACAGTAGGTATGGTGTTCTTGGGATGCAACTCAGTATTCTTCTTCCTCCAAACACGACGAGTTGAGTTTATACCAAAAAGTTCTACTTTGGTTTCATCTGACCACATGACATTCTCCCAATCCTCTGCTGTATCATCCATGTGCTCTCTGGCAAACTTCAGACGGGCCTGGACATGCACTGGCTTCAGCAGCGGAACACGTCTGGCACTGCGGGATTTGATTCCCTGCCGTTGTAGTGTGTTACTGATGGTGACCTTTGTTACTTTGGTCCCAGCTCTCTGCAGGTCATTCACCAGGTCCCCCCGTGTGGTTCTGGGATCTTTGCTCACCGTTCTCATGATCATTTTGACCCCACGGGATGAGATCTTGCGTGGAGCCCCAGATCGAGGGAGATTATCAGTGGTCTTGTATGTCTTCCATTTTCTGATGATTGCTCCCACAGTTGATTTTTTCACACCAAGCTGCTTGCCTATTGTAGATTCACTCTTCCCAGTCTGGTGCAGGTCTACAATACTTTTCCTGGTGTCCTTCGAAAGCTCTTTGGTCTTGGCCATGGCGGAGTTTGGAGTCTGACTGTTTGAGGCTGTGGACAGGTGTCTTTTATACAGATGATGAGTTCAAACAGGTGCCATTCATACAGGTAACGAGTGGGGGACAGAAAAGCTTCTTACAGAAGACGTTACAGGTCTGTGAGAGCCAGAGATTTTCCTTGTTTGAGGTGACCAAATACTTATTTTCCACCCTGATTTACGAATAAATTCTTTACAAATCCTACCATGTGAATTCATGGATTTTGTTTTCACATTCTGTCTCTCACAGTTGAAGTGTACCTCTGGTGCACATTACTAACCTCTGTCATCATTTTAAGTGGGGGAACTTGCACAATCGGTGGCTGACTAAATACTTTTTTGCCCCACTGTAATAAGTCTCTTAATGGGATTTGGTTTGTGTTTACATGCATTTATAGACTCGTGACCATAGCACAGACGACTGATCACAAAAATGACATAAAAAATAACAACACTTAAGGTGAAGTGGTAAGCAACAACTGAAGTTGCTAAGAGTAAAGTACACATTAAGCAAATGATGGAGGCTAATGTTTCCTACTTTGAACAGAACCTCATAGATTCAGTAATTACCTGAGCAGCACCTGTGCAGGATTATTGGCGTGCCAAGAGTGCTTAAGACCCCACAGACGGTGATGAATGTTAAAGCACAGGCAGCCCTGTAAAGCAGCTCTGTGAGGAGGCTGCCAGCATCCAAAGAAGCAGATAGTGCATCTCATTCCACCAATCCGGGCTGAGCGGCTCACAGCAGAGCTGGATGGCTGAGTAACCGAGCCCTGCGCAACCTATCAGCTGCCCTTTCTGCTCACTTTCCGAGAGAAAATAGAAATGTTTGAGTCTTGCCAAAACTCGTAAGCACCTACGCATCGTTGGATCGGCTCTTCAGGTTCAAACATCCCTCCCAGCTTTGCAGCAGTGCTAAAAAGCCGATTTTGCATCTCAGCGGGCCCGGGGCCCCTCTTGAGGCTGCTTGCATCTCAATACAGGCTGGAGACGAAAGGCTGAGAGACATGCTCTGGGACATCGCTGGCACTGAAGTTCACCCCCAGGATTTTCCCAAGTCACAGTCAGGGCCTCAGGGCATGCCATATATTATTAACTGAACAGCACGGCAATTTGTTTTAATTTGGTTCATAGAGCCCCACTGTCACATGGAGTCCCTCTGCAGTCGAGCACAGATGGCTTCCTTTATTGGAAAAATCAGAGTTATCCAGTGGCACACCAGCAAAGTGAAACAGATAAAGTCAGCCCCTCAGAGTTATTCAGATTATTTGTTTCAGTAGCTTTCATTATAAAGAGGAGTGACTATATTAGTTCCTTTTAAATGCCTTTGATCCATTTAAAACTTTAATAGCTTCTTTCTTTTTCAATCTGAGGCCTTTGCTCTGTTTGAAGAAAAAAAACATAAAAATCTTCTGCATGGTTTTTTCCTGCCAATATTTCAATAAAAGATGTGAAACCAACGAGGGACAAAGTTTCAGGATGAGATCTGACTGTCCGGGGGGAACAATGAGACCCAGAGAAGAGGAGCGATGCGACAGCCCTGCAGTAAACGTGGGGTGCAACGTTCACCTCCGAGTCACCACAAACCTGCGACTCAGCTGAACACTGCTGCGAGTCACTGAAAACCTCTGAGACCACGTTTTGGAAATCAGAAAGAAATCAACTTTAATTTGTAGGTGAGACTTCACTAGCAAGGACCACAACCTTCCTACTTATTACTGATAATGTTGTTCTATAAATGAGAAGCAACACTCTCAGGGAGCGGCTGCTGCTTACGTAACACCTCAGTGGGGACTGAGCTTGATACAGGCAGGCGGGCTGGTTTATAGACGTCTTACAGGAAGGGTTTGAGGTGTGATCCTGCTCTTGAAATCTGGAGATCCCACTTCAGTTATTTTTGCTGCCAGATGTTCTTAAACTGGTATTTCAGTCATGTAGAACTGAAGTTTAAAATGGTGAAGATACAGATTTGAAACCAAAAGAAATCCAAGCAAAGATTATCTGACTTTTTTTTTCTTCGGATCGAGCTTACAGTACACAGAAAATCATTCTTCTGAATATTTCCAACTATTCCAGCCTCAGTCTGTGAGGTTCAACAAGAAGACAAATAAGATCAAACACCTGATAATCTTGTAATTCATCCAAATTCAGTGAAGACGCAATAATTCAGTGTGCAGTTGTTTGTTTTTGGTTAACCCCCAGAGACAGCAGTGACACCCCAAAGTGCCCACCTTTCTCAGAACCTTTCCCATCCCAGCGCCATCTTCTGTTCACACCAAACGTCCAATAAATTGTCCTTGTGGTGCAAAGAACAGAGAAGTTTTAAAGTGAGTGATTTCTGAAAACATTGAAAACACTAAAGACTGTCCTCTTCAAAATCTTTCCAACAAGAGGTGAAACTTCATGTTGAGAGTGACAGTGAGCACTGTGCATAGCAGTAGGTGTTCTCCAGGGAGGGGAGAATTATTTTCTGTCTTCCACTGTGATTCCTTCAATTCTGTGACTTTGAGTAATTAGGCATCAACAAGACAGCACCACCTTAGTTTAAAGACCTATAAAGAGTAAGGATCATGTCAGTGCAGCTGGATGGAGCTGTGAACACAGCAACACAGTAGTATCTGCTTGTCTAGCCAGCCTCAGGAGCAAGATGTAGTCTGATTTGTCTCCAGATTTTATGACTCTGTAATCGCCTGATCTGAGTCAGCGACCACCTCAACAGATAAAAATGTTGTGTAGTCTGAAAGCAGCATCATTGCTCCGCATTGAAACCGATAGATAACATCAATGTCAGCCCCTCTAACAGCCAGTCAGATGATATGTTTTTGCTTCATTCTGCTTGGAAAAGGAAACTGAAACAAAGCTGGAGGTTTTTACTTTACACAGTTTCATACAAGGACTCTGATGTTCTCAGCTGATATATGAAGATAGAACTGCACTCACTCTTGGTGGACTCTACTTCGGAAACAAAATAATCCTTCCAATCCAAACATTGTGAAAATATAATAAAACCGTATTATTTTTCACAATGCTGCCCTGAATCTGTCATAACAGACTTCCTGCTGCAGTGGGATCCATCCAGCTGTCAGGCAGCTGTGAGAGGGAAGTCATGGCAGGTCTCGGTAATGTCCAGCCCCGCTTTCTGGAAGCTGCTGATGTCTCCTTCATCAGCTCACGGGGCCACACAGCTTCCAGGGCTCCTCTTCACCACCTGTATCTGACACTTTGTTTTCCTGTCAAAGCGGCTTGGTTTATTATCCAGATCAGGAGAATCTGCATAGTAACCATCCCTCTCTCTCGTCCGTTTGTTGCATATGACCTAATATGCTCAAATGGTTCCTTTTACTTACACCAGTAAATTACAGAATGAACAGCAGCAGGCTGAACAATTAACATTATGTAAATAGGAATTTGAGTGTTGTGTTTGAATAACAACAAGCTGTAATTGTAACTGAACTCTCCTTAACAGCGTCTTAACCAGCTTCAAGGGGTGAAGATGAGGTTCATGTAGCTGTTGACCCGAAATTTCATTCACCTACAATAACAGTTTGCTTAACTGCAGCTTATTAAAATCAATTATCTCCATTAAAAGAGGAACTGTTGGCAGCTGTCTGCTTCATTTGCTCTCTGCAGGCCAGAATCTTTCATGTTATTATTTAGAATTAAAGATGGTTTTAACAAAGTGGAAAGTCCACTCTTTGCAGATTCATGTGTGCATTTCTCAAACAGTTTAGTGTGCTCGTAGCCTTCTTATATGTCTGTGATGCAATAACGATGTTGACTATCAGACAGCTCCAGAGGCTATTATACGTATAATCATAGGCTGTATATAAAAGATGGACACTGCAGTTTTGGTACCATCTTGGCTTTAGACACGAGTGATCATTTCTGCTGTTCTGAGAAAGTGACTTGCCGATTGAAACATAGCGTTTTGCAAACTTTTTCTTTTAAATACGAAAGAAGTGTTTAGTGAGGTCATGGATCTAATGAGCAGTAGGGTCATTTTGTGTTTGGCCACTAGAAAGAATACAGATTATGTACTGGTTTCATTTTACAGACTCAACTATTACACCACAGAGTGAAAGGAGCGCATCGTTTGTATTTAACCAGGAGGGTTTGTGTGCTTCTTAAAAATAGAAATACTTACTCTCTCCTGAAATAAAGAGGACTGATACAACCTGGTGAAACCAAAATAACTCAGAACTCTTCAGGGTTGAATTATAGCCAGAAAGTGGAATAATTAGTCATCGGCAACCAAACTTTAAGCGAGGAATTATTGATTGGACCTTCACATTAAAACTGCTGAAACTGGCCTAAGCAGTCATTAGAAGTGTAGAGCTGTTAGTTATCAAGCTTTATGTTATCAGACAGTGACACACTTATTTACAGCCATGCATTTGTGATAATTAATACATTTGTTTAAGTGTACGTTATTATCTTTTATTAGCTATTGTATGAAAATACTATCTAAACTGAGCTAAAGGGGAGACACTAAAGAAGAACAGGATGAAAACAGATTTGAGGATGAAACCACTGAGCCAATTTCTGCTTTTGGAAGGGAATTTTGGAAATCTCTAAAAGCAAGAAACAAATCTAATTTTATGAATAAATTGCTCCATGGATCAGCCTCTGAAAAAATTCCTCTGTTAAAACTTCCAGAAAACAGAAGGAAACAAAAGTGTTGATTGGCGACTTCAAGTGGGAGGAAAAAGGCACTTTGAGAATGGAAATGGACGGGCTGACCCCTGAAACCCTACAAGCCACATTCATCTTATATATTCACATATACACTTTAAGCACTGCCTCTTATCCATAGACACTTATTTTGGAATCACTAATTAACACAACAGGATGTCTTTGTACTGTGGTAGTTAGCCAGGATACCTGGAGGACACATATGCAGGTACAGGTAGAATATGCAAAAGCCATGCAGAGAAGCATCTGCTATCAGGTCATAGCGGCAAAATTCTAAAGTAAAATTTTCATTCACCTGTGAGGGAAGCAAAACTGTCTCAAAGTTAAAGGCAGAGAGGAAAGTACAAAAAATCTACATTTTCACCACCATGTCTCCCTTTAATTAACAACATTTCTTTATAAAAGAAGACGATCTTAATCTTTGTCTCTTGCCATTATATCTGCCTTGACTGTTTAAAACACAACATTTAATGTGTAGAAACTAATGTCAGAAGCATCCATACTGGGAGAAACAAACCTCAGATCATGAACGCTGCACAGACAAAACATTGATGAGCATTTAGATGACCCAAATAAAGTGACAAGTGCTACAAAAATACATCTGTAGTATGCTAATGCACTGTGCTAATTATGAAGCTAGTACAGTTCTCAGCCACTGAGGCAGCAACGTAAGAGCACATTTCAGGACGCATGACGGTTTCTGTGCATTGCATCAGAGGGAGAGCAGGCTGTGTTCTGCAGGAGAACATGAAAAAGCACCGCGAAGCAGGCCTGTTGTTGGTGAATGAGGGTCAAGTGTTTGACAGCTTGGTGCTTTCAGGGAAAAAGCAGGTGTGGGGTTTTATGATGAGTAGCTTTATGATCACAACAGGAAGCCAGCTCTGTGGCGCAAGTAGCCAGGTGTGCAACTCAAATAAGTACCGTGTTACAGTAAATAAGTAGATGCACAAATGACAGTCTGCCAGTCGGAGCTGTGTGAAGATGCATTACTGAAACTGTTTGTGCTTTCCAGATCTCGTGGGGAAAATAAATCACGTGTCTAGTGAAGAAAATGGTTTTCACTCAGAAAACATTTTCCACAGTTGTCATTTATGAAATTGGTTTTGGTTGAAAATAAACATTCAGTTTATTTCTCCCTCTGTGCCAACACTTGAACTTGTTCAGCGCTGAATAATATCAGAACTATTTACAGAGATGATGTTTTTTGAGTAGGGAGAGCCTAGCTTCCTCTTACCTGTTTGCTCTCCTGCCTTCTTGTCTTTCTGCTTCACTTCTGCTCTTTATACTAATGCTTATCTTTAATCTTATTTGCATTCAAATTACCTCACAGGTGGTACACCAATAAGAGGTAAGAATGCTGGCTACAGAAAAACATCTACTCATCCTCCCTTTCTCCTTCATCGCCTTCATCCTTCTCTCCACCTCGGTGTGTCCCCATTTCCAGCCCTCTGTCCTTTTGCCTGTTCCAACACTTTCTTTGCCTTCAGCACATAACCGTGCACAGGTGTGTATGGTCTTGAAAGAGGCGGGTAAAAAGTTTTCCAATTCAGAAAACCAGGGTAAATAATGCCTGTCTGCGGAGCTTCATGAGTACTTATTTTGGTTGAAGTCTCGCAGCTGAACAGTGTTGAGTTTGCAGGTTGTATAAAACAGAGTTGGACATTTTTTTTATCAAATGCAAAATAATGCCTTTTTGATATAATATGCAATCGTTTGTATTTTGCTGCTACTTACTATACACATGCAAGAAGGAAGAGTGCACCTTCAGAATGAGAATGCAGCACTGAAGACAAACTGCAGCTGCTTTCTATCAAACAGCTGTTTTACTCCATTTTCATGGTGTGGAAGGAAGGACAGCGGCGTGCAGAGGACTCACTAAAATCTAGACTCATATTTTAAAGAGTGCCTAACAATTATTATTTACCCTCCAAAATAAATGAAGAATTGGACGCGAAGTGTCTCAAAAGGAGCTGTTTAAAGTTCTGTGTCTCTTTTTCATTCTGTCAGCATGAAAGCACAACAATTTGTGTCAATCAGCATGAATTTTCTAATGATTTCTCCCCACTGGAGTGAGTCTGTGCTCACACTGATTACCAGGCTGGATCTCATCCAGGAGGTATTGTACTCAGATGCCCAAATCTTAGCGAGCCCTTTCGATGTGTAAGAGCAGTGCTGTACTCGGAGGTCTTCACCCTCTCTCTGACAAACAGAAAGACGCCGTTTTCTTCATCTGCTCTTCCTTCGGTGACTACCCACCGCTCATGGCCACAAATCAGGGTGGTAAAGCAGACCGAATGGTCAGTTGGTAGCATCGCTTTAACCATCTCTTTACCCCAGCCGACTGGTACAATCTTTGCAGTCATGCGGTGAATCTGCCTTGAAATGTAATAAATCAGATAAGCTTCAGATTGGATCGGCCCGTTCCTAGAACATTTCGCTCTTACATGGTTCCCACTCATACATGCTACATACGCAGTCATACACGGCTCGAGGTGTGAAGGTAAAGGAAGTTCTGGTAGAGAACAACATTCTGTTCAGGGCTTCAGACGTTTCTATGTGTGACAAGACACCCTCTCCTGCCGCACCCGTCAGCCTTTTTGGTGCCAAGAGGCCAAAGCAAACATCCATCAGCTCAGGAGAGAGTGACGCACTTTCTCCTGAAATGCTGCTTCCTTCAGGAGGTGCAGAATGTCCAATGAGACAAACAGTCATCGCTAAAATGGAAATAGAGAATGATTCAATCTTCAGCAACGTGACGTATCGCTCCTCAGTCGCCTGGACACTCTTTGGGAGAAACTTTAGAAAGTAGAGCTCTTAATCAGTATTTTGACCCAAGGATTTCTGATGTGTACATGTACTGTGTGTGTGTGTGTGTGTGCGTGTGTGTGTGTGCGTGTGTGTGTGTGTGTGTGTGTGTGCGTGTGTGTGTGTGTGTGTGTGTGATGGAGAGAACGAGAGAGAGTGGGAGATTGTTTGAGGACATTCATCGCTGCACAGTGTCCTTGCATCCCAGATGAAGGTTGTTCCTCCTCCATCTCTGGGCTCACTGTCTGCACCAGATCCACCCGGGATGCTGCCACACACATGTTTTCTTTTCTTAAACCGGCTTCACACACCCATCCCATGTTGCATTTCAGGATTGTATTCTGAAATATGTACATTTTTATTTCTCATAGTTTTTACTGTGCGCTGCTACACTGCATGATGTATGTCACGGTCAGCACATAAAACCACATTATTACTAAACACATGTTGCTTCTTTCTCAAAGCTAACCTCAGCAATGACAGCTCATTTTACATGTTTCTAAATGCTATGAAATTGCAAAAGAAGCTTTTTGGTGTGATTGGATGTAGATCACCATGTCAGGTATGTATTGTGTGTTTATATAGCAGTGATCGGTGGAGGTTAGTTTAGTTACTGAAGGCTTTGAACAGTCGGGGGTTTCATGCATTAACATTTTAACATCTGAAAATGACAAGCTGTTGAATCCCTGGGACACTTTCAGCAATTAGGCCAAAGTCTTCTGTTTCACTTGTTTCTGTTCAACAATTTGAAAGTGTTTTGACTGACAGTCAGAATAAACAGCTCAGATTGCTTCTTGGGAATCCTGTAGTGCAGCAGTCAATTTTGAAATGGTGTTGCCAGAAAAACAGGAAATTACATTTCATGGCCGATTGTGTTTAGCAGCACATCGCCTATTTAGACTTTCAAACAAATGTCTTCAATTCCCATCCATTTGAACAAAAGCAGTTTCATTAAATGGAATCTGTTCTGTTCATTTCCAGGTCCAGGTTTGTATTGTAGAGCTCAGCTAATGTTGCTTTGCGTGATTCAGATCTCACAATATTCCTTTTTTGATCTTAAATTGGCCGCTCAGTTTATTCTCATTCAGAAAAAAAACGTTTTTGTTCCAAACTTGGATGTTTAACATCCAAGTTTGGAACAGCACATCTGTGACAGAAAATAAGGAACATCAGAACAGGCTCCCTTTAAAAAAGAATCACATTTACATGGTTGTGTCTCTACAAGACATTTTAGCTATACTGTTGACAGCGACAGCTGTGCCAGTGCATTTCTATCCCAGGGTGTCGAATGCTGCTTTTCTGTCTGATGTTGCAAAGATACACTGAAGGAGTTCTTGTCTTTCAAAGCCATCAAAGAAGAATGAGAGGTTCAAGAATAACAGTCATTTTCATAAATTTACAAAAACAACTTTACAAAACTTTACTAAAAAACGTTTCTTGTACTTAGAACTACTTTCCCCCAACATACCCCTCATATGGGGGGACTACAGTTTGTTTGTTACATGTTCATGTTTTGCTTTGCTGACATGGAAAACTGTAGATTTTAAAGTATCTATTTTTAATGAATTTATCTGATAAATAATGTGGTTTGCTTTTGTGGTTAATTGTGCAGATAGAACATCCAATATTCATCTTCAGTAAAATGTAGCCTGCAGAAACCAAGAGGTTATCTTATGGTTTAAATATGAAGCCCTGCAAAGACTTCATACAAGTTGGGAGTGAAAGACGTGTTGTCATAAACCTGATGTGTCGCAGAACGGCTACCATAGCTGTGCATATCTTGACAAATGTCAGTATTTGAAACCCTGGAATGAGAAAATGCTGGAAAGCCTGAGTCAGCACAATAACAGCTAATTGTTAAAGTTGTCATAAATAATAAGATCAAATGATACGACTTGAAGAAAACTTGTTAGTTAGTTGTATAGATTTGGATTCAGATTTCTGCTCAGCCAAGTTAAGGGGAGCTTTCCGTTTGGACGATCAGGCTAACAGTGTGTCTGTGTGTCTCCACGTGTGTGTGGTGCAGATCTTAACTGTGACATTTTAACCTCCCTCCCCAGGAGCGCTTCAGATTGAAAACAGCGAGGAGTCGGACCAGGGCAAATATGAGTGTGTGGCTGTCAACAGCGCCGGGACTCGTTATTCGGCTCCAGCTAACCTTTATGTTCGAGGTAAGCTCCCTCTTGACCTCGGCCGCCCCCCTCCCTGCTGCCGTTCGGGTCACCGCCTGCAGCAGAAACGGTGCTCTCTCGTCACCTCCAGCTCTGCCTCCTGAATGCTAACAGGAAAACTGCCTCTCCGGATGTGACTGCAGCGAAAATCACACCTCCAGCCTCACACTGTCATTTCCTGATCTTTCTGCCTCTCTGTCTCGTCTCTGTCTCCTGGGTGCTGATTTATGTATTTTGCTCCTCTGCTCTGTTGTTACTTTGCTTGACCTGCCTAACCTCACAGTGACCTGGGGGGATGTTTTGACTCGTCAGGGGTGAAAGAGAGTTTGGCTGCGGTTCTGCCTTTTAGTTTTGGGGCAGTGGAGGTTTTACGTGTGGGGTCTTGCCTCCAAAGGGAAGCTGACACCTTCACGTCGCAAATGGGGAAAAAGTGGAGAGGAAATCCCCTCCATGCAGTTGGCTGGATGTAAAGCAGCAAAGCCAGCAGGGTGAAAGGAAGCCTCAGGCTTTCTCTCAAGTCTCGTCAACAAACAACCCAATTAGCCTCAGCCAGTATCAGGTTCTCAAAGGCAATTTTCAAAGCATGCTGTTGATTCATTTCTCCTTTTAATCTCGTTTTTGTTTGACAGCTCTCTTTGATGCAGTCGGACTTAAAATCATTTGAAAGCTTCTGCATAATAAATACAGCTGTTACCAAATCTTTAGTGCTGTTTAACTGGAGCTGTTGTATCGTGTTTTCGATCATGTCGAGCATTGCTTCTTAAACCGTTGCCCCACAATCTATTTTCCCCCAGTGTGTCAAACAAAGACAGGCAGAGATGTTTGATTTTTCCCTCACACGTTCATCTCTGATCACACAGCTAATGTGTGAAATTCGTTCTTTGATTCATTCCACCTGCACAAGAAGGGAGGAGATACCTGCAATGACCCTGTGTCCTGCCAACAAGCCTACATGCCACTGGAGTCAGTGGGTAAGATTCGGGCCCAGTTTCAGCACTTAAATTACCGCATCCAGCACAGAACTACAAACAGGAGCTTGGATTTTAGCTGCTTGTTACGTCTGGCATTATTAGCCATTTCTGGATCTACATGCTCCTTTAATTTCAAACAAGCATCAGGGTACCACTGAGAGTTAAAAACAGTCCAAATTCTTCCAGTGCTGTTCTCCAAGGTGGTAAAAGAACATTCTTCCATGGAAAAGAGGATTAGAAGTTAGCAGAAAGGTAGCTCGCTAGCTGACACCCAAAGATGACATGCTCTGTTCTGATGGTAGAATAATGCCCGATTTCAAGCATTAAGTTGCAGCGTTCAGCTCAAGAAACATGCAAATGACAGACTTTAGAGGCAGCAGCTTTGATTTTATGCACCTGTTGTCTGACGTCATGACCCAGTTCACACAACTCAATGAAATACCAGCAATGTTAGTGAAGCTGACAGTACAGACAGGTCCTTCTCAGTCTGAGAACAAGGACTCTGTTTATACAGTGAGGTCATACTGTGGAGATGTTTTCTATATTCAACATAAGCAGGAAGAATTCTCACAGGGAGCAATGAGATCCCCACGGCACAGATCTGCTGCAGAAACCCTGAAACTTTAGTCGTTTAACGACTTCTTGCAGGTTAGTTCAGGCCAAAGTGGTTCAACAAGTCCATAGCAGGACAAAGCAACATGTAATGAGATCAAACAAGTACAGATAAACAGATTCAAATAGTTTTTAAAGGAGCAAAGACGGGTTTTGAGTTTCAAGTTCTCAACATTTCCGGCTGTTCTCAGTTCCTCCACTCCGACTGCTCCAGCAGCTCGGGGCATAAAAGCTAAAAGCTGCCCCCCCATGTGTCCTTTACTTTGGAAAAACTAGCAGATTTGTGCTGGAGGACCTGAGGGTCTTTGCTAGTTCATACACTGTCAGCATGTCAGACATATATAGTGGAGCAAGACAATGAAGTGCTTTAAAAACAAGTAAAAGAAATGCAGTCAATAAGGTCACTGACAGAAGGCCACTGCAGGGACTTCAGAGCTGCTGTAATATGTTTTCTCTCCTTCTGGCCCTCGTAGGCACTCGGCTGTAGGATTCTGGATTAGTTGGAGATGATTTATAACAATTTCAGGTAAACTAGATAGAAAGGTTTTGCAGTAGTCAAGCTTGTTGAGTAATTAGTGACAAAGTATTGACATTTAAGAGAAAAAAAAACAGATTTTCTGCCCTTTCATGTTAAGATAACTCCTGTATACACCACACTGAGCTTGCTTGGATATTATAAAGTGAACACATCATAGCAGGTGTAGGATGCTGAAGGTCATAGTCCAACAGGAAAACAATAAGGGTGCAGATGTTGCAGAAAAAGATGGAAATCAACTCCCTGCCAAAATGTTATTTTTACTATGTGGATATACTAATAGAGCAGACTCTGGTCATTTAATGGATGAATTCAAGTTGTAAAGTTGTGTCCTGTGTTCAATCAAAATCAGTAGCAGCTGGTTTTCGTGGGATTTCTGCATGTAAACATTTCTACTTTGATACAAAAGTTTACCAAGGAAATATCCCGCGAGCCAGGACGGATCCTTTCTTCTGTGTTGATCATAGCCGATTCTGACTGTATCTGAAGTCCAACAGAAACCGAGGCTCATCAGATCAGCAACACTTCCAGCCTCTGTTGTTCAGTCTGGTGAGGCTGAGTCCTGCAGGCTTCCTGACAGGAGTTGCACCTGGTGTCATCTTCTGCAGTTTCACTTTCTTTGGCAGGAAACGTTTCGAGGGAAAACCTTTTTTAAAATGTATTGTGAGGTTTAGGTTAAGTATGTGGTGCTTTTCCAGTATTCTTCAATGAAACTGCAGAGCGAAAACAGCAGGAGTGACGATCCTGATGCAGCGTTAATGAAAATGGTACAGAAACAATACTAACACGGGAAAACAAAGCAACGCAAAAATGGGCAAAAGACGTGATAGAGCATGTGACTGTAAGTTTAAAAGCACATTCATTCATTTTGAAATACACTTGAACTTATAGCCAAATTTGCCCCATTGTGTGTGTGTGTGTGTGTGTGTGTGTGTGTGTGTGTGTGTGTGTGTGTGTGTGTGTGTGTGTGTGTGTGTGTGTGTGTGTGTGTGTGTGTGTGTGCCTTTCTTGAAAGTACATATGTGTGAACAGATGTACATTTTTTATCTACTTAACATGGCATGTGCATCATTTTCCAAATAACAGATCGTAGCACAGCACTCAGAATAACATAAAAAACTTGCCTTTGGGAACTAAAGAGAACTGTCAGTTAACCATCTCGGTCGTGAAGAAAGTTCAGGCATAGTTTTGAGGACACTTTGTTTGTTTCCACATAAATGTACATATTTGATGTCATTTTACAAGACGCATCCTCCACTGAGCCACCAACAGGAACCGCAGCCAACAAAGTGAGAACATAAAGCATGTGACTTGTTCTGTTTCTGCTTCTCTTTTCAAGGTTCCTGCCTGTGTTGATTTAACCTGTAACCTCTCTAGGTGTGCCAGTATTTGCGTTTCCATTTTCATCTCACACTGTGGCTTCTGAGCAATCACTGCAACATATGTCACAGATATGTTGCCAGTGTGTCTGTCTTCATCTCTTTTTAGTTTCTTTCTCTATATTTGTCGCTCTGGTCTCGTTTCCACTCAGGTGTCAGTCATATACTTTGACCGTATATGTTACTTCTCATGTCTCAATGCTTATCCTCCTATCTGCACATGAAGACAGCTGCATTTTATTGTTTAACATGCTTTGTTTTCACTTCTTCTTCTGATGGACGTGAGAGACTATTTTGGGAGTGAATGTGTGTCACTATTTAGTCCACGTTTAAGACATTACTTGGAAAGCACAGGAAGTTCTTTGGTCCATTTAGCTTTTAAATATTTCTTTAACTTAAACATTGCAGATCAACTGGCTTTAGTGTCCTAAAGATGCACTTTAACATAACCATACGATTGATGGGGTCTAATAATATTTTAGTGCCTATATAGAGAAAATTGGATAAAAATGCAAAGAGTAATTCATATTTACTGAAGGTTCACTAACTTTTGTTGAGCTTTCAAAGCTGTAAAAATAGGGAAGAAATTAAAAGCCTTCATTTAGTATTAAGTTTGCAGTTCCACAGACGTGTGATCCTGTCATTTGTGGGTTATAGACTGACAGTTGAGGTTTTTTTGTTTTTGTTTT